>NW_005360425.1:3682241-3702783 GCF_000412655.1 Myotis brandtii | reverse complement strand
TATATATATATATATTTCATTTTAATCACTTCATAATGTTCCATACTTATTCAACCCTTGTTGTTTTCTGTTCTGCAAATGTTGCACACATATCTTTTCATATTGGTGCTTTTGTTTCTGCCCAAACACGTGACTTCCAGGTCCAAAGGATGACATACTTAATTGTTATAGCTTCTACCAGATACAATGCAGTGATCCAGCCCACCAGTGGAGTATGGGAGTGCCTGCTTCCTTACACTCTCACCAGCTTTCAGATGTGAAATATAAATATTTTACAATTTTGCCTACCTGCTGGATGACAAATGGCATTTTATAGTTTTAACTTGTATTTTCCTAAATACTGCTGAGTTTGAGCATCTTTTTATATTTATTGGTCATTTGCATTTCTTTTTCTGTGAATTCCTTGTTCAAATCCATTGCCCACTTTTTATTGTATCCTTTAACACATAATGCCTGATATTACAGTTATTTTTGTCCAACATTCCCCATAATAATAGCTAACATTTGTATGGCATATACAGCACTTCTCACACACATTGGCTCATTATGTTCTCACTGTTATTTGTGAGGAATGTATTATTATTCTTAGTTTTGGGAAACTAAAGCTCAGAGATCGACTCAAGATAGTTAGGCTATCAGTGGCAGAGGTCAGACTCCAACAACCTTCCACAGCACGTGGGAAGGACACATGGGCTATGTTTTTCTCCCATGTGTTGCACAGGCTTTATACCAAGGAACTTTCCAGATTGGGAAGAGACACATATGACAGATGGATTAGTGGATGGAAAGATGAAGGAACTGATGGATAGATAAAAAGATGGAGGGTTGAATCAACTTCCTAATTTAATCCCCCTCCCCCCAATATTTGTCTCCTGGATCTCTGCTAAATTATGCCCTTCTCATTCTTTATAATCATTGCCAAGTACAGTCTTCCAGAGCTGTCTGACCTGGCTACCCATGTTCCCTGAGTTCTCACACAGTGAGGAATCTTCTGGCCCATACATGGAAAATAGCCCCTTGCCTCAGATAGACATTTAAAGAGGGCCATAGAAGAGAAAGGGATAAAGCAACAGTTCTCATTTGGAGGTGATATTGCCACCTGAGGACACTTGGCAATGTCTGGGGACATTTTTGGTGTCACAACTCGGGGACAAGGAGCTCCTGGCATCTAGTAGGTAGAAGCCAGGGGTGTTGCTAAAACATCCTGCGATACACAGGACAGTGCCCACAACAAAGAAGTGTCCTGCCCAGAAGGTCAATAGCACCACTTTGGAAGAGCCCTGGCTTAAAGTCACAGCAAGCCCTTCAGAAGCAGCATGATGAAAAGAAAGGCCACGGGATTTGCAAACTCAAGGGACTTGGCTTTGAGTGTTAGGGCACCTACATACCGGCTGGATGATCTTGGACAAGTCATTTAGCTGCTCTCACCTCGGTTTTCCCAAATGTAAAATGCGGATAAGCTTCCCTTCCTTGCAGAGCTATTGGGAAGATGGAGCAGAATGATGTCTGCGAAGGGAGCCGGGCCGCGTGGGGGATGGTCGCTGTCCTTCGGCAGCACTGGGGACAGGCTCTTACTTATCTGGATGTGTTTGAACCGGCTGAGCTTAAACTCTCTTGGTTTCTGGACCGACTGAGTGCAGGGTCTTTGGATGTGAAAATGCAGGTGTTTGTGGCTTGGAGGCCAAAGGCGAGCTGAATGCTAATCTCCCGTGCCCTTGTTTGTGCCTCTGGAAACTTTGCGGGTGGACAGCTAATCAATGGGGGGAAATGATGACTCCTGCATTGTGTACATCCCGCCTGGCAGCCGCGGCTGGGGCCCAGCCTTGGGAACGCGCGTTTACCCTGGGCAGAGAACTGGGTGGAATTCCTAATCCTGGACCTGGCTGTCCGGGAGCAAGTTCTGATCCACGTGGGGCATCAAACAAGGCGGCAAAGGGAAGAGGGAAGGGCGGCACGGTGCCGAAGCAGGCCTGGAGAACTAGGAAGAAGCTAAAAGGGGGAAGGAAAGCAGGTCTTTAGGAATTTTGGAGCCTAAGAGCAAGATGCCCAGAGAGGCATTTTGCGCTCATGGTGTTGGGATGAGCAAATGGGTTTTCTAATCAGCCCCGCTGCATTGCCCTCCACTCGGGCCATATTTCCTGACCCAGACTGTGATTTCTGCTCTGTCCCGAGCCAGGCTCGGTCTTCTGTACTCTCTTCTTTCTGCTCCTGGACCCCCGACCTCTTCAACCTCTTTGCTCTGACTAGAATGCTGTGCGCCCCCCCCTCCCCCGCCCCGCTCTGTCCATCACGCTGAGTTTGGTAGGGAAAGAGGAAGGGAGAGGGCAGAGGAGAGCCCATGGCCTCAGACTCCCCAGGCTGCAGGCAGCTTATTCTGCTCCAAAGACCAAAAGGGCAGTCCTTTTCGTAAAGTTCCAAGGCTAGAACCCGCCTGAGCACAAGTACCCATGTCCTGTTTTCAGTCAAATAGTGGTTCATGAGCATCTTTTACAGTTTGTGGAAATCACGTCTTGGATGCAATGCACAGCCCGCCGGGCATTCAGGCCCTCAGCCGGGCTCTGCCCCTTCCCAGCAGGAGGGGCCCGAATCCCCTGGCCTTCTTGTCCCTCTGGAACTCTTGAGCTCCGGTTGTCCTCAGCTCAGCAAGGAGCTTCTGCGAGGATGGAGGAGAGGAGCAGATAAAGTCAAGGATGTCAGGAGAGCTTGTAAGGTGATTCAGACCCTAGTTCCAGGAAGGAGGGACCCAGGGAAATTCCTTCCTCAGTGTTTCTCGCTCAGCGGGAGCAGCGGGCAGGGTGGAGGGGATAGAGACTGCCTGTCTCCCATGTGGGGACCAGCTCCTCCGGGAGGGCTCCAGCCGCTGGCAGCCTGGCTGGGCGGGGCGGGGCCTGCGGGGGCTGGCGTGGCAGCTGTGGGCTGCACCGAGGCCTGTCAGGGAGGAATGATTAATGAACAGCCGCACCAGCTGAGGCTAACCTTTGGAGAGCCGAGCAGGACATCTGCAGAACTGTCAGCGCTCTGACAAGGACAGAGCTGAACAACCAATTATGCCGCCATCACTAAGGTGGGCTGTCACTTTAATCCCAGCCATTCACTTAGGCAAGGACAGGGAAATTTCTCCTCTGCAGAGGCGTGCCGTGGCCACCTTAACCATTTCAGGACAGGGCAGGGACCTTCTCTGGGAGCTGCTCGAACAAAGCCTCCTGACAAGTCCCCTGACGCCTGGGCTTTCCCTGGTTTTCAGTTCCTCTCTCAGACCGGCCTCGAGAGCAGGTTTCCAAATCCACACACATGCACCCATTTCATTCTGCCGCCTCCCAGCGCTCCCAGGATCAAGTCTGAACTCCTTAACCTGGCGCTCAAAGCTTTTCATCTCGTTAATTCACGCATGCACGCGTCTGATGAACAATTGCCTCTTGAGGATTTGGAATGTAGTAGACAGACTGCTATCTAGTGAGCAGAGTAATTACATACGAGAGAGTCCTTACCCTTTGGAAGCTTGTAATCTCAAGAGTAGAGGCAGATAAATAAGACCCCGAGTGGAGTCTAAAATCTCTTACAGAGGGAGTAACAGGAAGCCGTGGGGGCAAGGGGCAGGGACAATTTTGGGATCCGGCTAAAGCTCTGAGCGCACATTCGTCAGGCAGAGAGGTGGGGAAAGGGAAAAGCAAGTACAAAGACACTAAAGTGAAAATTGTCCTGAATCCCAGCATTGGCAAGCAATTCCATGTGTCTGGAAGGCCGGGCACATGAGAAGTGGGCAATGAGTCTGGGAAAACGGGGACCAAGTGGTGAAGGGCTTTGAATGCCAGGTAAAGTGATTTGGAGTTACCCTGCTTCTCAGAGGGAGTAGATGTGCGACATGCTTCCTACCTATAATCTGACACCCTCTGTGACTCCATCTCCCATACACCCTGGATTCCAGCCACATGGGACTTGTTATTCTCTGACCTTGCCCTATTTCCATACCTCCGTGTTTTTGTTCCTGCTGTTCTCTCCATCTGAAATGTTCCTCTCACATTCTTAGCTGTAAAGCTAGGAACTGTGTTCGGCTGAAATAACTGAGGCCCAAAATAAGAGTGGCTCAGGTAAGGTGGAGGGTTATTGTTCTGTCATGCCACATGGAGTTTGGTGGTAAGTCCTGCAGGGCCAGCAGTAGCACAGCAGTGCCATCAGGACCCAGGCTTCTTCCATCTCCTGTTCTATCATCCTTAGTGTGGCTTCCATCCTCAAGGTCGCCTCATGGTCATAAGATGGATGCTAGAGCGGCAGCCGTTTATGTCCACATTCCAGGAAAGAAGGAAGAGGAAGGGAGGAAAGGTAAAAAGAGAAAATTTTTAAAAATGTACTTTTTCACTAAGCCATTATGAGGAGTTTTTTCTAGAAACCTCACCTGAAACTTTTGCTTTTATTTCATTGGTTGCCCCAGCTGCAATAGAGAGTGGGAAATTAGCATTTTTACAATGTTCACTTTATCCCCAACAAAATCATTGTTTTGTTAATAAGGAAGAAGCAAAGAATGAGTAGCAATTAACAATCTCTGCCATAATTGCTAAGCAAAAAGCACTTGAACATGGGTCACAGAAGAGGCAGATATGAAAGAAATGAAGGATTCAAGGATGGAGAAGTCCTGGTATAAAAGGTCTAGAGGAGAACAGTGAGACCGGAACAGTGAGGATCAATCTAAAAAATTGCTAAAATTCTAGGTATCTCTCAAATTGGAAAAGAAGTTTTACATGATGTAAACAGAGAATGCTATAATAAAACATTCTCTATCTAAATTCTCCATTTTAAAAAAAATGATGCATGAAGTTGGAAAAAGAGAGTAAAAATATGCTCACTCCTGATCTTAAATAAAAATATCTCAAGATTCATCCACACGATCTGACAATTAGAAGAATGTAGACTAAGAACTGTTTTTGAAAAGTGTCAAGATTACAAATAATAAAATTAGAGCCAACATTTATCTTCTAATTCATCAAAGAAAATAAATGCAAAAAAAAAAAAAAAAGAATCCATGTACCAATAGACACACACAAAAAAGAAACAAGATAGTTTCTAGCAACATGACAGGAAAAAAACAAAACAACTAGTTACAACAATGTGTATAGATGTATTAAATTCCCCTCTTAAAATATAAAGATTCAGATTTTATAAAAAATAAAATTCAGCTCTCTTCTATTTATAAGGCAATCAACTAAAACAAAATTAGGAAAAAGAATTTCTTAAAAAGGGATAGGCAAAAGTGCATCAGGCAAACAGAAATCAGGGCCAAGATATTAATCAGGCAAATATCATTCGGAGCAATAAAGAATTAAACAAGGAAAAGAGCCTTGCTTCACAGAGAGAGAATCCTAGTTTTAGCCTCATTAAACTCAGAAGTCTCTGAGTATTTCTTGTGGGGATACCAGAAATGTATGTGAAGGCAGGCTGGAGGTCTCCTGGGGAAGAACTCGAGCTGTGCCCGCTGCGGGGGTTGAGGTATGGCTAGGCATGTCTTAGGAGATGATGGGCCTTCCCAAGCCGAAAGTCTTTTTGCCTGAGATTTGTGGAGGCTCATCATTTAAGACACCAAGTATATAAGGAAACTGAGTACAGTGAGTCTGACCTGGAAAAAAAATCTTAGTCACCAGAAGACAAAGTAACTGGGACTTGCCTTTTGGCCATTCTCTGTTATTTTTCTGGTCTGAGTCTTTGGGAAAGTATGAAAACTATAAAGACTTATAGGATGACTTTTCTAAAAATGTGATTTGGAAAGAAAAAAAAAAAGGAAAGAAACCAGCAGTATGTCTTTGAGATCCCCATAATGCAAAAGGTGGAGAAAGCTATTCATTCACTTCTACTTTGCATTTGGTGCCATGCAATTGGATTCGTGTTTTAGAAATAGTACTCTGGTAGCACTGTGGAGTGAGTCTGCAGTTAGAGAGAAAAAGCATTTAAAAAGCTGTTACAGTAACCGAAGAGAGCAGTACAATTTGGCACCAAAAGGGCTCTAGCATATTGTCATTTGGGTGCAGCAAAAATAAAAGGGGGGTGCTTAACAAGTAAGTGCATGGTTGTAGCCCATGGATGCCTGGATGGATAGTGGAACTTCCACTTATGGTCATGATGGAGTAAGTGGGATCAGACTTCCCTCCCACTGTAAACAGCTATGAATCCACACAAAAGATATGAATTAACTGTTTCAAATATTAGACAATGGTAGTAGAGAGCTGTGATCCTTGAGAGAAAGGAAACAAGGTAAGCTCTACAGTTATTCCACACTTCTGTCTGGAGGTGTTCTCTAGACCGTGGTTCTGTGAAAGAGAACCCAAACCTTCCTGACTAGAAGAGATGGGCATTAAAGAGAGAGATGCTGAATTAGTTATAATTTGCAAGACAGAATACTAGAAAAGAGGGAGTTACACAGAAAGAGCACTCCAGAAATTTACATGTCAGAATCCTTAGATACACAAGGCTGGACACAGAATGACCAACTGTAAGGTTGTAAACCGAAAAATTCCCAGAACTCACAGAGGGCTAGGATAAATTAGAGTCCGGATCTTTCATGATGGAGAGGCCTTGCAAATAGCTCAGGTACCTAGTAGAGACCCCAGAAAGGCTTGCCTTGGTGATAGGGCTAAACTACCCTAAAGTTCACTTGAGACCTATCCTAACAAAGCGTCAACCCTGAGAGGATCAAGCTAATTTGCAAGTAACTTAATTGCCGGCCAGAACAAAGCTTAACATTCTTCAAGGGAAGACAACAACATTCGAAACTCCACAATATAACACAATTTCCAGCATGCAATAAAAAAATGACTAGACAAACCTAAGAAGCAGGATAATGTGACCCATAACAAAGAGAAAACCAACCAGTAAAAACAAAACTGGAAATGACACATAATAGAATTAGCAAACAACATTTTAAAATAGGTGTGAATTTATGAATATGCTAAAGGATTTAAAGAAAAATATGTACATAATTAGGAAATAAATGAAAAATTTTAAAAGAATCATATGGAACTTTTTGATATAAAAAATACAATATATAAAAGAAAATATTCACTAAATGGAATTAACAGCAGATTATACATTATAGAAGAAAATGCCAGTGAATTTGAAGACATAGCAATATAAATACCAAAATTGAAGTATGAAGAGGAAGAAGACTGAAAAAAAAACAACAGGCTTAATGACCTGTGGGACAATATGAACTTTAACATTCATGTAATAAGAGTCTTAGAAATGTGGGGACAGGGGAAAGAATATAAAAACATTTAAAGAAAAAATTGTAACCCAGTTGGTGTGGCTCAGTGATTGAACACCAGGAGGTCACAGGTTCAATTTCCAGTCAGGGCACATGCCCAGGTTGCGGGCTCTATCCCCAGTGTGGGGCATGCAGGAGGCAGCCAATCAGTGATTCTCTCATCATTGATGTTTCTATCTCTATCTCCTTCTCCCTTCCTCTCTGAAATCAATAATAAAAATATATTTTTTTAAAAAAGAAAAAAATTGTAAGAAATTTCCAAATTTGATGAGTCAAGAAACTTAACTACCTATGTAGGATAAACACAAGAAAATCACACCAAGTTATATCATAATCAAATTGCTGAAGACCAGCAATAAAGGGAACCATAAAAATAAATAATCAACTGAATATTGAATGACAACATTCCTCCTTTTAGTTATTTTTATTCATAACTTGGTGAATCTTTTCCACCTATTCTTTGTTTCTTTTCTTTTAAATTATATCTTTGATTATTGTTTCTATTGCAGATATTCTATATGCACTTTTGAAAAATCTTTAATTTTCAATTGGATTTCTTTTTTGTTGTTCTTTTGTGTGTGTATGTGTGTCCTTCAATATGTACCCCTCCCCAATTGCTTTATCCTTGCTTTTTTTCTTTTATTTAGGAATTTTTAAAACTCCAGTCCCAAGTCCCCTACATTAGTGATGATTTTAAAATGCTATTATTGTTGTTGTTGTTGTTGTTTTAAAACTCCAGTCTCAAATTCCCTACATTAGTGATGATTTTAAAATGCTATTATTGTTGTTGTTGTTGTTGTTGTTTTAAAACTCCAGTCTCAAATTCCCTACATTAGTGATTCTTTTAAAATACAATTACTATTATTGTTGTCATTGTTACATGTTTGTTTTGTTCTACAAGCCTTTGTAATCTACCTTCACTTATGCCAGAAACACAGGCATAATCTTTGATTTTGTTCTTATCTCTTCCCCTTCCTATTTTTAATCTTCAAAAGATATCTTGGAACCTTATCTCTATTCTCATAGCTACTCCCTTTGGTTCCCATCATTTCTCTCCAGGGTTACTACAAAAGCTTTCTCTCCTGGGCGCTGGCATTTTGGGACAATAGCCTGCTTCCTTGGCGAACCTAAAAATCTCCTTATGATTTTACCCTTGTCTTCCTCTCCGGATGCGTGTCGTACTCTTCCTTCTCTTGGATGCTGAGTGATTAGCATTCCTGAACCGGCCAGGCTGTCTCACACCGTGCTGATTTCCCGTGTGCTTGGCTAGACGTTACTGCCTATACCCCCTTGTCGAGCTCTAACTCACTCCTCAGGATTCAGCTCAGACATCACAGACACTGGGAAGCCTTCTCTCACACCTGTCACCCCTCCCTCGTCTGTGCCAGGTGGGGTCTCCCAGCACCCCCATTTTCCTCTCTCACAGCACATGTCACAGGACTCTGTAATCCTTTATTTATCTGTCCATCTCCCCCAACCTTCAGATTGTGAGCTCCTTGGGAACAGGAATTATCTTATTCATCTTTATTTCCCTAGTATCTAGCACAAGGCCGAGCGTAAGACGTTTTCATTGAATGAAAAACCTGGAGTGTTGACCCAAATCCAAGTCCTAGATGAACAGCACTCATACCCTTTGCTTTAATCGAGCTCCTGACCTCTATGACACAGCAACAGAAAAGCCAGCCACTGCACAGGCTGTGTCTCCAGCTCCGGGCACAGGGTTGGACACACAGTGGGCACTCAGCAAACATGTCTCGAGCTGGACTCGGCTGCAATATATTATTCTGTCCTAAATTGGACCTGTGCAATGAGCAAGGGGCCAGAAGTCAATGATGAAAGGCTATTTAACTGCATCCAAACCAGTCTCCACAGGGATTGTATAGATTTTGTTTTACATGGGGAAGTGAGAGGACTGCAGAACAGAAGAAACCCAGTGCTACTCATAGAAGGGCTGTAATGACAAATGGCCTAAAGAATGAGCAAGAAGGCATCTTCTGTGGGCTGTTTCTGAAGTGGGCCAAATTCAATGCGATGTGCAGCAATATTCCTGATCATTCGTGGGGGCATCCAGCAAACAGAAATCAGATTTAGGATGTGATCATGTTTACAGGACAAATAAATGACCGTGTCAGGCTCCCTCCACTCTGCTCCTCTAACCCCTGCATGCAGTGAGAGTTCCGAAAGGCAGGATGGTGGCTGGAAGTTGCCAGCCAACCGTGCCTAGAACGAAGAGGGTAGTTGTGGATAATCCCAGAGAAAGAGACTCAGAAGCATTTGCAACAGGATGGCCACACAGCCCTGTGCAGCAGCTGGTGCATTGAGTTGGACCAGGGAATTGGCCCCTGCTAAGCTATCGCCAAGGGCCAATTTGATAAGTGACAATAAGATCTAATCAATTATTGTGCAGGAGAGGGAGGGAAATGATAACCAATAAACCTTTCCGTTAGCTCCCCTGATTTTCCTAAGCCCTCCTTGCTAAAATCTCACATTAAAGAAGAAAGCATTGAGACAGAAGAGGGGATAGGGGGATAAATAGTTGATGGAAGGAGGCTTGACTTGGGTGATGGACACACAATACAATATACAGATGATATGTTATAGAGTTGTGCACCTGAAACCTATATAATTTTATTACCCAATACCAACCCAATAAGTTTAATTTAAAAGAAGAAAAAAAAAAACACATTTACTTTCCCTCACCTTTCAGTTCCATTTTTATTTGATGATTTATTTTATTTATTATTATTATTATTATTATTATTATTATTATTTTACTGAGTACCCCCTCACTGCTGGAAACTGTTGTAGAGGTCAGGGATCCAAAGAAGAATGAGAAAGTCTGTGTCGCCATGGAGTTTTGAGTGCGCCCAGATGGCTGGGGAGCAGAAGGAGAGGAACTGGGCTGGCCCAGGGTCTGGTGCAAACAGAACTGCGCAAAAGGCAGGACTCAGAGCTGGGTGGGCAGTGAGCACAGGGGCCCAGCAAATCCCAAGGAGGCTGGAGCCCCAGGGGAGCCAGTGGATGGGAGTGGGACATATGGCAGCTCTGAGAACAATAACTAGGCAACCAGAAATGGGGTGAGGAAGGCTGTTGTGTGGGGACAGGTGGGGAGAAAGCAAAGACCTAAAAATAACCCCAAACTGTTTAGATCAGAAAGTGCTCAGAGCATCCAAGGAAACAGAAGGACAGGGTCACTCCGCTGCCTTTGGTCCCCTGGCCTAATGCGATGTTTCTGTACCAGGTACTGAACGCCCCTCGCAGGCTTCTGTCTCACTGTGGGGGGACAGGCACAAGCCCCCCGGGGTTAGAGCACGGTGTGAGCAAGAAGCTCTGGGTGCTGGTGGGGGCAGAGGAGAAGGAAACACATAGGCTTTGTGGAAGTGATGACATTTGACCGAAGCCTGCGGAAGGGTCGGCACAATCCCTGGAGAACTGGCCCTCCCGGCACCAGATGTCTGAGTGACTGGCAGTTCTGTGTGATTCCTTTCCTGAAAATTCCGTCTCCACCAACTGTTCCTGGGCTGGAACATTGAGATTCTGCGAAGCGGCCGGCCTATTGGGATGCACGGGAGGCAGCCTGCTGCCTGCCCTGCCAGCTCCTCTTCTTTCCTTGGGCTGTGTTCCCAGGGAAGGCGAGAACCTTCTTTTTCCTTGCCTCCTGAGTGGAACATTTGAATTCCCCTGGGGAGCCCCATTAATTCAAAACCCAATGACTCAGAATGTGTGAGCATATGAATAGAGACTTGGATTAACTTGCTCCTTGAACTTGAGAGAAGGAAGGATTTTTCTAATTCCATAAATAGGGCAAGATTTCATGGGTAATGATGGATTTAAAGGCTATTTTTCAAAAGTGTTAGGAGAAATCAGAGTCACAGAAGAGATCTCTGGTCATCAGTTCAGTCACAGGTAGTGTGGTATCAAGCTTCTGTTTGCATGATTACATACATCCTGTGACGGGAAACTCACCCCAAATGAGGCATCAGATTCCCTCCGGTGACAAGTCAACTAGAGGGTCTTTCTTACACTGAAACCTCTCTGTGTGGCATCTAATCATTGGCCTCTACTTCTGGCCTCTGCCCACCAGAAACCTGAAGAGGAGCCTTCCAGGTCTTTCCTTTTCTGGTTATGCACACGGGAATTGGCCTTGAGGCCTCACGCGCCTCAGGGAGAGATAGTGGACCTTCTGGGTGAGAAAGAGCAGCAGGCTACCCTCCTGGGGATGGAAATGGTCAGCAGCTGCAAAGTCAGCAGCTGGAAACCATGGCCAGGGAAGGATTGGGGCATGACGCTTGAGGGGGCTCATGGAGGAGGTGTAAAGAGCTGGAGGAGAGGGCCCGGGCTCAGGAACTGAGCTCTCGGTCCTCTCTTGCAGGATGTAGACTGCAGAGAACAAGCCCCTGCCCTGCAGATGTGTTAACTGAGCACTCTTCCTCCCCTCCCTCTTTCTTCCCTGGATCCTCACTCTTTTCTTTCCTCATGCTCTTCTCTTCTCCTTCCTTCTCTCTCCAATCACAGTTTTTGGCTGGTATCCCCATCCCTGCTCTCTCATCTCTGTCTTTCAGGCTGTCTCATTCTCTTTATTTCCTACTAGAGGCCTGGTGCATGAAATTCATGCACAGGGGGAGGGGAGAGGGGGTCCCTCAGCCCAGTTTGCACCCTCTCGCAATCTGGGACCTTTCAGGGGATGTCCGATTGCTGGTTTAGGCCTGATCCCGCCTGCAGATTGGGCCTAAACTGGCAGTCAGACATCCCTCTCGCAATCTGGGACCGCTGGCTCCTAACTGCTTGCTTGCCTGCCTGATTGCCCCTAACTGCCTCTGCCTGCCTGATTGCTCCTAACCACTCATCTGCCTGCCTGATTGCCCCTAACCACCCACTCTACCTGCCTGCCTGAGGGGCAGGGCTGACCGGGGTGAGGGCCATGGTCGTTCTGGTCTCTGGTTGTTCTAGTCCTTCCACCGTTTCCGTCACTGGGCTTTTATTATATAGGATTCCTTTTATCTCGCTCTCTTTCTTTCTGTATTTGTGATTCTCTCCCTTCTCCTGCCCTTTCTGCCTCTGTCAGTTTACTCAGGTCTCTCTCCCCATCTCTGATATATTTGAAGAAAATATACCATGCATTTAATATCACATGCACATATACACAATTTCATACACACAAACCACACTCAACCAAAGCTATTTGTGAACTGAGCTTCATTGTCTGTTATCTTGAGTGTTTTCTGTGGGGCAATGACCCTCCCTGGAGATAAAATTCTGTTCCCTGCTTCCGAGTGATGGTCTCTGCATTCGTTTTGGGATAGTGGAGAAAGGTCATTTCTGCAGCAGGAAAACAGGATACAGAGATGAAAATCCAGATTCACAAATACAAAGATTGGCTTCACATGCAGTCTGTCTGTACCATCCCTCTTATGCATGGTGAGCTCATACCTGAGTCTTTCATTTTTAAAAAACAAACAAGACATTTGAAAGCTGGAGTCCTTGTTCCTTTGGGCCACTGGAGGAAGCAGAATCTTTTCTTGAAGGCAGCTTGACATAGTGGGAAAAAGAACCGATTTTTCATCTTTGCTCTTTAACCCTCTCGATCTAGGTTGGTTCAGCTTGAGTCTCTATTTGCTCGTCTGGAAAGCGGGGACATAAAATGGCCTGGCAGGTCTGTAGTGAGGAACAAAGGAGTTGATGTGAGTTGATGACGCTGGTAGGATTCTGTGAGACTTTAGAAGCAAGTATATCTGGGGTCTTTCTTGGCATTTTCTGATCAGACTTAGCAAAATCATAGAGATTGGGAGCCTAGGTTTAGGAAGGCCATGGCTTTTTGCAGTAAGTCCTACAGGAAGGACCACCTTCAATTCCTGGAATTACTAGTAGCTTACAGGGACACTTGGTTGAAGCTGACATGCAAGGAAACCGCAGTAGCACCCTGTTAATGTTAGTTTGGGTTAACAGGTATAGTATATTGCAAATGATTTGTTTGAAAGATTGTGTTCCTTAGAGGCAATAGTTAGGTGTGAACTTAAAGTTTGAAATTCTAGGCTCTGTATCAGGAGGACATAGCAGAAGATGCACATTTCAATAATAAATCAGAAAGAGAAAATCTTGAATTAATTCATAGCAATAAAGAGGGAAATCGAAGAGGTGAGGAAGTGATTAACCAGAGAGAAATATGTAGGATTGGAGGGAATTGAGAAGAGAATGGGGCTTTGGTCTAGAGGCCGTGGGGGCTACAAGGTACTTACTTTATCAGAGCTTTTCTTTGTGAGCTAAGAGAAGGAGATGCCAGAAACTGGATGGCAAGAGACACCCAGGGGCTTCAGAGGACACCCCCAGAGGGACTGCCCGCCTGCAGTGGAGAAGACAAAGAGCTTTTGACACCAAATTGACTTTGAATCCAGAGTCCATGGAGTGAGTGAAGCACTCAGATTAGTGGAAAGCATTTCACTCAGTTCTGGGACTAAATCCAGGCCAGATTGGTTTAAATAGTCATCGATACTAGTTAATGATCAGAACAGAATGAAAAGAAAAGAATGGACACTAACTACTCATTTCCTTCAGTCCTACAGCAAATGTGTGAAAAAAATTTTTTTAAAGACATGTTTCAAGTTGCCTTTTCCACTCCCTCAGTTTACATACTCTTCTCAGTTCCTGCCAATTGCATCTCCGCCCTGTCTCTCCTCCAAGACTGCTTGTTAAGGTCTCTAGTGACCTCCAGGCTGCTAAATCCAGTGGCCACTTCTGAGTCTTAACTTATTTGACCTGTCAGCAATATTCAGTACTGGTGACTACCACCTTTTTTGGCGGGGGGTGGGGGAGGGGCATATTTGTAACATTTTATTTTGAAAATTTTCAAAGCTATAGAAAATTTGCAAGAGTACCATAATGAACACCCATATATTTTTCCACCTATTGTTTAGCATTATACCACATTATTTGTTATAGCTCTTTCCATAAAATTAGACAAACTATTATTGTTTTTTTTTTTTTGCTGAACCATTTAAAGATAAATGGCAGCCCTGGTTGGTGTGGCTCAGTTGTTTGAGTGTCGTCCTGTATACAGAAAGGTCACAGGTTTTATTCCTGGTCAGGGCACATACCCAGGTTTCGGGTTTGATCCCCAGTCCGGGCATGTGCACGAGGCAAGCAATCAATGTTTCCCTCTCTCTGTCCCCCTCCCTCTCTCTCTCTCTCAAATCAATAAAAATAAACCAGTCAAAAGATAAGTGGACCTTCACTCCTAAATACTTATGCATGTGTCTCCTAAGAATCAGGATATATATTATTGATATAATAGTATTATCTAAAAGATGTACTATATCCTAATTTCTCTCATTGTCTCAATAGTTGACCTTTACAACAATAACAAAACTTACAATCCAGGATCCAATCCAGGCCCAGGCATTGCATGTAGTTGTCATGTTAATTTGGTTTCCTTTCATCTGGAGCTGTCCCTCAGCCTTCCTTTGTCTTTCACGACATTGACATTTTGACGGGTACAGAGGGGTTGCTTTATTGAATGTCTGATGCATCCTCACAGTTGGATTTAGATGACCCACCATGGGCAGGAATGTGACATAAGTCATGCTGTGTTCTCAGTGCATCACATCGGAGGCCCTGCTGTGCTTTGTGCTGTCATCGGTGATGTTTACTTCCATCTCTCAGTTAAGGTGCAATCCACCAGGTTTCTCGCTGTAAAGGGATTTTCCCCGTTTGTATTTAGTATGTGATCTGTGGGGAGGTACTCTGATCTGGATCCCCAGTGATTGATCTTTAGATCCATTAATGATTTTACCTGAACCACTTAGTGCCAAATGTTGAATTGCTTACTCTAACATCCATCCCCTCTATAGTTTTTAGCTGACATTCTACTGCAAGGAAGACTTTTCCCTCCTCCCCCTTTGTTTATTTATTTGGTTGTTTGTTTTAACTCAATGAGTAACAATCCATTACAGTTATGATTCACTTTACTGTGCAAATTATCACCGAATTGGCCAGTGGAAGCTCTTTTTAGGTTGGCTCCTGTGTCCCTTTGGACATATTGAGAGACTGAATATACAGACAATGGCCAGACTGTATGTAAAGATAAAACACTGACCCATCATCTGTAGCAACCAGCTCAGGAAGCAAACCCATTACCTACAGAAACCAGCCCAGGAAGCGGCCTGCTATCTCCACAAGTCGGACATCGGGAAGTCAGACCACTATCTCTTGCAACTGATCCTGGAAACCAATAATTAACCTCTATAGTAATCAGTCCCAAATGACCAGGACTTAATTAATAACTGACAGCTTCCCTAATTTTTATCCCTGTTCTGGTAGCAAAAAGCACATCTAGTGCATAGATCTTGGTTTCTAAATACCATTCTCCAATAAAAAGAACCAAGAGTCCTTGGAGAAATGGCTGATTCTAGGGCTGGGGCAAGAAAATACAAGATGAGCCTGGGGCATCTTGTAGTAACAGAAAGTAAAGAAGAGCTGGGGGTGGAGAGAGAGAGAGAGAGAGAGAGAGAGAGAGAGAAAGGGAGAGAGAGAGAGAATAAGAAAAACAATGAAAACATCTCAGAAGGATGCAGGAGCCAGTCTGAATGAGCTCTCAAAAGCCAAAAGTGGGACAATTTAAGCAACAGAATACATTACAATAATATTGGATTATGACCCCCAAACAAAATAAATTTCTATTAGTCTATACTGTTAGAAATTAATATCAAACAAATAAATAAGTAGGGGAGGAGAGATAAATTTCCCAGGCAGAATTCCAAGTAATTTATGTAGCTCTTTCTCCCTCAAGAAGGTAGAGCATAGCTTCCCAGCCTTTAAGAATGGACTGTGCGTATGACTTCCTTCCAAAGAATACAGAATGGAAAGGGAGAGGGGAGAGTAAGTCTAAGTGAAGAGACTGACAAACACAACCTCAGACAAGTGATCAAGGTCAACACCAACAGTGATAAGTCATGTTGATAGTACTGTGTACACCCTTGATATGTGATGAAAATGGCTCTGTACTTGTGTGGTCTTCATCCCCGAAACCCATAACCACAGTTTAATTATGAGAAAAACATCAGAAAAATCCCAATGAGGGACATTCCACAAAATACCTAACCAGTACACCTTAAAACCATCAAGATCATCAAAAACAAGGAAAGTCTGAAAAACTTTTGAAGCCAAGAAAAGTCTAAGGAGACAGGACGACTAAATGTAATGTGGTTTCTTGGATGGGATCCTGGAACAGAAAACGGGCACAAGGTAAAAGCCAGGAAATCTGCATAAAATATGGTCCTTCATTAATAATGTCAATATTGGTTCATTAATTGTAACAAACGTACCATACTAATATAAGATCTTAATAAGAGTGGAAACTGGATGCAGTGTATACTGGAACTCTCTGTACTATTCTTGCAATTTTTTGTAAATTTAAAACTGTTCTAAAATTTTAAAAAGGGTGGTTAAAAAAAAAGCTTACTAGTATTTTAAAATGTGTGAATTTCATTGGATAAAAATAATATCTCATTAAAAAAAAAAGATTGAAAAACTTGAGAGATTTCTCCAGCATAGCTAACAAGTAGTGAGGTTAAGATGAGAATTCAGGTTGTTTTACTCTGTATCTCATACTACCTGCTATGGACTGTTATTGTGCCACCCCTAAAATTCCTAGGTTGGAGCCTTAACCCTCAATGTGACTGTATTTGGAGACGGGGTCTTTAGGAAGTAACTAAGATTAAATGAGGTTATAAGGGTGGAGCCCTAATTCGATAAGACTGGTAGCTTTATAAGAAAAGGAAGATAGCCCTAACTTGTTTGGCTAAAGGTTCACCATCATTGCACTAGCAGGGGTGGGCAAACTTTTTGACTCGAGGGCCACAATGGGTTCTTAAACTGGACCGGAGGGCCGGAACAAAAGCATGGATGGAGTGTTTGTGTGAACTAATATAAATTCAAAGTAAACATCATTACATAAAAGGGTTACGGTCTTTTTTTTTTTTTTTAGTTTTATTCATTTCAAACGGGCCGGATCTGGTCCGCGGGCGGTAGTTTGCCCACGGCTGGCTCAGTGGGTAGAGCGTCGACCTGAGGACTGAAGAGTCCCAGGTTCGATTCCAGTCAAGGGCATGTAACTTGGTTGCGGGCACATCCCCAGTAGGGGGGGTGTGCAGGAGGCAACTGATCGATGTTTCTAACTCTCTATCCCTCTCCCTTCCTCTCTTTGAAAAAAATCAATAAAATATGTTTAAAATAAAAAAAAAAAAGAAAAGGAAGATATCTCTTTTCCTACCCTCCCCCTCCCCCATGCTCACACCAAGAAAGGGTCCTGTGAAGACAAAGCAGCCATCTGCAGAGGGAGAGAGCTCTCACTAGAAAGTGAACCCTGCTGGACCGTGATCTTGAACTTTCCAGCCTCCAGAATGGTGATAAAATAAATTTCTGTTGTAAGCCACCCATTCTGTGTGATTTTGTTATACAGCCTGCACAGACTAATACACTACTTTGAAAAAGAACAGTACTGTAATCTTTGAGTACTATGTCCCTGCACTGTTCTCCAGGCAGTACACTGGGCCAATAAAAGGCTGTATTTGTTTCCTGTCACTTGGGGGTCACTGTCTTTTTTTAAAATATATTTTTTATTGATTTCAGAAAAGAAAGGAGAGGGAGAGATAGAAATATCAATGATGAGAGAAAATCATTGATCCGCTGCCTCTTGCACGCCCCACTGGGGATGGAGCTCACAACCCGGCATGTGCCCTGACCGGGAATTGAACTGTGACCTCCTGGTTCATAGGTGGACGCTCAACCACTGACCCACACCACCCAGGCATTGGGGATCACTGTCTTTCATTGCCTGATATTCAATGTCATATATTTTGTCCAATTTAAAAAATTGGTTTTCTGTGGGAGGTTAAATCTAGCCCCTGATACTCCATCTTGGACAAAAGTGGAATTCTTGTCAATTCACTTTTTAAATATTTTTGAAAATAGAAAGAAAACTTAAAAAAATATATTTTTCCACCTGGTTACAATTTCCAGTGCTCTTTACTACTCCCTACAGATCTGAATTTCTATTGGTCTCATGTCTCTTCAGCTTGAAGAACTTTCTTTAGCATTTCTTGTAATTGGGTCTCCTGCTGACATATTATCTTGCCTTTCATTTATCTGAAATTATCTTTATCTTCATTTTATAAGGTATTTACACTTGATGTAGATTTATAGGTTGACAGAATCCTCCCCCCCCCCTCCCTTTTCTGTTAGCATTTAAATGAGGTCTTCTGGCCTCAGTTGTTTCTGATGAGAAATCAGCTCTCTGGCAGCTTTTCAGATTTTCTGTTTATTTGTGCTTTTTCAGGAATTCAACTTTGATGTGTCTACTTGTGATTTTCTTTGTTTTATCTTGCTTGGTGTACTAAAGTTTCTGGATCTCTGGGTCTTGATTTCTTCTTTCCCTCTTTCTTTCCCTCTTTCTTTCTTTCTTTCTTTCTTTCTTTCTTTCTTTCTTTCTTTCTTTCTTTCTTTCTTTCTTTCTTTCTTCCTTTCTTCCTTTCATCAAATTTGGGAAATATTTAGCCAATATTTCTTTAAATATTTTCCTGCCCTATTCTTGACTCTTCTTATGAGACTGCAGTTCATTTGTTCAGCCACTTAATACTGCCTCACAAATCATTAAGGCTCTGTTCATTTTCAACCTTTTTGTCCCTCTGTGCTTTAGGTGGATGATTTATATTGAACTGTCTTCCAGTTCACTGATTCTGTCTTCCTTTTTATCCAATCTACTATAATATTTTCTAATAATTTTTTTAAATTTTGGATACTATATAGAATTTCCTTTTGGTTCTCTTTTACAGTATTCATATTTCTTCTCAAATTCCCCATATCTTCACACATTAAACACACCTTTTCTTATCAATTTGTTATCACATTTTTTATAGCTAATTTAATGTTCCCTTCTGCTAATTTCAATATGGGGTTTATTTGTCACTTTTGATTTTTCTCTTCACTGAGTTACATTTTGCTATTTCTTCCCATATCTAAGAATTTTAAAAAATTTAGATTATGCATAGAGAGTGATTCTGTTATCTTTCTCTAATGAGTATTAATTTTTGTGCTAGTAAGCAGGTAAATTACCACCCACTCTCTTTGGTCCTGTGGGGGCTTGGTTTTAGGCTTTGTTAGAGCAAGTCTGCTCTGATTTTTCCCTTACTGCTAGGTGGAACCCCTTAATCTTAGGATGTGGTATTTAATCCTAGAATATGGCTCTTCTGGGTTTTCAGTTGAAAGCTTGAGGTACTTACCAAGGCCCTATCATTTGGTGGGATGCAAACTTTAAATTCTTCCTCAATTGTGGGCAGCTTCTGAATTCTCTGCTCAGCTTTTTGTTTGTTTGTTTTGTGTGGTGTTAGTTTGTAGGTTTTATTTGTTTGTTTTTCAGCATTCCAGCTATTGTTTTCTCCATAGGCTTCTTGCAGTCTCACCCACACATTCTGGGTTTAGGTCATCACCAGGGGTTTGAGTGATATGTATACGTAGCTTTGGGGGCTCCTCTCTCCATGGCTCCTTCATTTCCCCTTCCATTTCCAGTTGCTCTGGCAGTCCCAGTGCCCATCTTCCAACTCCTCAAGCCAATCTGATTGCAGGTTTCTGCTTGAGCTCTCTCTGAAGTGCCCCAGCACACCACATAGGCAGGGGATTGCCCTCAGATGAGAAGCTGGATAAATTACATTTCAACCAGTGTAATTCCCTTCTTTTAAGAATCAAATCTGCTCTAGTTCCTGCCTGACTTTTGTCATTATTTAGTACCTTTAAGCAGTTAAATTTTTTTCCCTATTTTGTCCAGAGTTTATAATTAGTATTAGTAAGATAATTAGGATAATATACCGTATTTTTTCTGTGTATAAGATGCTCCCATGTATAAGACACCCCCCCCCAACTTTTCCAACCCCAAATTAAGAAATCAATATTTTAAACATAAAACAGAACACATTTTTATTTAGTAACTAGAGGCCCGATGCACAAAATTCATGCAAGAGTAGGCCTTCCTTCCCCTGGCTGCCAGCACCGGTTTCCCTCTAGCACCTGGGACCTGGGCTTCCCTCACCACCCTGGCTTCATCCAGAAGGTCGTCTGGAAAGATGTACAGTCTAATTAGCATATTATGCTTTTATTATTATAGATTACCTCAAGTAATGTTTACATACCAGTACTATGATATAATGCAGCATATCACTTTATTCAGCCTCTGTTGCATCACTGCTCTCTTCTTCATCACTATTAGTTCCAGACATATCAATTTCTTCAACTTCTATTGTATCACTG
>NW_005360425.1:3677337-3681973 GCF_000412655.1 Myotis brandtii | reverse complement strand
TCTTCCTGTTTTCTCCACTGTCTGATCATATACTCAGTGGGAGGAGGTCCAAATTGTCTCTCTGCAGCTCTATTTCCATGCTGTTTTGCATCTCTGGTTACATTCAGTTTGAATTTTGCAGAGTAAGACAATCGCTTACTGGTATTTAGTATCTTTTTATTTTTTGACATCTTTATGGGCCCTGTTGCATCTGTGCACTCTCCACCTCCATCTCCAATTATGGCATCAGCTGACGTCAGCAACAATAAGGCTTGTGATTGGAGGAAGCCTGTTTGACAAGGTTTGGGCAGCTACACACCCGTGCAGCTCCCTCCTCGCCTGACTTCCATGTATAAGATGCCCTTCGATTTTCAGTCTAACGATTTTAGAAGAAAAAAAATAGCATATTATACACCAAAAAATACAGTAAACTATTCTGCCATCACCCTATGTTGAAAGTCTCCTGGTTTCTCTTTTCTAAAACTAGGATAGCGTCTACTTCATAGGGTTATTTCTTTCTCTATTTGAGAATTAAATAGGAATGTACATGTAAAATGCCTGACATATATCGATATTCAAGAAATGATAGTTTCTTTCTCTTTATGTTGAATTGGCATCTATTTCTTTTTATCTTCCCTTCATTCATCTTTGCTTTACTGTCTGGGTCCAACCTATATAGGATGATTTCTTTCCCATGTGGCAGCCCATCAGGGGTTTGATGACAAAGATCATATTCTATTCCTCCATGTCTCCTCTGCCTTCAGGCAAAAAATCCCAATTCTTCCCACCATTCCTCAGGCCATACGTTTTCTCTAGTGTCTTTGACCATCCTATTTCCTCATTAAGGAATCTCCTAAATTCCTTATAGCTCTACTGTTTATAAAGTCTATAATTTGAGCAAGTCAACTGATCTTCTGAGTTTCAATATCTCTATCTGGAAAATGGCTTGAGAATTCCTATCCAGTTTGTACCTTGCAATCTCAGACATTTTAAACTTTAGCCACTGCTCATGGGAGAGCATGAGGTGAGGTCTCTGCTGTCCAGGTTCTTGCTGACACTGATGGGCCTGGCACTCCCTTCTTCTGATGGCCTTGGTGATGGGGAAGATGAGGATAAAAGGAGATAGTAGAACCATAATTCAGTCTCTCTCTATGAGTGAAGACTGTGGCTAATTTTCTCTTGGACTCTAGAGGCAATCACATACCCTGTTGCAAGTTTCACTTTTTTCCCCCAATCACCTAAGACATACATATCCTTCCTGTTTTATGATGTTGACCCTATTCTTTACAAATTATCATGAGTCTTACTATACTAGAAAAGCATTTTCTTCCCTCCTCAGTGTATCTGGCTAAAATACTAGGATCAAATAATACATCCCTCAAAAGCCTCTCTGATCCCCCAAATTTCTTTTGAGGGAACGAGAATGGTAGTTATTTGTTCTTTCTCCAAATGACCAAAAAACATTAGCAAAGTTATACCAATTCTTTTATAAACTACTAGAGGCCCAGTGTACGAAATTCGTGCACTTGGGGGGGGAGGGACCTCAGCAGTCCGGGAGCCCTCGGGGAGCAGGCCTAAGCCATTATTCGGACATCCTTAGTGCTGCCAACGAGGCAGGAGAGGCTCCCACCACTGTCGCTGTGCTCACCAGCCATGAGCCCAGCTTCTGGCTGAGCAGTGCCCTCCCCTCCACGCCCCCATGGGAGCACACTGACTAACAGGGGGCAGCTCCTGCATTGAGCATCTGCCCTTGGTGGTCAGTGTGCTTCATAGCAACCGTCCATGCTGCCGTTCGGTCAATTTTCATATTAGCCTTTTATTATATGGGGTTAAGTCCTTACACAAGTGAGTAGGGTGATCATAAAATGTTTTATCCAAGGCAGGATACTTTTTAAAAATATATATTTTTATTGATTTCAGAGAGGAATGGAGAGGGAGAAAGAGATAGAGAGAGAGAGAAACATCAATGATGAGAGAGAATCATTGATTGGCTGCCTCCTGCATGCCCCATACTGGGGATCAAGCCCGCAACATGGGCATGTGCCCCGACCGGGAATTGAATCATGACCTCCTGGTTCATAGGTCTATGCTCAACCACTGAGCAATGCTGGCTGGGCCAAGGCAGGATACTTTTGAGAGTGAAAGGGGTCACTATTAATAATAATGCTATGACTGCCTCAGGGAAATTGGAATATATATGGCATTGTACTATTATGTATCGTAGAATCTGACTTCCTATAAAGCTTCCCGATTCTTGAGGGGCAAAAATATGTTAGGCAACTGAATTATTAAGTACAAATAAACAGCCCTATTCTTCATTCCTCTATAAAGATTTTCTTTCTAAGGAAATTTACTGTTTGGGTACTCCACCCACTGGTGCAGGGAGCTTAGGGTCGCCTGTGCGAAGACACCCAGGAAAAAGACTGATGTGACCACTTTTGTCTGAAACACATTCTCAGCTCTGGAGGCAAAGGCTTGAGCTCAAGTCACCTTCTTGCAAGTCAAGGACTCACTGCCCCTCATTGAGCTGCGTCCTGCCTGGCTAATATCTGTTTACTCACACAGCTCGTGCAAAAGGTCACTGCCTTCCCCCCAGAGGTGCTGGTTTGCATGTAATGGAGCTGCAAAGTGACCCTCCTCTCCTCCAGCTCAGTTCAGCCCCAGTCCCAGCCCAAGCTTAAGTCCCAAACAGAATATTCAAGAAATACACATTACACTCATCTTGCTATTTTCTGAACAAGCCATGCTTTTTCATGCCTGGAACCTTTCCACACTGCTATTATTGTATGTAGAATGTCTTCCTCTTTTCTGATTCTTGCTATCTGCTCAGATTTTACTGACTTTTCAAGTCCCTTCTCTGTGAAGCCTTTCCTGACACTTCTCACCTCCACTAGTCTGCTTCAGGTGCCAGAATTCATTAGGATTTGCTTCTGCTAATATAATAACAATGATAATTTTTTTTAAAGCATGACAGCAGTTTAAACAAGATAGGACTTTATTTCGTTCTCACATAGTAAAAGTCAGAAGGTCAATAGTCCAAGGCTGGTGCAGTGGCTCCTTGGTGCTATCGGGGACTCATGCTCCTATCTTTCCGTTTTATAATCCTCAGAGTATGGCCTCCTTCTCAAAGTCACCTCATAGTTCAAAGATAGTTGCTGGAGTTACAAGTGCACATCTACATGACAGCTGGAAGAAGAAATAGTAGGAGGACCAACATGGATTTTTCTAGTTAATCAAGTCCTTTTTTTATAATGTTGTCAATATATGAAAAAAAAAATCTTATGTTAAACCAACCTTGGATTCCTGGAATTAACCCAACTTGGTCAAATGTATTATTATTTATACACATTTCTATATGCTAATGCTCTGTTTAAGATTTTTGTACCTGTTTTTCATGATTAAGAATGATATGTCATTTACTTTTCTCATACTGCCTTTGTCAAGTTTGGTATCATGATTGTGTTTACTTCATAAAACTGCTTCTTTTTTTGACACTTTGGAACGCTTATGTAAGATTGGAATTATTTGTTCCCCTTAATGTTTGGTAGAACTTACTGATAAAACTTCTGGACATGGAGTTTTATTTATGGGAAGACTTAACTATTCATTCAAATTTTCTTAATGATTTTAGGACTGTTAATGTTTTTAATTTCTTCTTGAAAAGTTATTTTTTAATATATTTTTATTAATTTCAGAGAGGACAGGAGAGGGAGAGAGAGAGAGAGATAGAAACATCAATGATGAGAGAGAATCATTGAATTGCTGCCTCCTGCATGCCTCACACTGGGGATCAAGCCCACACCTGGGTGTGTGCCCTGACCAGGAATCAAACCACAACCTCCTGGTTCACAGGTCGATGCTCAGCCACTGAGCCACACTAGCAGGGCTTGAAAAGTTATGTTTTATGGAGAACATGCTCATTTCATCTACATTTTCTTTGAATATCTTATATTTTTTCCGGTTCTCCTATCTACTATTTATGCATTCCAGATAATATCTTTAGTTTCTCTTCTAGGTCTTTGATTATTTTTTTTAGTTTTAGCTTTCTCTTTTTCAAATCTACTTTGTCATTTCTGATATTTTCAAACATTTACCATCTTTTATTGAGATATAGCTGTAACATAATAAATTACACATGTTTAAACTGTATGATTTGATAATTTTTGACCTCTGTACATACCTATGAAACCACTACCACAAACTAGAAAATTAAAATATGCATCACCCCTTAACTTTTCTCTTTTCCCCTTTATCACCTCCTTTGCTGTCCCTCCTTGCCCACTTCCCATTCCCAGGCAACCACTGATTTGCTTTCTGTCACTATAATTTAATTTTCATTTTAAATACTCTATTTATGTATTTATTTATTATTTTAGTCCTCACCTAGGGATATGTTTTCCATTTATTTTTTTAGAGAAAGGAAGGGAGGGAGAGAGAGAGAAACATTGATGTGAGAGAGAAGCAGCTGTCAGTTGCTTCCGTATGTGCCCTGACTGGGAATCAGGTCAGCCACCTTTTAGTGTATGGGCTCATTTTTAAGATTTTATAATAAAACTAGGGGCCCGGTGCACGAAGATTCGTGCACTGGGGGTGGGTCCCTTAGCCCGACCTGCACCCTCTCCAATCTGGGAGCCCTCAGGGGAGCCCTCTCCAATCC
>NW_005360425.1:3653681-3676938 GCF_000412655.1 Myotis brandtii | reverse complement strand
TCTAGGAGATCTGTCTGCCACCAGAACTACGATTCCTAGCATTCCTGGTGCTCCCCGCACTCTGGGCTTCCACTTCCGGTCCAGGGGCTGCCACCAGAACTATGATTCCCAGAATTCCTGGTGCTCCCCACACTCTTGGTTTTTTCACTGCCCCACCCCCCTGGCTGCTCCGCATGTGTGTGCTGCCCACAGGCCTGCCACAGTGATGTGGAGGGCGTTCCTGCCCCACCATTGGCCGTTCCAGGCCTATGCGTGGGCCTACAGGCTCAGAGTAGCCTGGGTCCCAGGGACCCAGGCTGCTTGGCACCGGCATGCGTGCAAGTGGCCACCCCGCCCCCAGCTGCTTCATACCTGAGTATGCAAATTAACCTGCCATCTTTGTTGGGTTAATTTGCATACTCACTCCTGATTAGGTGGTGAGCGTAGCAGAGGGACGGTCAATTTACATGTTTCTCTCTTATTATATAGGATAACATTACTGAGCATAGCAGAGGGATGGTCAATTTACATGTTTCTTATTATATAGGATAACATTATATGCACTCTTTTTTGTTGTCTGGATTCTTTCATTCAATATAATTATGAAATATTCATTTGTATTCTTGCATGTATCAATATTTTATTTTTGTTTAATTCTCATTGTATTCAACTCCATGACTATACAACAATATGTCTATACACCTGTTGATAGACATATGGGTTGTTTCCAGTTTTGTGCTATGGATGCTTATGCACAAGTCTGTGTATAGACATATACTTTCATTTCTACTTAGTGCCTACATATGGGATGGCCAGGTTGCATGGTAGGTGAATGTTAACCTTGTAAGAAACTGCCAGTTGTTTTCAAAGTGGTTCTACCATTTTACATTTCCATCAGCCACATATGAGGGTTCCAGATGTTTCACATCTTTGCCAATACTTGGTATGGTTAGTCTTTTTCAATATTCCAATAGATGTGTAGTGGTATCTCATTATAGTTTAAATTTGCATTTTGCTAATAACTCATGAAGGTGCCTTCTCTCTTTTTTTCTGATCAGTCAAGCTAGAGATTTATCAATTTTATGATCTTCTCAAAGAAGATCTTGGTTTCATTCACTTTCTCTATTGTTTTCTGTTTTCCATTCCATTCATTTCCACTCTGGTTTTTATTATTTCTTTTCTTCCGCTTTCTTTAGATTTCATTTACTTTTTCTTTTCTAGTTTCTTAAGGTGGTAGCT
This sequence comes from Myotis brandtii, assembly GCF_000412655.1. Lineage (NCBI taxonomy): Eukaryota > Metazoa > Chordata > Mammalia > Chiroptera > Vespertilionidae > Myotis > Myotis brandtii. The sequence continues at coordinate 3,675,720 of NW_005360425.1, read as the reverse complement.
GAGGTCATTGACTTAAGATCATTCTTTTTAATATAGGATTTTAATGTTATAAATTTCCCTCTACTTCTTTAGCTATACCCTTTAATTTTATATGACACATATCCATTTATACTCATGCCAAAAATACTTTCTAAATTTTTTTTTTGTTTGAGCTATGGTTACTTAAAGTGTGTTATCTAACTTCCAAATATTTGGAGATTTTCTAAATTAACTCAGTTGTGCTCTGAGAATATACTTGGATGAATTGAATCCTTTTAAATGTATTGAGACTCATTTTGGGGTCTAGAATATGGTCTATCATGGTGAATGTTTCACGTAAACCTAAAAAGAATGTACATTCTTTTGTTATTGGGGGGAATATATAGTATGAAAGGCCTGTGGCCATAATGCCGTAACGCCATAATGACCAAAGACCAGACTCACCAGGAGGTGCATCGATGGGTCCCACTGAGGCTGCGGCAGGTGGGACTTCCGGGTCCCACAGCGGCCGTGGTGGGCGGGACCCTGGGGTCCTGCGGCGGCAGCGGGAGGGAGTCTGGGGTCCCACAGCACGGGGGGTCTGGGTCTCGCGTGATTTCGCGTGCTGGGCCTCTAGTCCTATGTAATAAAAGGGTAATATGCAAGTTGACCTCAATGGCAGAACTACTGGGAATGACAGGTCGCTATGATGTGCACTGTCCACCAGGGGCAGACACTCAATGCAGGAGCTGCCCCCTGGTGGCCAGTGTGCTCCTGCTCCCACAGGGTGAGCTCTGCTCAGCCACAAGTCCAGCTGACAGCTGTGAGCACAGCGGCGGTGGTGGGAACCTCTCCCGCCTCCTCAGCAGCGCTAAGGATGTCCAACTGATGGATATCCCCCGAGGGCTCCTGGGCTGCCAGAGGGATGTCTGACTGCCAGCTTAGGCCCGATCCCTGGGGGAGTGGGCCTAAGGCAGCAGGTGGACATCCCCCAAGGAGTCCCGGATGGTGATAGGGCACAGGCCAGGCTGAGGGACCCCCCAAGTGCACAAATTTTTGTGCACCGGGCCTCTAGTATCCTATAAATGTCAAGAACTTGGTTGATAGTGCTGTTCAAGCCTTTTATATCTTTATTAATTTTCTGTCTATTGTTCTAACAATTATTAAGAAAGGAGTACTAAAATCTTTGACTATTATTGTGGATTTGTCTATTTTTCCTTGAAGTCCTATCAGTTTTTACTTCAAATATTTTGTTGCTTTGTTATTAAGTGCATATGCATTGAAGATTATATTGTCTCCTTGATAACTGTCTCTTTTATCATTATGAAATAATGCTCTTTATCTTGGAATATTTCTGCTCTGAAATGTATTTTAATATTAATATAGCCACTCCAACTTTCTTTTTTTGTAAATATATTTTTATTGATTTCAGAAGGAGGAAGGGAGAGGGAGAGAGAGATTGAAACATCAATGATGAGAGAGAATCATTGATTGGCTGCCTCCTGCACACCCCTTGCTGGGGATGCCTGCAACCACCCAGGCATGTGCCCTTGGCCAGAATTGAACCTGGGACCTTTCAGTTTGCAGGTCGATGCTCTATCCCAGGGGTCCTCAAACTTTTTAAACAGGGGGCCAGTTCACTGTCCCTCAGACCATTAGAGGGCCAGACTATAGTTAAAAAAAAAAACTATGAACAAATTCCTATGCACACTGCACGTATCTTATTTTGAAGTAAAAAAACAAAATGGGAACAAATATAATATTTGTATTTGCATGTGGCCCGTGGGCCGTAGTTTGAGGACCCCTGCTCTATCCATTGAGCAAACCAGCTAGGGTGCCAACTTTCGATTACTGTTAGCATGGTTATCTTTCTCTAACCTTTTAATCCATTTGTGTCTTTATATTTAAAGAGGGTTTCTTATAGGCAATATATAGTTGAATCTTGCTTTTCTAAATCTAATCTAATCATCTCTGCCTTTTAATTAGAGTGTGTAGACTGTTTATAAATTTAGTGTTTTTATTTACATGATTGGATTTAAATCTACCATATATTTTGTTTTCTATTTGCCTCAGCTGTTCTTTGTTTTCTTTTTCCAACTTTTATGCTTTCTTTTGAATTAATTATGTTTTTATGATTCCCTTTATCTCCTTTGTTTTCTTATTAGCTGTAACTCTTTGTGTGTTATATTAATAGTTTCTTTAGAGTTTATAGCATACATCTTTAACTTTACCACATTCTACTTTCAAAAGGTATACTACTACATATTCTATATAATAAAAGGGTAATATTCAAATAGAACAAACAGCAGAACAACCGAACAACCAATCAAAGCGTAATATGCTAATGATATGCTAAGGCTGCTCAACCAATCACTATTATGTGCACTGACCACCAGGGGGCAGACAGTTGACCTGTAGGTTAGCTTGCTGCTGGGGTCCAGCAGACCGGGACTGAGCAAGATGGGCCGGACATGCCCTGGAGCCCTCCCATGGCCCCTCCCTGGCCTGATTGTGCACCGGTGGAGTCCCTCAGCCTGGCCTGTGCCCTCTCGCAATCCGGAACCCCTCAGGGGATGTCGGAGAGCCGGTTTCAGCCCAATCCTGCAGGCCACTCCCCTTGGTAGGGCGCCAGACACAGGGCTTGCTTATGGCTGGCAAGGCTGCTGCAGCAGCACAAGCCTCTCCCAATTGGGTGTGAGCCTGCAGCAGGCACAGTGGGGCCAGGATGAGCAGGAGTGCCAGGTAGGAGCTGCAGGGGGCGTTGGACTGCAGGTTTCAGCCCGATCCCTGCAGCCACCCAGAGAGACCCCACCCGTGCATGAATTTGTGCACCGGGCCTCTAGTATAGTATAAGAACTTTACAAATACACTTCAATTTCTCCCCTTTAAGCTTTTGTGCTACTCTTATTATACATTCAACTTCTATACCACACTTCACAATGCATGATTATTACTTTTGCTCTAAACCAGTGGTTCTCAACCTTCTTAATGCCACAACCTTTTAATACAGTTCCTCATGTTGTGGTGAACCCCAATTTCATTGTTACAAATTGAACATAATTAAAGCATAGTGATTCATCACAAAAACAATATGTAATTATTTATGTGTTTTCCGATGGTCTTAGGCGACCCCTGTGAAAGGGTCATTCGACCCCCAAAGGGGTCGCGACCCACAGGTTGAGAACCACTGCTCTAAACAGTCAATTATCATTTAATGATATTTAAATAATAGTTAGTGATTGCCACCTCTTACTTGAGTTTCTTCTAGGTCATCACATTTTGCTATTCTGTAGCTCTTTCTCTATGCTGCTCTGAGTTGTTTGTTATTGCATATTCATGCCTTCCCTTCCCCTAATGTGTTTGGACCAGAGCTGGACACTTGTCCCAAGCCCCGCCATGGACCAATTAAAGCACCTTACTCCATAATTTAAATAAGAGTCAGCATTTGGTGGATAGTGATGGGAATTTGAGGTGAAATGTACAGTTGAGGATAGAGTAGGTTCCATATGCAATATCCTATGCACACGGAAGTTATAGGGAGCAGAAGTAATAGTCTCATAGGAGAAGAGTAAAAAGCAAGAACCATGTCTCCCCTAAAGAGGAGGTGAAGAGAGAGAGGCTGCCTCCTTTCCTAACATCATTGACCCTAGTTGCAGGCCCAGCTGTGCTCTTGCCCTGGAGGCTGTGGCATCCCTTCATGTGGCAGAGACTGTGATTTTTCCCATTCAAACTCCACTCTTCCCTTCTTGGTTTTATTCAGTGTGGTAATGTGTACAACAACAAAAAATTACATCTCTCACCTCCCTTTACAGTAGGAATTTCCTTAGTCATAGACAAAGAGACTTAAGGGGAAGTTGTTAAGTGGAACTTCCTAGAAAGTTCTTTAAAAGGAAGAAGGCAGCTGGGATGAACTCTTTCGCCCTCCTTTTAACTGGGATGCAGAATTGGACTGCGGGTTTTTGGACTGGGACTAAAGCCCCAGTTTAAGGATGGATTCCTTGGTTAAGGAGGAAGGAACAGAAAGATGAAAGACAAGGTCTCAGTCCCTGATGACAATCAGGATGCCACACTAGCCAGGGACTGCCTTCCTCTCAATTCTTTTAATGAGAGAAACACAAAGTCTTCATACCAACTTCGCACTGTTGAGAGCTAAAGGCAGTCAGCAGTACCGGGCCTTCACAGAGCCAGAAGTCACTAACATATGTTGGCAATCTTTACGCCCTTCCTGACCGTGGTCACTATCTTCCAGGACCCCATGTCCATGGAAAAGGTGGAAGAGCAGATGCTGACCACCTAGATCAGTGATGGCGAACCTATGACACGCGTGTCAAAAGTGACACACGAACTCATTTTTTTGGTTGATTTTTCTTTGTTAAATGGCATTTAAGTATATAAAATAAATATCAAAAATATAAATCTTTGTTTTACTATGGTTGCAAATATCAAAAATTTCTATATGTGACACAGCACCAGAGTTAAGTTAGGGTTTTTCAAAATGCTGACACGCCGAGCTCAAAAGGTTCGCCATCACTGACCTAGATCAAGAACAGAGCTACTTTGTGGAGCAGTTACCCACCAGCATCAAGGTGCCATGGGGGGGCACCCCTCTTTGGGGCCTCCAGGTGGTTGTATGAGGAGTCCCTTCTTGGGGCCTCAAGCTGGCATCCGTGCTTATGAGCAATGGCGCCACTATTCATGAGTTTTTTTAGTGCATCTGGGAACAGTCTTCTGTAATGGAGGCCAGGCCTTCCTTCACTGGTTTATAGGAGACAGGATGGATGGGGTGGAATTCACAAAAGCATGGTGATCTGATGTTAAAATACCAGCAGTTCGAAGAGGCTAGTTAACAATAGAGAAGACACTAGTGAAGATGGTGAGAAAAAGATCAGTGAATAAAGGAACCTCTCTGCCTCCATTTTCTTTCAAAAAACATGGTATTTCTTTAACTTGATAACTGAAGACTTGTACATCTTCAAAATTAATGCTGCTGGGTCTAATGTCTCCCACGGTTCTAAATATGTTTATATGGGAGCCTCAAAGACACGACACGTTTGTAATAGCAGCCATCTGGAATATAGAATGTACACTAAAATAGCCAGGGATTGGCAATCCCACCAAACAGATCAGATGATGAAGACTTTCTACCTCAGGACTTACAAGAACTGGTGAGACATAAAAGGCTAAATAAATAAGCCTGACTTTCCCTTCAGGGTTTGGCCATGTATGAGATTTCTCACAGGGTGTAGTTAGAATAATGAGTGGTTTTTCATCCTTTTTGATGAAACCCTAAAATTGTGCAGTAATACACAATAATATTGGGTATGCAATATTAAACTTTGAGATAATATTTTTATAATAAAATACTAAAAATTATATTAAAAGTTTTGCTGGGGAGAAAAAGGTAGTATCTAGTAGGACTAAAAGGATGCAAACCTTGTAACTGCGCAGTCCCTCATAAGCATATGCCCTCAAACAGGGCCGGCAAACTTTTAATGAAAAGGGCCAGATAGTAAATATTGACAGCTTTGCAGGCCTGTGGTCTCTGTTATAGCTAATGGACTCTGCATTTGTAGCAAAAAAGCAGCCATAGACAATATCTAAACAAATAGGCATGGCTATATTCCAATAGAACTTTACAAAAACAAGTGATGGGCCATACTTAGCCCAAGGGTCATAGTGTGTCAACTTATTCCAGAGAAACTCATGCAGGTATGTACCGAAATATAGGTACGTTAATATTATCTCAGTATTATTGCAATAGCCTCAACCTGAAAACAACCCAAATCCAATGTCAACAGGAAACTCAATAAATAAATTGTGATACAGGTCAGCAAATCAAATGATCTCTGTATACATATAACAACATTCTTCTAAGATTCAGGTGTAAATCATTTTTTTATTTTTTAATATATTTTTATTTATTTCAGAGAGGAAGGGAGAGGTAGAGAGAGATAGAAATATCAATGATGAGAGAGAATCATTGATTGGCTGCCTCCTGCACGTCCCCTACTGGGGATCGAGCCCACAACCCAGGCATGTGCCCTTGACCAGAATTGAACCCAGGACCTTTTAGTCCGCAGGCCGACACTCTATCCACTGAGCCAAACCAGCCAGGGCCAGATGTGAATCTTAAAAACAGTGTTGAGTGTAGGTAGCCAGACAGGAAGGAGTACATCCTGTATGATGTTTGGTTTGGTAAAACTAAACTATATGGTCTCGGAATGCTATCGAATAAAGCAAACATGCAATTACGATGAAAGTCAGAAGGCCAGGAGCAATGGTGGCTGGGAACGGGTTCATAGTGGGGCTTTGGGTGCTTGCAACATCCTATTTCTTGATGTAGGTGATGGTCGCATAGATATTCACTATTGAACATTTTACAGAAATTGTACATTCAGGTTTTTATACAAACCTAAACCTATGTTTTATGAGTACAAGTTTCATAAGAAAAATGTGAGCTTTTCAGTACTTTCCATCTATACAGTGCTACAGACATGGCAGATGTTAATAATATGATGCCTGGGTCTCTCTGGAATGAAAGGTGCCTCATGGTTTTCACTGTCTGTGGAGAGCCGGGGCCTGTCTTGCCCTATATCCTAGGACTGAGGTTGACCAGCAGTATGAACCAATCGGAGCATGTTAGCCAGGGCTCTGTATCCACATCCTTTCACATGCATGTCATATAATTTCTTAGTAGTTCACATGCCTTTTATTTTGTAATCTGCAAAATACTAACAGGCAAACCCTTGAGAAAACTTCTGTGTGGTTCCTATAAGTGAAATCAGACATTGACTACATGGTATTCTGGAGTAGTTGGGGTCTGCAGCTGTCTTCCCTCTTTTACTCTGAAAAATATTATGAAATTGAGAAGTGCTATCTTTGATAATGTCTCCTGGGAGCAGAGCACGTGATGAACAGACTTCCATCGTGGAAGAGATGGGTGAGGAGGTTAAGTAAATTTTCTTTGTGTAGTTCCCATTAAACTTCAATCAGAGTTACAGAAAGAAATTTCCTCCAGGCGGCTGCGAATACAGGTATTGGTTTGACTTTAATAAAAGTCATAGCTGATCTCTCTGAGGTCTCTCGTGAAATGAGCTCAGCAGAATTCAGGCAGGTCCTTGAGAGGGAAAGCGCCCACTTAAACATCGCATTATCCTAATAATCCCATTCCAGAGCTGCCGTCCCATTATTTTAAAGGTCTTCATTTGCAAATTGTGGTATTTGAAAGTTTTCTTTTTACATTATTGCAGAAGCGGGAGGGAGCTTTCTGAGGGCCCCACACCTATTTACACACTCCCTCTCCTCCGGGCCAGCGTAAGACGGCATTGTGGGTAATCCAGGCTGCCCCGCACCTTTACATCCGAGTTTTGATTAAACCACCTGTTTTAAAGTGACACCTGCTTTGGAGATGAGACTGATTTTAATGAGATTTGCTGATAAAGGAAAAAATAAATCCTTCCATTGCTAAGAATAGCCTTGGTCAGGATGGAGGTCAGAAATAACACTGCCCCAAGCTACAAAATCTGATTCAGGAGTCATTCACCCAATCTTGTCAGGGCACCTACTATGTGTTAGACACTGTTCTGGGTGCTGGAATAAAGTGGGGATCAAGGTAGTCAAGGGCTTTACAATCTAGTAAGGAAGACACAGAGTGTACAGTGAAAAATTAGTAAGATGATTTCAGATAACCAGAAAATATAAAATAATTAGATTGGACCGTGGGTGATGATTTGAGATGGGGGCAGTAACGTTGACAGGGTGGCCCCCTTCCGAAGGTATCATGTGAGCTAACAAGTCACTGAGGACAAGGAGCCATCCATGCAAGGGGGTCTCCGGGAGAAGGTACAGCAAGTGCCAAACACTGTGCTTAGGGAAGCCAGGAAGGCATTGAGGGGTGCAGAATGTCCTGAATGGGGAAAGAGGGAAAAGAGATGCCTTTGGAATAGGGAGCCGGGGTCAGGTCCTGCAGAGCCTTGTGGGCCATGATAAGGTCTCAGATTGTATTATAAATGCAAAATCTCTTTGTTCTTTTCATATATAAATAGCATTTCTTAGGGTAGTGTCTGGCTTTCTTTCTGGGATGCAGAGCCCCCCCCCTCCGGGTGTGAGGGAAAATGCGAAGTGGCTCTGGGGCCTGGCCTTGCTGCTTTTGCAGGACCTTGAGTAAGTTCCCCAGCCTCTCCTGCAGAACGGGGATCACTGCAGCTCTTCGGAGTCATGGACGTCGGAGAAAATGCCCCACCAGTGTCCACACTCAACAGGCACTCGATAAAGTTCAGTAGAATCTTAATCTGAATAACCCCAGGGGAAGCCTTCTTTTCAGTAAAAACTTATTGTTTAAAATGAGTTCAAGCCAGCAATTGGGCATCAAGAAAAACCTAAAGATGTGAACAGACCTGAGCAGGCAGCCTTGGTGTGGTGGTGGGGTAGGCGCCAGTCCTGGTCCGAGCTCCTCATCCACTAACCAAACGACCTCAGGAAACCAGGCCTTGGTTTCCCAATCTGGAAAACAGGAATATTCATCACTGTAATTCCGGCCCTGCCCACCTCACAGTTATGAGGACTCCCAACCCAGCGATGGACGTGAGACATGAGGGCTGTGTGTGGGTGAAGGCAGCCCCTGGGCCCCTGTGCTAATGCTTCATTCTCCGTCCTGGGAGATGGGGGGCAAGAAGACCTGTGGATAAACCTCGCTCAGTGCTGTGAGTTGGAGGAGGCAGCAGGGGGTCCCCTTCAGGACTTTCCTCAGTCATGTGCTCTCCTGGAATGAAAGGGATTTCATTCATGAATTTCCTTAGGGTGTTCTATAAGCTACACCCTTCTATAAGTTTAGAATGACTTTCGTCTAATTCTTTGGTCCAATGTCCCCTCTCTTTGAGAGGGTAAAGGTACCCCTCCTAACGCAGGAGCTTCCTGTCCACCCTCTGCTCTCTCCACCCCACCCCATCCCTCTCCTTTCTCCTGCTGATGCAGAACCAACAGACCAGCTTTCACCCTGCGCCCACCCAGGGGTCTCCTCAGGATTATGAGAATGACCCTGGTCAGCAGTTTACAAAGCAAGCCCAACAGTGCTGCAGGGGTGCCCATCTCTCTGATTAGCAGCCCCCCTCCCCCCACCCCAGTTCAGGATTGCATTAGAAGTTTGAGCCTCTCTTCACTTCTGCCACTTGCCTTAGCAGAGGGATGCAGATAAGGAAGGCATGGCTGGGACCAGGTGTGAAATGAAGGGCTGCTGGGCTGGGAGTGGGCAAGGCTCAGCCTGGGACCAGAGGAGTGGAAAGGGGGCCCTGGGGACAAGGCTGGAAATTGGAGAGAGTCAGAACAGCCCAACATGACATTAAAGACAAATGTATTTCTTCCCCTACCTGAGCTGGGGACCCAAAGGGACAAACACAGTTGGGTCCTGGGCACATGGGTGCAATGCAGAAGGGGAAGAGGCATGCAAATACAGAATCAGCTGGGGTTTGGCTTTGGTTTTGGCATTACTGTCTTTCAAGTCTTGCTGCCTTGGGTGCAAGTCTGTTTGTAGAAACTGAAAATGGTAATGGGGAGTGGGAGGTGGGATTGTGAAGGGGGACAGGGGTCTCCCTACCAGGGAAGCCTGGTAATACACATTCTCGTATTTAATAATCAAGTCAGTTCTGTAAATAGGGTAAGATTGATCATTATTCCCATTTACAGGTGAGAAAACTGAGTCCAAAGGGATGGAGAATTTGCCCCTTGAGACACAGTTTATAAAAGGCAGTGCCCTTTAAGTAGCTGACTCCTGACCTGAGCCTGTGCGTGACCAGGGCTTTCATAAGAGGCCCTCTCACCCACCTGAATGCCAACCCCACCTCCTCCACCACCATCACCCTGCACCTCAGAGAGAAGTGAGAGTCCTGACCCCAGAGATGCTGCTGACCTCTCACCAACAGCAAGGAGAAGGTAGGGACCCACCGCTCTCTCCTGCTCAAAGGGACAATTTGTACAGCTTAGGAAAGGCGTTTGTCTGCAAACCTCCTTAAAAACTAGAATCAACTTCAGTGGTGAAAGGGCCTGAGCTCAGAGCTTCTAACGCATGTTAATTACTAGTCAATTCCTCTTTTGTGAGGCCCTCGGGCCAGAAGAGCACCTGGAGGGGGTGTTGCCGCAGACCCCACTCTGCCCCGCCCTGCTCCTCCAGCATCTCAGGTTAGGAACCCGAAACCAAGCTGCTGGGCTCCTGGACAGATCAGCAATAGGCCCCAGTCTGGTCTGCAGCCCCCATTTTTACCATATAAAATACAGGGGTGTCTGATGGGACACACATAATGAAAATATTGTACCATTCAATTAAATTTAACTGGGCATTCTGAATTTTAATTTGCTCAATCTGGCAGCCTTACATGTACCCACCCCTTTCCCCTGAGCCCTGCTGCCTGGCCCCTTCAAATCATGAATGACCACTTGGGTAAGAATGCCTTTTCTCCCCTAGGTTTGGGTTCCCCAGAATCTGTGGGGTTGGGTGGGCACAAATATAGATGGTTGCCTGCTATATATGCCAGGCTCCCTCGATACTCTACATATTCTAACTCATTTTCATTCCCACCACAACCCTCTGAAGTAGGTATTATTATTAATTTTTTTGAACTTAATAAAAGCTGCAGACGCTTCTGACAAAAAAAAAAGACACACAAACACAACTTTACACAATTTCTGGGGACCCACAGCACCCACCTTCCCCACCCCCTCTCTATCCACCCCCTATCTGTGGCTATTAAGTCAAGTACCCTGGTAATCCCGGATGCCTCTGAGAGTCGTCCCAGCTCAGATGCAAAATCTTAGCATCCAAACACTCCAAGGACGCACCTGCTTAGTGGCAGCTGCCTCCGCAGCCGTGGCAGCTGTGCAGGGGGTTGGGGCTGCGGGGCAGGATGGAGATTTGGGGAAAATATAGTGGAGGATGGCTCCATGGTGCTGGATCCGACTTGACCCAGATGACCGGGGACCTCGGAAGGAAGTTCTTCTCCCCCCCTGCTTCCCGACCCCAGAAACCCCGTTCCGCCCCCTTTTCCTTCTGGGAGGACCTGACAGAGCCCTGGCCGCCTCCTTCTCAGCACGGACAGCCCCATCACCAAAGGCCCAGACTGTTAATTACCCACCATCATGGCGCCGTTTAGCCTTCAATTTTCCTGACTACCACAAGGATTGACTCAATCTGCGAGGCTCCACCGGGCCATTTAAGGGAGCATCATAACTCTTTCTGTTCCCCAGAAATTGTAACCCGGACTCGGTTTTGTAATGCTAATTGCCTTATCTTCATAAATTCTACAGTCTTACATAATTTACCCGCATTGTAGCAGGATTTCCCAAGAATAAAAAAGCAGGTGCCGTCAATGGTAATTTGAATAAGAAAAGACATGTTAAGTGGTTCTTCTCTCACTAGTAATAGAAATTAATTAGCTTTGAGCAGCTTTGGAGGTTTTTGCATTTTTTTTGCTGTAACCTGTTATGTTTTCTAATTGTATGGGAAGAAGGTTTGATTTGATCACATTATTTGGTGACGGAGAGGGCTCTGTTTGGAGTCAAAGGTGCAGGAAGGGTGGCAGCCGGGAGTGTGGGAAGGCCCTGGAGGCGTGCGGAGAGGGTGGGTTCTGCAGTGAGATCCGCGTGAGTTCTGAGCCCGGGTGAGCCATTGGCTAGCTCTGTGGCCCTGGACAAATCACGTTTCCTCTTTACACTCCAGCTTTCTCGTCTACCGGCTGGGTCACCACCTCCAGCTGCGAGGGAGGAAGGGTCGAGTTGAGCATCGCTCCAGAGCTGGACATGCTCAGCTCTGATCCAGGTTCACCACTTACCTGTCCTGTGATTTTCCCGTTAGGAGGCTTTAACTTCAAGAAACATAAAATACCATTTAAATTGGCAACACAAACGTGTATTATCTCACATGAGAACTCCAGAGCTAGTGCAGGCTGCAGGGGTGGCGCAATCAATAGACTTATTTTTTCCAGTTTCATTGAAGTTCTAGGTCTACTCTCTTCATTCTGTTTTATCCCAATGCTGGTCCTCCCCTCCCCGGGCAATATGAGTTTCCTGGTCCACATCTAGCAGAAGAGGGAGTGAGCCTCTCCCCCTAACGTAGGATGTAAATTCTCCCCTTCAGCCTGACTAAGCCAGTCAGTTTACCTGTTCATCCCTGGGATCGTAATTGACGCTGGAGAAGGCTATAGTGGATTGTTAGGCTAATCAGGATTGACCTCTGTAGAGACAGGATGAGGTCTGCTTCCCTTAAATCATGTGTGCACTGCCCAGTGCAGACACATTGTAGTTATTACTATAGCGACCCCAAGTTACTTCTCCCCTCTAACCTCAGTTTCCTTGTCTGTAAAACGGGACCATAAAAGCACCTCCTAAGGTTATTGTGAGGATTTCTCACTAAGGACCTAGTGCATGGTGGGCTTCTCTGTGCATTCTGCTTTCTTCCTCCTTGTTTGCTTTTCCCTGTCCTTGAAATCCTTTCTTTGATTCCTTGAAAGAAATCCTCCAGCAAGTTATTCCAAGCAACTCTCTGGGCTTTGGGAGGACTAAAAGCAAAGGAGAAGAGAGAGAGGAGAAACAGTTTCCTTGATCTCTAAGTAGCATCTTTTCAGCCACAAGACAGCTGTAATTAAGGACCTGTGTTGTGAAAGAGATAGCTAAGGGAATATGACTATGATGAAGAGGAGCATTATGAAAGCAGGACATCATGTGAGAAGGTAGCCAAAGATGGATCTGGTGTGGTCTTTACACATTTGCACCCATCAACACAAAACCTGTCCCAACTCACTCCCTTTGGGTGGTTCCTCCTTGAGTCCTGGCTCCAAATCTTGGCAAGCAGATGACAACCAGGTCCCGTAACTGAGGAAGAGACTCGGGGTCTTTTCCCCCATCGATCAGAAACATAGAGATGGGAGCTCAAAGGCAGCTCTCCAACCAGCTGGTTGAAGCCCCTCATTGTACAGCTTTAATACCCGCAGTCCAGTGATTATCAGCCTGGATAAAAATGCAAGGGCCAACTACGTTCTGTCTGGGAAAAAAAAGCATTTTAAATGTAAAGACACAGATAGATAGAAAGGGAAAGGACAGGAAAAGATATACCATGCTCTTCCTTATGCAAACAGTGAGCCTACGAAAGCTGCTGTGGCTATATTAATATCAGACAAATTAGGCTTCCAGATAAGGAATACTATCAGAGATAAAGAGGGATATTTCATAATGATAAAAGGATTCATTCATTAGAAAGACACGAGTACCCTAAATGTGTATGCATTTATTAATGGATCCTCAAAAGAAATGAAGCAAACATTAGCTAGCATAGTTACTCTCTCAGTAATGAATAGAACAACTAGACAGAAAAACACACACAGTAAGGATGTGGAAAATTTGAATATCACTATCAATCAACTTTATAAACTTCATATTTGTAGAATACTATACCTAACTGTTGCAGAATATACATTCTCTTTAAGTATATATGAACATTCACCAAGATAGGCCATATACTGGATAATAAAAAATGTTTCGATAAATTTCAAAAAGTTGAAAACTTACACAGTGTGTTCTTTGACAACGGTGGACTCAAATTAAAAACCAATAACACTAAAATATTTAGAAAAGCTTCAAATAATTGGAAATTAAACAATGCACTTCTAAATAACCAGTGCATCAAAAAAGAGATCATAACGGACATTGTAAAATATTTTCAACTGAATGATAATAAAAATACACATATCAAAACCTGAGGGATGTAGTCAAAGCAGCACTCAGAGGTGTGTGTGTGTGTGTGTGTGTGTGTGTGTGTGTGTGAGTGTGTGTGAGAGTATGTGTGTGTGAGTGTGTGTGTGTGTGTGAATGTGTGTGTGAGTGTGTGTGTGTGAGTGTGTGTATGTGAGTGTGTGTGTGTGTGCAAGTGTGTATGTGTGAGTGTATGTGTGAGTGTGTGTTTAAATGCTTATATTGAAAAAGAAGATTTTAAAATAAATGATCTAAGTTTCTACCTTAAGAAATTAGAAAATTAAATAAAAGGAAGGAAAAAAGGAAATAATAAAGATAAGAATGGAAACAAATAGAAAAAATGAAAAAGAGAAAAATTAACAAAGTCAGATTTCATTCTTTGGAAAGATTAATAAAAATGAAAACCCCCCAGTAAGACTGACCAGAAAGAGATATTGAAAGAAAGAGGGAAAGGATGACACACCATCGGGAATAAAATAATGATCACTACAGATGCTACCAGTATTAAAAGAAAAATAAAGCAATAGTTTACAAATAAGTTTGACAACTTAGATAAAATGGATAAATTCCTTAAATGCTAGTATACACACAAACACAGCTTACAAAATTGACACAAGAAGAAATATAATTGGAATAGTTCTTTGTTTATTAAATAATTTGAATTTATAATTAAAAAGACCTTCTCATAAAGAAAACTCTAGATCCAGATGATTCCCTGGTGAGTTCTATTAAACATTTAAGGAATAAATAACATTGATCTTACACACATTTTTTCAGAAAATAGAGGCTGAAACAAGCCTGTCTCATATAAAGCAAGCATAACCTTGATACTTAAACCAGACAATGATATAACAAGAAAAGGAAACCATGTACTAATATTTTTTATAAACATGGGTATAAAAAACCTGAATAAAAATTAATACATTGAATCTAGACATATATAAAAAGGGTGCTACAGAGGGCCCAGGAACACAGGGTTGATTTAACATTTGAAAATCAATGTAATTCACCACATTACAAAAATAAAGGAGAAGAGTAATCTTAACAGGTGCAGAAAAGTTATTTGAGGAATTCAGCATCCATTTAACTCACAGAAAACTTCCTCAGTCTGATAAAGGGAATCACAAACAACAGCAATAGTAATGACAACAACAACAAAAACCCACAGTGACCATCACACTTCGTGGATGAAATCTTGATCAATTTCCACCTAATACTGGGAGGAGGCAAGGATATCTTCCCTCACCACTTCTATGCAACATTGTATGGGAGGTTCTAGCCAACACAATTAGGAAGAAAGAGAAAGAAATATTGGACAAGAAGAAGTAAAACTGTCTTTAGTCACCAATGATATGATGATTTACATAGAAATTCTACGAAATAACTTTTTTTAAATTACTCAAACTACTGCAATAATTTAGCAAGATCCCCAGTCCACAAGATACACAAATCAATTGTATTTCTATATACTAAGAGCAAACAATTAGAAATGGTCATTTATAATAGCATAAAAATATAAAATACTTAGGAATAAATTTATCAATGGATGTGTAAGATCTTTACATTGAAAACACAAAATATGAAATTAGAGAAATTAAAGAAGACCCGAATAAATGAAGAAATTTACCATGTTTATGGATTGGAATTCTCATTGTTGTTAAGATATCGATTATCCCCCAAATACCTATAGATACAATGCAAACGACTTCTGATACGAAATTAATCTCTGGTGGTGGAAATCAGTGGTGGCCTAGATTCACTAGACAAGAAAACCGTAGAAACTTTTGGATATGTCCTATATCTTGATTGGGGTGGTGGTCACAAGGGCACATGCATTTGTCAAAACTCATCAAATTATATCATTAGAATCTGTGCAGTTCGCTTTAGGTAAATTTTACCTTTTAAAAAAGAAGGATGATCTAGTTATGGAGAACGGATTTGATAAAGTATGGAGTGAATCCGGGAAGAACGTTCAGGAAGCTATTTAGTAGACAGGTGAGAGATGATGGCACTTGGACTGCAGCGGTGGCAGTGGAGTTGAAGAGAAGTGAACAATGTTGAGAGATACTGAGGACATAATGCAGATTGGGTTTGGTGACTGGAGGAGGGAGACATGCCTTGGATTACTTTCATACTTTTGGCCTCAGTCACTGAGATGGAGAGAACCCAAAGGAGCACCCAGTTTGTAAGATAAGATTGCGATGCACAAGAATCAACTTTTTAGAATGAAACTCTGGCCATGTCCCTTCTCTGCTTACTCTCCTTTCGCAGGTCCTTCTGCCCACAAAATACAGTCCAAGCCTCTTAAACCCATGAGGTCCTATAGGATCCAAACCCTGCTGACTTTCCAGCCTCAGGTCGCCTAACTCTCCTTTCCTCCCTTCCTCCCTTGAATCCTGTGCTCACTCATTTCTGTAGGCACAGTGCTTTTTTTATGCCCCTGTACATCCGCATTAGCCCTCTGCTTAGAAAATCCTTCAACTGTAGTGCTGTATCAATCCCTTCTTGGGGAATCCCAGACTACTCAGTGTGTGCCTTCGTATAGGAATCTTTTGCTGCATTTTTGCTTCACACATTTTTCTTTCTCAGTAGATTGTGAATGCCTTGAGGGTAAGGCTATTTGTTCTTTAACTCTGGTACTCCTTATGCCTACTGTCAATAATGTTCAAAGAATGGATAGGATGGTGAAGGGTCAAGATTTCTGTCCTTACACTTACCATTTATTCTGCAAGATCTTACTAAGGTCCAAGTAAGTTCTCTGCAGAATAAGAGAAATGCTAAATCCTTTAGGTGGTTGGAGAGGACATGATAAGGAGCATTTGACCAAAAAGATCCCATGGGAGTGATTTCACTGCAGTCATTCTCTGAGGCCCTGTAAAATGAAAACAGTCCTAGCTGCCCCCAAGAATGTGAGACTACAATGCAATGTGTGTGGGGGAAGAAGGATATGCCAAAACATAGAACCTCTTTATAGCAATCCTATATAATAAAAACCTAATATGCTAAGTGTCCGACTCTTTGTTCGACCAGTAGCTATGACATGCACTGACCACCAGGGAACAGACGCTCCAACCGGTAGGTTAGCTTGCTGCTGGGGTCCAGTTGATCAGGATTGGGTGAGATGGGCCAGACACACCCTGGAGCCCTCCCATAGTCCCTCCCCAGCCCCAATCTGCACCGGTGAGGTCCTCCAGACACGCCCTAGAGCCCTCCCATAGTCCCTCCCCAGCCCCAATTGTGCACCGGTGAGGTCCTTCAGCTTGGCCTGCACCCTCTTGCAATCCAGGACCCCTCGGGGGATGTCAGAGAGCCGGATTCGGCCCGATCCCTGCAGGCCAGGGACCCTACCAGTGCACGAATCTGTGCACAGGGCTTCTAGTATCTTTCATAAAGCTATGCTGAAACCAAGTTAATGAAATCACTTAGAGTATTGGACATGAAGAAAATGTGAACTAAAATATTTCCTTTCCTGAAGATCTCTAAGAGTAGAAGAGATAAGATCTTGCTGGACATCTGCTTTCTGCCTCCAAAACACAAATTATCTTCCTGTCTAGCTTCACAGCTTCTGCCGTGGTTCAAGCTCTTGTCATCTCTTACCTGAACTGTTGCAGTGGCCTGCCAGGTCTCCCTGCCTCCGATCTATCCTAAGCTCTGGCCACCGGGTGACCTTTCTCTAACACAGATCTGACCATGTCATCCTGGCCTAAAACTCCACCCTGCTATGTCCGGTAGGGGAAAGCCCACAATTCTTAACATGAGCTAAAGCTCCCTCCTGCTGATGGCCCTGTCTCCCTCTGCAGCCTAACTTGCTGTACTGCTATCAGTGTCACTGTTTCTGATGGGAGATGTGTCATATGGGCAAAATGATTGAAAACCATCCTGACACCCTGCTTCTCCTGCCATTCTTTTCAGATGTTGCATTCATTTTTTATTGGTGATTAACAAATTACCACTAATCTAGCAGCTTAAAACAACACATATGTATTATCTTCCAGTGTCTATGGATCAGGAGTCCAGGTATGGTTTAGCAAAGGTTTCTGCTTCAAGATCTCACCAGGTTGCACCAAGGTGTTGGCTGGGCCCAGTCTCATCTTGAAGTTTGACCGGGGAAGGGTCCATTTTGAGGCTTACTAATAAAGTTGCTGGCAGACTTCAGTTCCTTGGAGCTGCAGGACGGAGGCCCTCTGCTCCAACAAGCCACCTGCAGCTCTTTGCCACACAGGTCCCTCCACAGCCAGTTCACAACATGGGTGCTTGCTTCTTCAAAGCCGGAGGAAGAGAGTGCGCAAGACCGCTAGCAAGATGGAGCCTTATAAATGTAATGTAATAATGGGAGTGACCTCCTATCACCTTTGCCTTTAATCTGTTGTTTAGAAAGAAGTCACAGGCCTCAACCACACTCAGGTTTGCACATCAGAAGACAGGAATCATAGGGATTATCTTAGGGTCTAGTCACCAGATGCCAGGGACTTCTAAGCTTCTGAGCCCTTGCTCATGCTGTTCCCTTTCTCTGATATGGCCTTTCCCTGGTCACCTGCCACTGGTATAGAGCAACAAGCATTTCACCTGAGTTACTCTGTGCTGGTTCCAGACCCACCTCTGCAGGATCTAAACTGGGTAGACAACCTCTGAGAAGACAGGTGAAAAAGCTTCTGTTCAAGTCTGCCTCTGTCACTTAACCCGTATGACTTTTGAAGGGATACTGATCCTCTCCCGGCCTTAGTTGCTTCATCAGTAAATGGAGAAATGATGTGACCCATCCATAGGGTGACTGTGAGGATTAGGTGGGGGAATGCACGTAAAGATGCCTGGTGGCATGCCTGGCATGCAGGAAGCCCTCAGTAAGAGTTTTGTCCTATTGAAGATGATCCCTGGGTTCTGCTGCTCTGAGGCATGTCAGTGTGAGACCACGATGCCATGGGAGCTAAGGACATTGTCTCTGGGCAGAGGCCCCCCCTTCTCTCTGCAGATCCTACCCCTGTGTGGCTTACAGAAATGTCTTATCTGAGACAGCATCCTCCTCCTGCAGACCCTCTCCAGGCAAGCCAACCATTGCCCAGCCTCAGCGGCGGTCAGCACCGCGGACAGGGGCCAGGGCCTCACTGGACTTCACCAGCCCTCACTGGGGCAGATTTCCTCTTAGGGTAGAGACAACAGTCAGTGTAGCTCCAGGGCTAGTATAGCTTCCTCCACAGCTCTCAAAGCCAGGCTCCCTGGGGGCAGGAGGGGGGCACCATCCACCTTTTCTGTGGCTGCCTCTGAGTACTTTGAATTTCATTAGAGCAATTATTTCAAATGGAATTAAAAGGGTTTAAAATTAGACCCTAAACTCTTAACAATTAGTGACGCAGCGACCTGCCATCCACAGAGCCACAATAGACCTATGTCGATTGGTACGTGAGCACAATGCCAGTCTCCAGAATAGCAAGCCCTGTTACAATAAAAGGCTTTTAATAAAATGAATATTCTTAATTACCACCGCATTAATAAGCTGCAAATTAGTCATCATTAAAGGTCCCACAGTCCCTCTCCACCTCTCTGAGAGTCACTGGTGGGCTTTACCAGCTCAGCTGTTTCTACAAACTCTCGAGTTTTCCTGCAGCTTCTTAGGAGATGGCCAGTAAGAGGATACATCCCACATCGGCCTCAGGGCAGAGGTTTGGAGGTTGAGGCAGGTCCCCGGGATCCTTCTGGCTGCCCTAGCTTATTGCTTCCAGTGCTCTCTAGGCCTAGGAAGCACTATGCCAGCTTAGGGCTCTCAGACACCCTGACCACATCATTTACTCTCCCCATTATGCATTCATTTATTTGTCAGATTTGAAGTTGGGGATATTCACTGGAAAGTATCCAGCATCTGCTCCAACCTCTCTGGGAGCCGGGGCAGCCCCTGCTGAAAGGCCTTCCTTGTAGGAGGCTGAGGTCTTCCTGAACTTGACTCTGAGGCTCTGGGCTCCACCAGCCCATATGTCTGAGGAGGTTCTGAGGAACCCTGGGAGAGGGTCATCCTGAGCATGAGCATGCAACTTGCACATCTCAATCTGTCCCCAAGTCCCTGTGGGAAGTGGGGCAAGTCACCTTTCCTCCCTGGCCTCAGTTTCCCCATCTGTATGGTGGGGATATTGGTTTAGGCCAACAGCCAGCATACTTTTTCTGTAAAAGGCCAGAGAGTACATATTTTAGGTTTTGAGGGCCAAGTGGTCTCGTCACATCTACTAGTACACAGCTCTGAGTAACTAGCAGGGTCTGACTATAGTAACTGTAGTTAGCTGACGCCTGGTCTGAGTGGATGACAACAGCTGGTGAACAGCAGCTCTTGTGGTCTGTGACTCTGTAAAAGAGCTGTTCTTCTTCTGGGACATTTGGGAAACTTTAAGCAAGCTTTCATGAAGGTGGTTTAGACCAAATTACAGGATGCTTTGCATAGAAGGTGATTTGTATAAATGCGACAGAGGGTGTATTTTTTCTGGTCTCGCTCTCTCTCTCTCTCACACACACACACACACACACACACACACACACACACACACTGCAGAGGCTACATGACTAAGTTAAGGATGTTGAGATGAGGCAGTTATGCTCGATTAACCGATGGGCCCTAAACACCACCACAAGAGTCCTCACAAGAGAGACGTGGAGAAAAGTAGACAGAAGAGGAGAAGGCCATGCGAAGATGGAGGCAGAGATTGGAGTGATGCAATCACAAGCACAAGGAACCCCAGCAGCCACCAGAAGGTGGAAGAGGTGAGGAACAGATTTCCCCTAGCACCTCTGGAGGAAGTGTGGCCCTGCCCACACCTTGATCTCAGCCCAATGAGACTGATGCCAGACTTCTGGCCTCCAGAACTGTAGCAGAATAAATTTTTGTTTTGCTTTAAGTCACCAAGTTGTGGTCATTTGTTATAGCAGCCATGAAACACTCATACACACACCTTTTCTCCTATGGTAGCCACTGACATTCCTTATGCCTCTGTAGCTGCATTTTTGGCAAAAAGGAGAGATAATAGTAATGATTATCCTTTACATGGGTTCCTGCACTCCACCAAGCCCATACTGTGGTTTGTATTGATAAAGCATGACCATATGCATATGGTAGCCCTATGAGGAAGATGGCAGAGGCTATATTCCTTAGGGGAAGAACTAGACTCCAAAATGTGAGGTGCTTTACCCAAGTTCATTCTTTAAGTAGGTGTCAGGGCCAGAACTTGAACCCACATCTAATTCCAAGTCTACATTGCAGTCCAAGTTGGAGGCTGTGCTGAACATACCTGCTCATGGAAATGAGGACTATGGGAGAACTGGAGTCAAATTGCAGTTCAGGGAAACTGTCCTTTGGACTAGAATAATACTGTTCGTGTTCCCAGATAATGTCTGGCTCAGCCACAGGCTCCGGTGAGAATTTGCTGTGTATTCAGTGTCCAAGTTGGCAGACCCCATCTGAGGGCATCTCCTGGCTACGGACCAGCAAGTCTACTGGGGTGTTGGACTCACCCAGGAATCCTGAAGATAACTCATTGATTTATGTCTTCTCAAGCCCTCTGTGAAGATCAGCACTTTGGTAAGTGACAGAGAGGGTCGCTCTGCAGCTAGCTAGTCCGGCATTCTTGCCACCACACCACAGCTGGAAAACCAGACAACAGATGTGCGAATGTCTTTGTAAGTGCAGTGTGAAGGGGAGCAGACCCAAGCTGAAATCTGCCTTGTTAGAAAGCAACATCCTGGAAAGGAGGCTGGTTATCTAGTTTGTGAACAGAATCATGACTGCTACAGCAGGGGAGTGCACCAGTTCAGATCTTTATTTATTGCAAAATCCAAATGGGTACTTTAACTCAGCAGTCTCAGAAGACCACAAGCATATTGACTAAGAGTGATTGAACAACCCACAATAGGAAGGGATAATGTATACAATTTATTATACATTTAATTCAAGCACATTTATTTCCAACAATCACAAATGATATATAGTGTGGTGTTCTAAAGTTAGGGGACTTCTACTAACTGATTTTAAGACTTATTACAAAGCTATAGCAATCAAGACAATTTGGTATTCAAGTAAGGATAGACAGATAAGTCAGTGGAGCAGATTAGAGTGAAAAAAATAGACCTGTACATGTATGTTTGGTTGAGTTTTGACAACGATCCAAAGGTGATTCAAGGCAGAAAAGAACAATCTTTCAACAAATAGTGATGGAACAACTGAGTACCCTCTGGGGGGAAAGTAACTTTGACTCGTACCTCGCACTGTACAAAAAATTAACTTGACTAGTTCATAAGCCTAAATATAAAACCTGAAACTATGAAACAGAGCACAAAAAGTACTTTGTCTTTTATTTTATAGATGGTATTAGGG
>NW_005360425.1:3642160-3653474 GCF_000412655.1 Myotis brandtii | reverse complement strand
GAGAGAGAGAGAGAGAGAGAGAGAGAGAGGAGATTTATTACAATAATTGGCTAACACGGTTTTAAGGTTGAGAAGTTCCACAATCTGCCATCTGCAAACTGGAGAACCAGGAAAGCTGGTGGTGGGTATAACTTAGTCCAAATACAAAGGTCTGAGAGCCAGGGGGCTGCTGGTGTAAGTTCTGGGGTCCAAAGACCCAAGAACCAAGTGCTTTGATGTCCAGTGTCAAGGAAGATGGATGTTCCAGCTCAAGAAGAGAGAGAATTTGCCCTCCCTTCACCTTTTTGTTCCATTAAAGCCCCTAAGGGATTGGATGATGTCCACCTACATTAATGAGGGCAGATCTTTTTCCTTAGTCTACTGACTCACATACTTATCTCTTCCAGAAACACCCTTACAGACACACCGAGAAATAATGTGTTACCAGCTATCTATGCATCACTTAGGCCGGTCAAGTTGACACATAAAATTAACACATATATTTATATAATATATTTAAATATAATGTAATAAAGACTATATAAGATAAATAAATATATATTCTAAATGGGCAAAATATTTGATCAGACGTTTGGTGCTCAACATCATTAGTCACCAAGGAAATGCAAATTAAAACCTCAATGAAGAACTGCTTTATACTCACAACAATGGCTAAACTAACAAGACAGACAATACCAAATGTTAGTGAGTGTGTCGGGCAATCAGAACTCTTATTTCTGGTGGAGGGTGTAAAATTCTACAACCCCTTTAGAAAAGAGTTTTGCCGTTTCCTTTAAGTTTAAGTATACGCTCATTACATGACACAGCAATGCCTAGGTATTTGCCCAAGAAAAATACATGTCCACAGTAAGACCTGACCACAAATATTCATAGCAGCTTTATTCAAAAGAGCCTAAAACAGAAAACAACCCGCATGTTCAGCAACAGGTGAATGGATAAAAACTGTGGTGCAGCCATACAATGGCATACAATTCAGCAATGAAAAATGAGAATTACTAATACATGCTACAATATGGATGAATCAGGCACAAAAGAAAACATACTGTTTGAATCCAGTATGAATTGACAAAATTACTCTCTAAGGATGGAAATGTCATCAGTGGTTGCCTGGGAGGGAAATCTGGGGAGAAGGATTGATTTGGAATCACTAGGGCACGTTTGGGAAATGCTCTCTATAGTGGCCGGTGTGGTGTTACAGGGGTATAAGCTTGGACCAGGCATATACATTTGCCAAAACTCAAATCGATTCATTTAGTGCATGTAATTTATCTAAAAATTTATTTTAAAAAATATATAGCAGGGTTCTGGTCATTAATTTACATATCTTCCCCCAAAGAAACTGGTAAATGCTCACACTCAGAGATGGGCAGGAAGACAAATGGAGCCCAGATTATTCTTTTTCTTGTGTTGTTCACATTCTAGGGTCCTCCCCAGTCCCTGTCCCCACTGACACACCACACCCTTGTATGAAGGCCTTTATCTAATTCTGAAAGTCCCCAGCCTCAGCTTAGGACAGAGCTTGGATTCGGGGAGTGCTCTGTGTATAAAACCAGCGGCAAATAAGATACTAGAATCAGAGAGTCAGAGGTTTGCAAAGGCTGAGAAAGGTTTGGGTCAGTGGTCAGCTGAGGCTCCTGATATTTCTCCCTCCATCCAATCACTGATCTATTAGGCAAACTCAGCCTCTTCCACAGGCACACCTGTCCCTTAAGTTGACCACATGGAGGAAGAGAGAATGTCCTGGTCCTCAGCACAACTGCAAGAAAGAAAGAAGAAAGAAAGAGAGAGAGAGAGAGAGAGAGAGAGGAAGGAAGGAAGGAAGGAAGGAAGGAAGGAAGCTGGAAGGGACTGAGTGGCAGTCACTCAGGCCTCATTCCAAATTACCCAGATGCAGTTACTAGTAAGTCCTGAGTGGGGGGAGGAGGAGGAATGGGGAGAGGCCAAGAGTGGAAGTTCCCACCATCTATAAAATAGAAGGAGTCCCGGTGTGGGGTGGGAAGATAAGCTAGCAGCAGTGTCTGTCATCACAGTCACCCACAGTCTATTTTCTCCAGGACAATCTCACTGTAAGCCTGCTGTCGCGTAGTAACTACAGGTGGCACCCTGTCACCCTCACAAGTGTCCGTTTGGATAACCAGTATGGCCAATCAAATGGAAAGGGATTGCTTTCTTCCAATGCTGACTTCAAAGGCCTCTGCTCCTCCCTGGTTACTTTCTATTTTGGAGGCCCAGCAGCTCTTTCTCCCTGGGCACTCAATCTACTGCCTCCAGGTCCTGCTCACATTGCAGGATCAGGAAAGGTTTATACGTCTTATTTTAACCAGTCACATACGGTCCTTTTGGCAAATTGGATCCAAGGGGAAAATTAGTGGCTCATTAGGCAAATTTGCAACAGCTCTGATCTTTCTTGAGCATCACCATGAAATGCTGCCCCACTCAGGGTTTTGCTGTTTCACCTTTTCCTTCTGCGGTGAATGGGGCTGCACGGAGTCCTGGAAGAGTCACAGACAGGACGTGACAGATTCTGTCCTTGCAGAGCCTCTAGCCCGGACCGGTGTGACCACTGGGTGGAACTCATACCCAGCAGGCCACTCCACAGAGAGCCCTGGAACTCAGAGAAGGCGGGAGATGTTCACAGTGGACGGGGAGCGACAGCTTGAGGACACGGTGCCTGGGCAGGGTCTGAGAGGTGCGCAGGCTTCCTGGACGCAGAGGCCTCGCGGGCTCATGCATGCAATATGATGGCAGCCCATCGGGTCTTCCCTGCTCCCCATTCTTACCTACACTTCAGCCCCTCTCATGGGATGTACTCCAACAGTCCTAAAAAGTGCACCCTCTCATCCATTCGCCATACTGCTGCCACAGCTGTCTCTCTAAAGCACAATGCTGGCCATTCTGCTTACTCAGCTTGTTTGTTTTTGTGGGGTTTTTTGGGGGGCGGGGGCCTGATAGGATGCAAGTGAGAGAAGGAAAGAAAGCCTGGTTCATACTTATCACTCAAGGAAGCCCAGCACAAACGCTCACTCTGGTATTCTCTAGGTAACCCCTATTTTCTGTCCCAAGAGACTCTAACAATAATCCATTGTTGCAAAGCCCGTCCAAATCCTACCAAGTCAAAAGAAGTCCCTCCCTGACTTGTTGGGTGTAGGTGGTACCTCAAGTCTTCCCACACCAGGAGCCCAGCTCTGGCCGGGCCCAGCGCCATGCTGCCGCTGAGATGCACAGCGGGAGGCGAGGGCCCTTTCTCCTGTTCCCCCCTCTCCCAAGGTCCCCTGTGCTGGCCTCCTCCTCCGTCCCTGACTGTGACTCGGCCCACACTTTCTTTCCTCCTTGAGAAGAAAGCTCCCAGTGCTTCAAGGCCTTGCATGAGAAGGGAAGAAGGAAAACATGCTTCCCATTACAATGCAATGTCTGCAAAACCACGAAACCACTTCCACTGTATTGTGCCAGCGCGTCTCTGTGGCTTCTCTCTCTTTTCCCCCCCAAAAGGCCCCATTTTATTATACTTTTTTGGTACAACCTGGATTCCTTGTCTACTTCCCCAGCTTAAGAACTTGCCATGGCTCCCCTTGCCTACAAAATGGCAAAATGCTGCACCGTCCTCCTTTCAGGTGATTGCGTCTCCAATGAAAGAAGTCCTCGACTTAAGAACTTGCCATGGCTCCCCTTGCCTACAAAATGCTGCACCGTCCTCCTTTCGGGTGATTGCGTCTCCAATGAAAGAAGTCCTCGGTCTCAGGAACCAGCTCAGGTCCTCCCTTCTCTCTGCAGCCTTATCTGCCGAGGCTGCAGGAGCCTCGCCCTTTCCTATTCTCTTGTTGCATTTCCTTCATGCTCAGGTTGGTGAGTCTCATCAGTCTGCTGTGTCTTATAATCCCTGGGGTCATGTGCCCCCGCACCAGGCTGCAAGACCCAACAGGGCAGGAGCTATGTCCATCGTCTCTTCACCCTCAGGGGCCATTCCAAGGCAGGGCTCAGAGCAGGTGATAGGAAGTTCTGCTGGGTAGTGTGAAAGGTTCCAATGGGACAGATGCCCACGTCATTGACCAGCGCACCACTGCCTCCTTGGCCTGCCCTGTCCAGACCCAGGGCTCTAGGAGGGGCCCTCAATGACTAGCCAGGACTTTCTTCAGAGGAGTTTGCAGGAGACCCACCTGGCCTTCCAATCATTATTGTGTCCTTTGGCTGGAACTACAGGCCAAAAAAAAAGAAGTATGTTAGTTTACTGCTTGATCTTTGCTCCCCTTAAGCAGAGTCAAATTTAAAGTGAATATTGATGACTTTACAAAGACCAGTGTTTGGTATTCACTGAAAACCATTGTGTATTCCCTAAATAGTTCGTTTTGTTTTCTAAAGTTCTAAAAAACTCGCTGTATTGAAATGCATGTTGTTGCATCGATTTTTCTAAAATACACCTTGTTATCTTTTCTTTGGTAATTGGTGACTGGTAATGACTTTGGCAATTTAACATGTTCTTGCAGACACTTTTCCCATTCCCCTTGATAACTGAAGTCAGGAGCGAGGGCCTGTCTGTCAATCTCTGACGCCTGTCAGCCTGCGTGATTGACGGCTTTTGGTCCCACAATAGAGACCATTTTTGCAGCCCCCGTTCTGTTATTTTCCCCTCCTTTAATACTTGTGGGGGATGGTGTTTGCTTTATAATCTGCGTTTAAAATCCAACTTGGCATGAGGCCAGCACCAGAGAAATTATCACAATGTCTTGTTAGCTTTGCATAAGGAAAATTCTCCAGAGGGTTCCTTAAGCTATGATTCCACCTTCTGAAATTACCTCTGCTCAAAAATCTAAGCTTTCGCCTTCCTCCTGATCCTTTCAAATTCCAGGGGAAAGGCCGGGGGGTCTGCCCAGCCGTGCTCTAATAGAGGGCATGACCAGGGGGACCGTGTGCATCTGGAGTGGAGCCGGGCCATCCCTCTCTCCCGGGGCCTCGGTGTATAAGCCCCCACATAATGAGTGTGGGTCTGAGTGGCGGAGCTCAGCAGAAAAAGAGAAAGCCCTGGGTCTGCCGGGCAATTATATTCTTCACAAAACCACAGCAGACAGGAGCTTCCCGGGCGAGGAGGCATTAGGTTCAGCTTGACACCACTGGGTCAGAGGATTGTCTAGAGCATCTGGAAAAACATGAAACAGGCGAAATCAATGAGGGTCAAGGATTTAACTGATGACATGCCTCTCTGCGGTTATGAATAGTTTGGGGTCCTCAGATCCACTTTAGAGCCTGGTAAAAACTATGGCCTAGAAAAATGCACATCCCTTCATTCAGGCTCCAATTCCGCCTAGTTTCAGGGGAAGTCGCTCCTCCTCCAGGACCCATGGCTCTCTTGGGTTCAGATCTGCTCTAGGCGAAGGTAGCTGGTGATCTTGAGCAGAGAATCCACCCCCCAGTTCATGACTGTAATGTTGGACGCTGATCTGGGGGTAGGCGGGGGGAGGTCCTCAGATCCACTTTAGAGCCTGGTAAAAACTATGACCTAGAAAAATTCACATCCCTTCATTCAGGCTCCAATTCCACCTAGTTTCAGGGGAAGTCGCTCCTTCTCCAGGACCCATGGCTCTCTTGGGTTCAGATCTGCTCTAGGAGAAGGTAGCTAGTGATCTTGAGCAGAGAATCCACCCCCCAGTTCATGACTGTAATGTTGGACGCTGATCTGGGGGTAGGCGGGGGGAGGAGGGTTGCAGGAGCAAGGTCTGTAGGAAGCCAACCTTTGCAACCAGTGCCCTGGGTCAGGGCTGTCTGAGGGCTGGGGAAGCCAGACCTGTCCTTGTCCACTGCCAGATTATTAGTCTGTGGAGATTCTGGGCACAGAGGAGAGCACTTGGCAGCAAAGATTCTCTAAGATTCTATGCAGCAAAGAAGGAAGTTTCTGTGCCTGGTGTAGAGACCAGGGTCTGCAGTAAATGAGCTCAGTGCTGTTGATGAACAAGATCACATATTCATTCGAGCAGGCCTGGATGCAGGTCCCAGTTCTCTCCATTGCTAGCTCCGTCAGCTTGGGCAAGGTACTGACTCAATTTCTTCATCTTTAAAATGGAAAATAATAGTACCTATTCTTAAGGGGGGGGGGTTGTTGAGAGGTTAAACAAGAATAAAATAAAAACATGAATCCACAAATCTCTGTGCATTATATATGTAAGTGCTAAAATGTTGCTAGCTTGCTTTTTCCTGCTTTACAGCATGCCAGACCCTGGTAGTTATACCCTGGGTAGGATGACAAGGATACAAGTAGAAAAGTGTTTCCAGCGTAGTGGTGGGGAAAGGACATACTGTATATCAGCTGCCACCACACATGTTTAAATACTGAGAGGGTAGAGGCAGAAAGGCAGGTAGGTTCTACTGAGAGATGGAGTCTCTCTCAACCCCTGATGGCTTCCCAGGCCCCAGTTTCAATTTCCATGAGGTTTGGCCAAGTTTGGTGTCTATGAGACCTCCATGTCCATATAGTAGGTACTGTCCCCCCCTTACTTTAGCTGGTTGAGTGGGTTTCTGCTCCCTTGTAATCAGTGATCCCTGAGGAATACAAAAATGTTAGGTCATCAGCATGTTTGGAGAGCTCCAAGGAAGATGAAATGGATTTTCTGTTGCTGCTGGGAGAGGTAAAGTGTCAGGAGCTTAAAGCTTAGGTAGGAATTGGACCTTGTTTGAGTGTGAGATTCCTGTGGAGTCAAGAGCATGGCCACAAGGATGGAAGCTGGGAAACACAGGGCATGTTCCAAAGCTGGGAATTTGGTGCGTGTGAAAGAGAGTGGGGACCCCCCACCCCCCTGGGGTGGAGAGGTGGGCAGGAGCCAGGTCCTGCCAACTCTGGATGGTAGATTGAAGAGATAGGATTTTATTCACAGGAAATAGGGAGTCACCACCAATGGCTTTTAAGCACAGGAGTGACACAGTCAAGGCCGAAGAGCTGCAGTTGAGGATGGATGAGAGGTGCCGAGCCCTGAAGGCAAGACAACAGAGTGAAGTCGGAGTCACCACCAATGGCTTTTAAGCACAGGAGTGACAGTCAAGGCCGAAGAGCTGCAGTTGAGGATGGACGAGAGATGCCGAGCCCTGAAGGCAAGACAACAGAGTGAAGTGTGTGGCAGTGGCCTGAGCAGAGACGATGAACCTGCAGCTGGGGCAGGAGCAGCAGACACAACAGTGGAAGCTGATGGGATTACCACCGAGGCCAGCAGGAAGGGGAGCTCTGATTGGCCAGCTTGGTCATGTGATTGCTCCCCATAGTGCCAGAGAGTGGGGAACCTGGCAGCCCCCCAGGATCGCAGGGAGTGAGGGAGTGGTTTCCCAAAGGAACCAGAAGGAAGACAATGGAAACATGTGCGGGACAGAAAAACAACAGAAACTGGAGCTTTAGCAGACATTTTGCCAGAACAGCAAAACTTGGGGCGTGTGGAAGGCAAAGAAAAGGCATAAAAATCCAAAGTCATAGAAATGTTCATTGCAGCTTTGCTTTTAGCAGTAAAAATGGGAGGCACTGGCATGTCCAGTAGCAAGATGCTGCTTAAAGCAATCATGGGCCATGCCTTCCATGGAGCCCTACCCTAGACTTTAAAAGGAAATGACAGATTTGGATGCACAGGCATGGAACTGTACCCATGATAGCAGGGTGTGAAAACAAAAGTGGTTAACAGAATAGTGTGTATAACATGGTCCTATTTATGCCAACAGAGAGATGCAGCAACTTTTTTTCTTTAGAATTCCAGGAGGGCTGACTCATAAGAACAGCAGGCACAGAAGAGCCACACTTTCTGGGAGCTATCCTTGGGGGTGAGGGCTCCCCATCTCTAGAGTTCAGGAGGGCACAGCCCGAAGACAGAAGGGATGAGTGGGAGGAAGAGAAGGAGAGAGAGAAAGAGAGAGAGAGAGAGAGAGAGAGAGAGAGAGGCTTTTAGCAGCTGCTGTGAGTGAGCTGCTTGGGGAGAAGGAAAGATGCCTGAAGCCGACCCTCTCAAAGCTGTGAACAGCCCCCCTGCACCGCCTTCAGGAAGCCAACACTAAAGCCTCCCCCTGTTCTTCAGGCTCTTGGAGTCTGGGGTTATTTTGGACACGCGGTTGGCAGAGACTTCCCTTAAAGGCTTCTTAGGTATATTTGGGTCACATCTATGTATTTTTAAAAAGCCTGAAAGGATATACACCAAACTGTCAACAGTGGTTATCTCTGGAAGGAAGAAATATCAAGGGACTTTATTTTCTATGTATTGTGTGTGTTTTTAATTTTTTTAAACCAGATCATGCATTACTAGAATAAACAATACAGAGAGAAAAAAAGGAAAAGGGGAAAATCTACTAAAATCAAAATGCACAGTAAATAAATACATGTTCGCTACCAGCAGGCTCAGTAAACAGTAATTAAGTGACAAATTAGATAAAGCTCGTAACAGACTAAAATGATGAAAACCCAAGACAAAGGGAAAGCGCCCTCCTCCGTCCGACCTGAGCGGTGCCAGGAGGGTCCTTTTGCTGGGGGGCTGAAGCCGGGGTCCACTTCCAGGAGCCTGGGGTCGAAAGCCTTTAGCCCACAGGCTACTGCCTGTTCCAGAAAGGGCTGCTGGGAGAGGAGCCCCAGGGCAGACGCCCAGGGCAGAACCTGATGCACTGGATGGTTATGCCTCTGCAAAGGCTGCATTCTCTCTCCTCTTCCCTCCTCTGTGCTATCCTCCCTTCCCTGCCCCTTCTCTCTCTCCCTTTCCCTCTCCTCCCCCGTCACCCCACCCCTGCCCTCCTCGCTCTCCATGAATCTCAGTTCAGTTCAGCAAACACTATGAGAGTCAACTCTGCAGGAGACCCCACTGTGCTCTCAGGGTGAGTTGCAGTGGTGGGTGGGGGGAGTCCCCAGAAAACCAGGAGAAGTTGTCTTTACGAAACTCCCAGTCCAGAGAGAGAGGCCCCACAAAGGCCCCGGCAGCCAGGTTTATGGCAGAAGGAAAGTACCCTAGGGTGGTCTGGGAGCAAAGGTAGGTCCATGTCTCTTCCTGAAAGGTCAAGGTGCCACTTAAGCAAAGGGGTAGAATTCAGGCAAGTACACGGCAGACAGAGAGCACGGCTGGGACCAAAGTTCAGTGGACTGTTGACCTCACATTCAAGATCAATGAGTGATCTGGGGGGACAGGAATGTAGGATGTGTGGCAAGGAAGAGCAGGGTCCAAGTCCTGAGGGAAAGAGCTTTGAATGGATGCTTAAAGAGCTGAGTCCTTATTCTCTCGGCCTGGGAGAGTCGGCATCAGATTTAAATGGAGGAGTGACGGTCAGGTGTGTACTGTATTTTGGAGCCGTGTCTGGAGATGATGTGGAGGAATGAGTTGAAGCAGGCAGAGAGTAACAGGGCTGCAGACCATACCAGAGTTGATATGATGAGGTCCCAAGTGAAAGCAACAGCAGTGGGATGAGAGACACCAAGAGAACCAGGCACACCCTGGGGCTGGGACAGCTGTGGCTGGGCAGAGACCAACGTACTTCCAGTCATTTGGTTCACAGAGAGAACAACTCCTTATTGTGTCCTTTTCATTCATCCTACTGCATATCCTTCATTCATTTTGAAAGACATTACTGATGCCTTCTCATTGCCCAGCTCAGGCCAGGCACTAAGACAGAGACCCTGTTACCTAGGAGCTCAGGGTCTAGTAGGAAAGGCACACCTGATAGATTGATTGTAAAAATAGCCCCAGTTATTCCTCTCCCTGTACATACAGTATGTGCCTTTGGAAAGTGACTTTGGAGTTCCTCTCATAGTGGTGAAATCTATTTCCCATGCCTTAAATCTGGCCTGTCTTGTGATTTGCCTTGGCCAAGAGAAGGTGGCAGTTCCAAGCCTAGGCCTTAGGAGGCCTGGGACTCTGCTGCTCAGTCTCCTAGAGCCTTGCCATGCCACGAAAGACCACATGCAGCAGAGCCCAGTCTCCTCCATGCCCCAGCTGGGGTTAAGGAGATGTAATAAAGTACAGCCAAGATCAGCCTAGCCCAGGCCAAATCAGCAGGACCTTCCAGATTCATGAGCAACAATAAGCAATTTTTATTTTAAGCTCCAAGTTTTGGGTGGTTTGTTATATAGCAATAGCTGATATAGCATATAATAGACTAATTCTTTTCAAAAGCATTGTATGAAACTTCATAACCCAGATGTCACTAGGGGTCATAAACACCACTGGTCTCACCCCACACTCACCTTGAAGCAGGGATCGGCACTTCTCTTACTCTAGGAAGACAATTCTCTGTGGGTCTCTTGCATTTTTGCACATTTTATAAGCCAGGGTACTGATTGCCTTTAATTGGGACTTTAAAGTATGTTGTATAGCAAACAGTGCTGGAAGCTAGAGGTTATCTCTCTCCAGAACAAAAGGAAAGTTTGTTTATTGTCCAACATAAAGCTATGTCTCTCTCCAGGAAAAGTTTCAATTAGGCTTCCTGCTTATTATAAAAGACTT
Source organism: Myotis brandtii (assembly GCF_000412655.1). Lineage (NCBI taxonomy): Eukaryota > Metazoa > Chordata > Mammalia > Chiroptera > Vespertilionidae > Myotis > Myotis brandtii. The sequence continues at coordinate 3,643,035 of NW_005360425.1, read as the reverse complement.
GGGTTTCCTAAGCTTGTAGTAAAACCTACTGCTTGTAGCTGCAGGGGTTAGTTGACTCTCTGTATCACCCTGTGGGAAATGGGGAACCAGCACAAATGCTCACACCCTGGCTCCTGCTACTGCCATGAGTCATAAGGTCCCCTGTGTCTTATCCAAGAGTCTCCTGTGTTCTGCCAGCATCCATAGCACTGTGGCAGGCTAACTTGTTAGCTTGCATGTAGGGTGAATCTCAGACTCTTCACAGTTTTTGATACTTACCGTTCCAAAGCAATTTAATCTAATTCTACAAAGTCTTAGTGAATAGCAGATTTTACTGAAGATGTCACTGGGAGACAAAAGAGAGATTTACATAGCACACCACACATGAAACTTACCAGAAGTTCCCATGAAACATTTATTTCCTCCACATAGGCTCCCAACGTTCTTCAGCCATCAGCTACTTCTTCTCCCCATAGGCGCTTCCCCATCCCTCCCCCCACTCAGCCTCCCAGACATACACCCCACCCCCAGGTCTTTCTACAGCTCTTCCCTTGCTCAAGTAGAGAAATTTGGCACAGGCTTGCCCCAGTTGTGCCAGTCCGGCCTCCCCACACCCAACAGCCAACACAACAAACAAAGGACCCACCCTTCTTGGAAGGTAGCTGCAGAGGATAAACAATAAACAACTTTATTCCTTTTCTCGGATTTTTTTTTCTAACAAAGATGTAAGCAACATGTTTGAAGGTTCAGAGGAGGGGATAAAATATTTCTGACGGGGAGATCAGGTAAGGTTTTGCATAAGATGACACTGATCCCCAAAGGATGAATAGGTTTTCCAAAGACAAGAAGAGCAAGAGTCTGCCAGTGTGTGTGTGTGTGTGTGTGTGTGTGTGTGT
>NW_005360425.1:3610469-3641871 GCF_000412655.1 Myotis brandtii | reverse complement strand
GGGGGGAGAGGGGAACCCTCTGAGGCTAGAGGCTGGGGTCAGAGGTTGAAAGACTGGCTCAGGTGCAATCCCAGGCTTGGGCTACCCTGGAGTCCACAGAACAGAACAACCCATTGAAACCACCATGAAATGTAGCCTGTCTCTGGGTGCCGGGCACATGTGTGAGGTTCTTTAAATTCACACATGAAATATCAAAGAACAAGGACTTGTAACCAAAGGAAACACTCACTAATCATAGTTTTCGCCAGGAACACCCTAACTGACATTTTAATTAACAAGCTGTTCTCCCCCCAACTCCGTTTTTAATATAAGGACTTCTTGTTGCTTTAAATCTAAAATTAATTAAGTGAGAGTTCTCCTCTGGAGTGGAGTGTGCAGCTCATGCTAAATGGACGGGAGTGATAAGGTAAGATATATGGCTGGAGGTGGGGGTTGCTTCTGCAGCTGAGGCGAACCAAGCCAGCCACAGCCCACCTACTCACTGAGGACCTGGGGATCCTGGACTTTTTCCAAGAAATATTCTACTTGGTAATGCAGCTCAGCTAAGATGCAGCATTACAGAAGCTTCAAACACTGTTACAAAGCCCTACATGATCTTGTCCCTGCTTGTCTCTCCAACCTTAATGTCACCGTGCCCCACCTCATTCATGGCTTCACCACACTGGCTTGCTCTTCCCCAAACAGGGCAAGCCCATGCCCACCTCAAGGCATCTGCCCCTGCTCTTTCCTACACTTGGGACACTCTTCTGGCACATTTGAATGACAGGTCTCAGGTGAGAGGTCACCTCTCTCTTGATATATTTCTAGTCATTTTATCTAAAATACTAGTCAATCCTCTCCCCACCGTTACTTTCACTTGTGGTCATAGCATGATCACCAACTGAAATCGTGTGTCATTTATGTGTTCACTCTCCAGCTCCCTCCATCAAATGGCAACCTCAAGAAAGCAGGATTTGTGCCTGTTCACCTAGGACACAGTTGATGCTCAGTAACTGTTGAATCGATGGAGGGATGCTATTCCTTCTACTTATGATGCTCCATCCTCTCCCTTCCTTCCCTCCTTTCCTCTCTCCCTTCATTTGCCTGGTTGCTTCGTGCTCATTCTTATTCTTTCAGCTTAAAAGACATTGATTGACCCTTCTAGATTGGGCCCGGCCCCTCTTTGATATTCTCCTTTATAGCATTCATCATAACTCAAATTCAAAATTGTTAGAATTGATTATTTAATGCCCATCTAGAAGCTGCATGAGGGTGAGGAAGTTGATGAAACACTCTGTAATGAGTAGCTGCTAATTAAATTTTATTATTGCCATAATTTCATCATGATGATGTAGGATCCTTCTGACCAAGGCTAACAGAAGGAACATCTTCTTCCCAGATAGCCTCAGACACAGCCAGGGTCTCACTGGGACTTGTGCACGTGTTTGGGGATGAGAGGGGGAGAGACCTGTGTGATCAAGTCTATGGTACAAGGAATCTGAGCACAGGCGTCCTTAAGCAAGTGCACCACTGGGGCCCCTTCCTGCTATTGAAATCTGTTCCTCTAGGCAATGAGTCAGCTGTAGAACATCTCCTCATTCTGAATAGAACATATTTTATTTATCTATTCTTCTCTTGATGGACATTTTGGGCTGTTCATAATGTGTTGCTGTGACAAATAATTCTGTAATTATTCCTTCACTCTCCCGCACCATCAGATCTTTCCCTCTCTACTGGACCGTTCCCACCAGCCAACTAACACATTGTAATTTCTCTCATCTTAAAAAATACAGTAATTTGTCCCTACATTTTGTTCCAGTTACCACTCCATTTCTTCGCAAAACTTCTGAAAAAGTTGCTTTTATTTAACGCCTCCATATTTTCTCCTTCTTACTCTCTCTTGAGCTCCCTCCCATCAGGTTCTTGCCCACGGTTCCACCAGAACATCTGGCGAGGTTGCCCGTGACTCCATGTGGCCGAGTCCAGTGGTAAGTTCTCATGCTCCCTCTCCTTAACCATCAGTGTTATTTGGCATGTGGGGTCCTTACAAAGCTCTTCAACTCTGTTTACTTCCCTTTTTCTTGGTCATCTTCCTAAAAAGGGCCATTTCTTCTCAGTCTCATTTTCTGATTTGTCTTCATTTCCTTGTGCTCCAGACAATGGCAGGTGCCAGGACTCCCTCTGTAGATGTCTCTTTAGCATCTGGGCTGGTTCTCTGGGCAGTGCACCTGCCCCCACAGCTTTAAGTACTATCTACACGCTGCCGATGCCCAAGTTTCTACCATCCACCTGACCTCTCCCCTCAACTCCAGTCCTATAAGTCCAGCTGCCTTCTTGAAACCTTTGCTTAAATGTCTAATTAGCTTATTAAGTGTAACATGCACACACACATGCACCAAATCCTGTTACTTCCAGAGTCTCCCCTGACCTTCATAAAGGGCAGTTCCATTCTTCCAGGTGCTCAGGCAAAAGCCATGGAGTAAACCTGGACCCTCACTCTCCATAGTCAATCCTTCAGCTAACAGCATTGATTCCGGATACGTCGCCACCAGCACCACTTTGTCCAAGCCACATCATCGCTCACCTCAATCATTCACCCGTCCCCTCACCTTGCCCTCATCCCAGCGTATTTTCAACACAGCTACCACAGCTGAAGCAATCTTCAGAAAACGGTGTGTGATCATGTCAGTTCTCTGCTCAGAACTCTCCAGTGGCTTCCCATCTCGCTGAGAATGAAAGTCACAATCTCAACAGTGGCTGACAGGGCTCTGAATGAGTGGGCCCTGGCTATTCCTCTGATTCCATCTCTTATCTCCCTGACCTACTTGTTTCTCAGACTCCTCATGCCCACTCCCCACCCTCAGGGCCTTTGCCCGGGTTAATTCCTCTGCCCCCAATACACCCCCTCCCCACACAGCCATATCCACATGCTTTACTCTGCCCCAATGTCTCCTCATCAGAGGGACCGTCCCTACTGCCCTGCCTAGAACAGCGGCCCCTGCCCAAGCTCTCCCTTATCCCCTTACCTGGCCTCACTTTCCTACACAGCGCTCATCACCATCTGACTGACTCTAAACTTATTTCTCCACTTATTGGTTATTGCCTCTCTCCCCAAGTAGAAGGTAAGCTGTATGAAGGAAGGGGCTTCCATGCCTTTCATTACCAATCTCTCCCTAGTGTGAAGCACATACAGCAGGTGCACAGTAAGCACTTGTTGAGTGAATGAGCGTCTGCATTGCATCTTTGTGCACACCTGGGTTTCTCATGGTCAGATGCAGGAGCCGAACTGCTCATTGACGGAGGGCTTGCCCTTTCAGTTTCCCTACATACCACTGAGTTGCTGTCCAGAAGGCTGGCACTGAACTTCCTGTTTTAAGGAAGGGGCTTCCATGCCTTTCATTACCAATCTCTCCCTAGTGTGAAGCACATACAGCAGGTGCACAGTAAGCACTTGTTGAGTGAATGAGCGTCTGCATTGCATCTTTGTGCACACCTGGGTTTCTCATGGTCAGATGCAGGGGCAGAACTGCTCATTGATGGAGGGCATGCCCTTTCCGTTTCCCTACATACCACTGAGTCGCTGTCCAGATGGCTGGCACCGAGCTTCCCGTTTTCCCAGATCCTCTCCAACACTTTCACTGATGGGTGGAAAGTGGTACCATGTTGTTTTAATGTGTATATCCCTGGTCAACGTGAGGTTGTGTGTCTTTTTGTGTTTCCCTAGGACTTGCCTTTCAACGTCTTTGCTCATTTTCCATTGGGTTGGCCTCTCTGGGCCTCAGTGCTCTTCTAACAATGGAGAGGGTCTGCTCTTGAGCTAGTGCCACAGAGCAGCCAGGGCCATTCAGAAGTCATTCCCCTGCAAGGGTGGTGGCATACAGCAGTATGACAGTCAGTAGGACCGTCAGAGGCGTGCTGGCCTGTCCTCATGCAGGCTGTGGGCCGGAGGACACTGAGGTGCTAGGAAAGCACAGCCCTACCCACAGGGACAGCCGCTGCTCAGCCCCAGTGACATGGACTAGGCCGGAAATCAAGCCCAGTGTGGCCAAATCGTCCAATGTCCCAGAAGAAGCTGGAAAGCCAAAATTTTATGTAAATCTCCCTGTTTTTATGCTGATTACAAATTAAAAAATTGAAAAGCCTGCAGGTTGGGACAGAGGGATCAGACATAGCTTGCCAATGACCAGTTTATAACCTCTCCTAATGTTTTCTCCCTTGGAGATCAGGAAATCCTTCCTTCCATCTGACAAGGTAGAGGGGGACATTTTAGCAGAGGGCTGGGAAATCATCAGCTGGATACAGAAGTTTCTTGACTAAAAAGAAGCAGCTGAGCTTCCACCGCTCCCTGAAGCGCAGAAGTCCAAGAGCAGAGGCGGAGCTGAGTCCAGGGAAAAGGAAGTGGTGGCACTTGGAGTAGTCGCATGGCTGGAGAAAGCCAAGGGCGGAAAGAAAAGTAAATGCCCAGGGAGTTTCCTTCACCTGTGGGGGGCCCTGCCTGTCCCAGGAGCATTGTGCTTCCCCTGGAGAGAAGTGGGCAGCATCAGACAGGAGGAAGCAATGGCCTAAGAGACCTGGACTCTGCCACCAACACACCAAACGACCTGGGGCCCTCCCTGGGCCTCAGCTTTCCCCTTTGCACCATGACAGGGTGGAGCTAGGTGAGCCCTAAGAGCATGCCCAACCGTGCCCTCTTCTGCTGCTGGTATCCCCCCACCCCAACAGCTGTAGGATGGGCAGTCTTTCTGGAGATAGCCTATGGCATCTGAGACACCCCCCCACACACACCACCACCACCACCAGGCGCTGAGCAATCGTTTCTGGAATAACTTCAGATTCAAGCAGCTTTTGTAAACTGCCCCCATTTAAATTAAAACAAATCAATATGCTTTCTAAAATTTAGTCTCAGCTAAACAGCTGTGACAGTTCATAGCAACCTGAACTTGAAATGAACCCACCCTACGTATAAATAAAGCCTTTGATGTCTTCATTAGTTTCTCACATGCCATTTTTTCACAGTCTATCAGGCTAAGTGCTTTGCAACTTATATATATTTTTGCAGGAGGAGTATTTAACCTTCTGATTAGTCACTGCAAGCAGCACAATGACAGAAACCCTGATTTTGCACACAATGAATTTATTGATAGATTTAGCCCATTAGCTGTATTTACCTGTCAGTTCTATGGACACTAATGAGTTGTTTTTCAAGGACTAATGAGAACTGTAATGGCTAATGGATGTTTACAGCTTCACCGCGCCGCACCATGTGATGCCGTGAGCGCCCGCTCCCGTCCCTCTGAGTCTTTAATTGGCACCATCAGAGGACTCTTTAATTACATTTGAGCAGACAATAAAGATCCTGGCCAAATCAATGGGAGGAAGGCAGCGGGATTCCACAGAAGGCTGGTCACTCCAATGGACACCAGCCCGACGCTCCCTCCAGCATTGTGACTTCCTTGTGACACACTTGGTTGGGCGCAAGTGTTGAGGAATGTCTGTGTAAGATGTGTCTCTAAAGATCGGCCCCCAGCTGATCCCCTGGGCTGGAGGTTGTTGCCCTGCCAGGGGAATACCAGCCACAAAGTGTGACCCCCTCCAGGCACTGCAAAACAGTGCCTCCTTGGACTTAGTTAACCTTTTTATTCATCAAGGACATGTCTTCCGACATGTTACATCCAAAGAGTAGCCCTGGCTAAGGTTAATAGTAACCAGATAATCGTAGCATTAGCAATGGATAATCGGCTAATAATAAACTTATAAAGAAAAACCTAATATTTGATACTTATTCACTCATTCATGTATTTATCTCTTTATTCAGCATTTATCAAGTACCCACTGAAGATGAAATGCGTAAAAATGCAATAATATCTCATCAACAAAGTGAGTAAAGGGAAAGAGCCCCTAAATTTACAGAATGTGTTTAAAGAAGTGTAACTATATTACTTTCAAATACATAAAAACTCATTGCAAAGATAACCTTTCTTTACCAAGGCCCCATACTTGCTAGACCTTCTGTTACAAGTTTCTGGTCAGAGTCAACATGCCAGTTGGCATAAGAAAACCTTGATCTTTTTAGCAGATGACACTGCATTGACCAGTTCTTCACAGAAAGGGCAGAGATCTGCTTGCCTGATCGATCAAATCTTCATCAGAGGAGGCTGGTAAGAATGGGGAGGAGCCTACTGTTTCATAACAGGAGTAGGTTATGAAGATGTTAAGGAACTGGTAATGTTAAGCCTGGAGAAAAGTAAATTTAACTTAGAGCAGGTCATCAGCACTTCACTCACTCAATAAGCATTTATTGGACAAGTATTACTGGGTGCCAAGTTCTGTGGTTGGCAGGGGGTACCTAGACAGAGGAGACACGGCTCTGAGAAAAAGAAGCAAACAAGATGATGTGAGTCCTGGGGTAGTGAAAGGAAAGGCTGCGGTGGGAGGAGAGGTGGGTCACTGGCCCAGGGAAGTCAGAGAAGGCATTTGGAGGAGGGGATGTCTGAGCTGAGTTTTACAAAATGAGTAAAAGTGTAGAATGGGTGGGTTGGGGGTGCCACTGAGAGATGACTTTTGTTTGTTTGACCCAATGGGGTCATGCCAAGATCACTGGGCATAAGACCTAGAATAGGGCAGCTAATTGAAGACCAACTTCAATTGAATCTACTATGGGATATACTCTCTCACTAGCCTTGTCTTTTCCCAGGACCCTACATAATCCTGGTGGGGAAGCCTCACCTTTCTTGGTGCTTCCTTTGGGCCATGAACACATTCAATTCGGTGATGAGGATGCTGCTCGAGAAATCAGAAGAGCAGTTTCCATAGAGAAGTGGGGGCGGAAACCAGATTGCACAAGGATGAAGGAAGGAGTGGGTGGTGAGGAAGTGGCAGCAGTGACAAGTTGAATGATGGAGAGAGACAGAGCAGTCGCTCAAAGGGTCAGGAGGGCCTGAGCACATTTGTAAGTTTCTGGGAAGATGTCAACTGAAAGGAAAAGACTGGAAATGCAAGAAAGGGGGGGTGACCGGAGTAATGTCTCAGAGGTATCAGGAGCTGGGCGAGAACAGAATAACAAAAAGAAGAGGAGGGACTGGCCTCAGAACATGAGAAGGATCCTACTTCCAATAGCAAAAGGGGCACATTGAAGATGCTTAGAATTTTTGAAGTGGAAAAGAGAGAAATGAAGGACACCTCAACCTTTCCTTGTTTTGTTTTCTGAGAAGAATCAGGAGATCTTATTCGTCTCAGCTGCATGCCTGGAGGGTAGTGAAGAAAATTTGGAGTGGCCACTCTAGGGCTCTCAACTAGGGGTCACTCAAAATAAAAGGACTGGAGAGGACCCCACGCAGGACCTTAGGAGACTCAATCTGCAAGGCTGCCTGGCTCTGCCCAGGAAGGAAAAGAACCAGCAAAATGGTTTTTCCAAAGTTCAGAATTATCAGGAAGCCATGGAGACTCAAGGACATAAAGGAGATTTCAAGATTGTGAAACCATTGATGGAAAAACTGACCAGGGGGTCAAGGTTGGGCATCTACAGGAGAATAAATGAAGAGAAATAAGAGAAGTATGGTGGTGGAGAGCCTATTGAGGATGAAGAGAAGATTTGGAGGAATTGAACAAGATATGGAAAAGGCAAAGGAATTGGGGGGTCAGTGGAATTTCAGGACTGACTGTAGGCTCATTGGGTAACTAACAATAGGATTCTTCTCCAGATTGGGTTCCTCTCACTCTTTGAGACTATCCTAATCAGGAAAGTAAAGCCATAAGCAGTCTTTTCCTTCCCCATGGGAGACAGAGGTCAGGCATGAGGTGTTCCTGGGGTGAATTATGGGCTCCGTTGTGCTCCCGCACAGAGGGTTCCCGCCTCAGTTTCATGACCAACATGCCGATTCCTTGTTAGAACAGAAGCATTTCCAGATCCCAGCCTGTAGGAATAGACTCGCCATGACCCTTTCTTTGCCTTGGTCTTGTGGGTTCCTTCCCTAGAGAGATGGGGTTGTATTTGGAGTCCCTGAAGCAGACCCCAGAAAGACCCAACACCATAGACCAAGTCTTGAGAACAGTCCTAGCCCCCTGGAAAGGAACCTTTTGATAGTGTTGTCCTCAGCTGCATCAAGCCAAAGTGCACAACCCCTTTGGCTCTGAAAAGTTCCTGTTGGGATGATGAAGCCATGAAGGACCATGTTGGAGGCATTGGGAGGGGAACCTGAGCTGCGAGTTGTGGTCACTAAGGAAAGGGGAGGATGGTGGGCATGAGAAGAAGTGGACTTAGAGCAGGTCATCAGCACTTCACTCACTCAATAAGCATTTATTGGACAAGTATTACTGGGTGCCAAGTTCTGTGGTTGGCAGGGGGTACCTAGACAGAGGAGACACGGCTCTGAGAAAAAGAAGCAAACAAGATGATGTGAGTCCTGGGGTAGTGAAAGGAAAGGCTGCGGTGGGAGGAGAGGTGGGTCACTGGCCCAGGGAAGTCAGAGAAGGCATTTGGAGGAGGGGATGTCTGAGCTGAGTTTTACAAAATGAGTAAAAGTAAGTGGAAGAGGCATCTCCAGAAGAAAACACAACAAGGTATTTATGCATTTGTTCAATGGCTCTTTCTACAAGGTGCTGTTCTAGAGGCTGGAGACACAACAGTGAGCAAAAGAGCCCCAAATCCCTGTCTGCATTGAGCTTACATTCTAGGGTAAGAGTAACCATGCCATATTCTGGGGACTGCAGGTTTTTTAGCAGAATTAGAACTCAAGGTCTAAAATGTTAGCAACAAGAGACAACAGTGAGGAGGTGTGCATAGGGTAAAATCATATGGGCCTTGTATTCCATAAGAAGTTTGGGGTTTACCCTGAAAACAGTAGAGGGGTCACTGGAGAGTTTCACACAGTTGCAATCTGCATTTTATCTGGGCAGTAGTGGGAAAGGTTGAAGGTAGAGTAAGACTTGACATTGACAGACTAGTTAAGAGACTGCTGGAATTCTCTAAACAAGAAACAAGAGTGACTGGAGTGAGGATGGAGAGAAGTAGATAAATTTGAGAGATTTTTAAAAGGTAGAGGCAATAGCAGTGGGTGATCTGTGGGACAAGAAAAGAAAGAGGAACTTGGTATAACACTCAGGTTTCTTATGTGGGTATCTGGAGAGATGCTGGTGAGCAGAACGTAGAAGGAAGAAGAGATTCTAGAGGAAAACAATAACTTTTGGATTTGGGGGTTTGAGCTACTGAGAGTCACCAAGGAGCCATGCTGAAGCTCAGGGGAGAAAACTGGGTTGCTGAACCCAGCACCAGTGGAATCTGAGGCCATGGGAGGGGGAGAATGAGGGTGCTCAGGGACAGTGGGTATCATGCAGAAAGGAGAGCTGAAGACAGGACCCAGAGGATCACCAACACTAAAGGGTAGGAGAGGCTGAAGCAGAGAAGACTGAAAGGACCAGTGGGAAAGACAGGAGGAGATCCAGGGACATTGGACATGAGGCAGGAGAGCACAGCAAGGGGTCAAGTAACTCGGAGAGGTCCTGAAAAGGCTGGAAATAACCATTAGATTCATAGAAAGCAACATGGAGGCCTTAATGAGATTGGTTTCCATGAGCATGAAGATGAGCATAGGGGGACAGCAGTGAGAGGGAGGTGAGGAAGTGGAGACAAGGCCCACCCTCCCAAGAATCTGATAAGAAGAAGAGAGAGAGAGGTCCTGAAAAGGCTGGAAATAACCATTAGATTCAGAGAAAGCAACATGGAGGCCTTCATGAGATTGGTTTCCATGAGCATGAAGATGAGCATGGGGGGACAGCAGTGAGAGGGAGGTGAGGAAGTAGAGACAAGGCCCACCCAAGAATCTGATAAGAAGAAGAGAGAAAAAGGCAAGGAGGATAAATAATCATTGGGTTGAGGGAGAGATATACTATTTTTAGACAAAAATGTTTAGTTTGTTCATAATCCTGGAAGAAATATCCAGGAGAGAGGGATAGGAAGCATGAGGTTGGAGCTATGAGACAGAGAAGAAGTGACTGGCAGAGCAGGATGGATGGGAAGCCTGGGCGGCTGGAAGCAGGGCACACATTCAGGATTGGCCTGGACAGAAGAGCAGGAAGAACAGCTCTGCCTCCTAAGTGGAAGGCAAGAAGACAGGCGTGGGCTTGGGTATGGATACATTGATGATGGGGACACTGGAAAGAAGGGGAGACACAGAAGGTGGTCTTCAGCCACTGCATGGTGAGTGTGGGTCCTCAATGTCCAAACTAAGGACATGGCAGAGGCCCTAGAGTGGCCACACACTGGGCATCGTGGTGGCAGCCATGAAGGTACCTTAAGATGGAGTCAGACCAGAACAGTATGCTGATGGCCTCTGTGAAGCAAATGGAGCAGGCTATGGGTGGGGCATGGTGCTGAGTGCTTTTGGCATTCAAACTAAGGACATGGCAGAGGCCCTAGAGTGGCCACATCTGTGCACTGGGCATCGTGGTGGCAGCTGTGAAGGTACCTTAAGAGGGAGTCAGACAAGAACAGTATGCTGATGGCCTCTGTGAAGCAAATGGGACAGGGCATGGGTGGGGCATGGTGCTGAGTGCTTTTGGCATCCTAGACTTCGCTTCTTGTCACTTCTACCTTCTCTCCCCTCTGCTTTTGAAGCCCCATGAAGCCACTGCAGCACCACAGAATCCCACCAGCCGGCAGGAAGCTCCAGTTTACCTCTGCCATGGGAACAACTGTGGACCAAAAGTTGGCACAGAAACCAAAGATGCCATCCCCAGAGGGAAGTAGCCTGTGCACTATCAGTGTGCCCAGGCTATTGGCTGGATGACAACAGAAAATTGTTATCGTGAAGAGGAGAGGAAAGGAGAGAGGGCGAGAGAAAGGATGAGAAAGGAAGAGAAGAAGGAAGAAAACATATATTTCATTCATACTTGTGTGGAACGCCATGCCAGGTGTTTTAGGAATATTCAGTTATTTAATTCTCAAACCAACCCTGCAAGATGATATTATTCCTGCTGTAGAGATGAGAAACCAGGAGCTAGCTGGTTCGTCAGTGTCTGCAGAGAGCTGGCGAAGAGCTAAGCTTTCAATCCAGGCCTTCTTTCCCTCCCTGGTGGGTACCCTTCCCACAGCTCACACCACTTCCTTGAGATTCTGCCTCTGCCATCCCTTTTAGACCTATAAGGACCTACATCACAACTGCAACCACACCCAGTCTCTACATCACAGTAACTCAGATGAGGGCCTCCTACCCATGTGGCCTGGAAGGGAACAGCATTGCAACCACACATTGCTAAACATAAAAGTTAAAAAATAATTAAAACCTTTGACTTGTAGTCGTAGGCATGTGTGAGTCCAGCTCCTGGCTCTAAGACCCAGGAGCTGTGTGACCTGAGAGACATCACTGCACTCTAAGCCTCAGCTTCCTCCTCTGTAAAAGAAGAACTTCTACCCCCTAGGGTTTTGGAAGGGTCAAATACAATTAGGGAGGGCTGGCAAATTAATGTCCAGCTCTCCAAATAGAAGAAGAAGAGGAAGAGCAGGAACAAAGACAAGCCCTGGCTGGTGTGGCTCCATTGGTTGAGTATCGTCCCATGCACCAAAATGTTGCTGGCTCAACTCTTGGTCAGGGCATATGCCCAGGTTGCTGGTTCAGTCCCGGCAAATGGGGTGAGTACGGGAGGCAACTGATAGATATGTCTCTCTCATCTCTCTCTCTCTCTCTCTCTCTCTCTCTCAAATCGATAAAAAAAAGAACATATTAAAAAAGAAGAAAAACAAGAACAAGAAGCTACTGCCTAGATTTGTAGTGTTTGCTGATTTCTGTGGTGTAAATACTCCTACGATGGCTGATGTCAAGCTACTACTGTGACATCCCTGAACATGGATTCGGAAGATGTGGGGTAACACACATTGCATAGTACTTCATTCGAACAACACCAGACATAAGCAGCCTCTGGAGTAATCTCTAGAGTCGAGTTGATAATAAAATAATTAGAAATAGAATAATTGCTTTTTAGTGTTTATTGTCTTTATTTTTTTATATATCCCTTGACCAGAATTGAACCTGGGACCCTTCAGTCCGTAGGCTGACACTCTATCCACTGAGCCAAACCGGTTAGGGCTATTGCCTTTGTTTTAAATGTAATTTATTAATTATAAGTTTATATAATTTAATATTTAATGATGGCTGTGTTTAACAACTGGTTCACCAAATTCCTGCAATGGAGCAAGCACCTTTCATGAGCCAGCCCAACACACACACCCCAAATGATAGTGGCTGTACTGGTGCTAAGTTAAGGGGTGGAGTTGGGATTCACACCCAAGTCTGGCTGACTCCAGCTTCCTGCCCACAGTGCAAGGTGGGGGGACCTGGCTACCGAGAATTGCTGGTCAGCCCTGGGCCCTGTTAGGGAAAAGAGGGGGAGATGCTGATCTGTAGGCACCACAATGAGGCAACTTGGCATGGCCTCCTTCCCGCCACTGCCCAAGGTTTGGATTCAGCTTAATTAGCAGTCATCTTCCCTGCCTCTGTTCACCAAAGTCAGTAGCAGCTTTTGGTAATAAAACTCTCATAAATCCTGTTTCTAGGACCCAGAACTTGTTGGTCTTCCCAAGAGTCAAGTCCCTCCCTTCACCAGGCTCAACATCCCAGGGCCTCGATGTTGTCATCTATCAAAATGAGCGAGTTGGACCAGCTTACCCTGACAATCCCTTCCAGATCTGAAGTCCTCAGACCTGACTTCGTAGGTAAGTGATGCTCGAGGCTCTGACAGCTTCAGAGTTCCAGGGTGACAGGATCATGGCAGGAGCCTGAAGACCTGCTGGAAGGGCTGGACGGGAGGCAGAGACCAGATAGAAGCAGCACTGCTGGTGTCTAAGCAATCCCAGTGAGGCAGCTGGAAGGACGACATGGCACCACCTTTGTGCACAGTGGAACAGTGCCTGTCCAGGAGAGAGCACACTCCGGGAGGGAGTCCACTCGTGTGCTTGGTCCTGCTCCCTGCTCTGATATTCGTGGTAACAGTCACTTCTCTGAAGTGCACCTCTCTCTCCTTTATGAAGTGAGGAGGTTGAACTACATGGCATCTGACTTCTATTTCCTCTGGGGATAAAGACCCAGTGCACGCCCAGCCGGCGTGACTCGGTGGTTGAGCATCGACCTATGAACCTGGAAGTCACAGTTAGATTTCCAGGCAGGACACATGCCCACTTTGTGGGCTTGATCCCAGTTGTGGGGTGTGCAGGAGGCAGCCAAACAATGATTCTCTCTTATCATTGATGTTTCTATCTCTCTCTCCCTCTTCATTCCTCTCTGAAATCAATAAAGATAAAAAAAATTTAAAAATACCCAACTGCAGGTTCAATTCCTGGTCAGGGCACATGCCTGGGTTGCAGGCTCGATCCCCAGTAGGGGGTGTGCAGGAGGCAGCCAAACAATGATTCTCTCTTATCATTGATGTTTCTATCTCTCTCTCCCTCTTCATTCCTCTCTGAAATCAATAAAGATAAAAAAAATTTAAAAATACCCAACTGCAGGTGAGAAGATGGAGAAGAAAGGAAAGGTGTGGCCCATGTGACTACTGACCTAGACAGGGCTAACAGGAGCGGAGGAGGGCCCAGTGGCTCAGTATTCTCAGCCTCAATGTTGCAAAGAGAGCCAGAGGAGTGTGGCTGTGTGTGTGTGTGCGTGTGCATGTGTGTGTGTGCGCACGCGCGTGCACAAGAGGTATTGGCAATACCTCCAATATACTAGTATGAATAGCACTCAAGCCCTGGGGTAGTCCTGGAACCTGGGCACAAAGGTGAGTGCTGCCTGGGATGCCAGAGAGAAGCTGGGCTGATCTGTGCGTTGTTGCCATGGGACCCAGGAGAACTGCAGGCTGGGAAATGACTGCTGGGTGCAGCTCCATCTCGAAGGAGCTAACATCACGCTTTTGGCAGAATATTAGGTGGGAGTCTCAGTACACAATGAGCTATTGTTCTTTGAGGCTTAACATGAAATCTGTTTCCAAGGTTTTATGAATCATTTTGCTGCTGATCTTTAAAAAAATAATAATATACAAGCCTCAGTGGAGGAAGCCTTCAGCTTATTTTCTCGGAGAGAGGACATGAACTTGGGGAGAATTTTTTCCCGTGTCTTGCCTGCACAGACACTTGATCTTGCACACGACTGTCAGAAAAGCCTCTTTGAAGGCAGTGATGCTGCCTGTGGTACAGGCCACCTTGGCGTTGAACCTCAGCCTGCGAAGGAAAGCCTGGATCCTGAGAAGGAAACAGGAACGTACCCAGACTCCGGGACTGCCAAGGAAGATTAGTGACAAGTCGCTCAGGCTAAGGCTGAGCAGGTGCTGGGTGACCTGGGCAGTCTCTACCTAGGCCTAAGCCCTCAGGAAGTCCAGCTCAGCAGGAGCAGCCCCTGCAAGGAGAGAAGTTTAGGCCTCCCATGGGGATGAACATTTGCCTTTAAGTAAGAAAAGTTCTCCTGTGTTTGCCAGGAACTCACTTCCCAGAATGCAACGCAATTGATGGCCCAGCAGAGTTCCCTGCTTTATTCTTCAGTCATCTGCCTTCTTGCTCACTTGTCTTCTGTCGGCCTGCTGCCCTACTGGCTGAAGTTTCTTCTTGAAAACCAGACTACAGATGATCATCAAGGAACAGTCTTGGACTCTGGTTACCCAAGGGTCATTCACTGGCTGTGCCACGTAAGGTGTCCCGGCTCCCAAGTAGAACCGACTTGCTGAATCCACTGCCAAGAGACGAATCCACACCAGACAGTGACCCATGAGGGGTGCATTGGGGGTGCTCATTCACAGGTGGGTCTCTGAGCTCATTGGGCTCTGCCTCAGTTGGACCCTGTTTCCAACTACCCAGCAATGGCTGCATTCCTTCACCTGGTCTGATTCTTGTCCTTGACATGCCCCAGCTTTTTCTTCCCTCTCCCCTTCTGGACTCAGCCCCACTTCGGTTTCTCCCCTCTCCCTGCAGCCCCGACTCTAAACACCCCCCAGCCCCAGCCCCAGCCCCAGCCCCAGCTGAGCTCTCCTCCCCTCCTGGGCCTCAGCCCCTGCCTCCTCCAACTGCCTGACTCCTCCTTGCAGATGGTTCCAGTGCTGGTTATTATTTAAGCGAGCTGCTTCTGGCTCACATGTTAATTAAAACCCGCTGTCCAAAATCTCTTGGTACAATTTGCAGCGTAATCTGTAGCCTCTAGTGCATCATTGTATCTCTATTAAAAGGGATTCTCTGTAATGATGCGGGGATTTAATTAGTTTCTTTGCCAATGTTGTAAAACACAGTGATAAACGAGCCAACAGGTCCGCGGATCATTATTCTCCTCAAGATGAGCTTATTAGCTGATTATGAATCATTAACAAAGTCTACACGGGATTTTCTTATCTAATTCAACACAATTTTTAACATTCAATGCTCAACATCCATTTCTCTCCACCAGCAACATTGGGTGGTGATTGCAATCTGTACGTATGGCTTCCTGTTCTCCGCTTGGGTTTTCCCCTTCTGAGTATTTAATTTTAGATCTATTGAGGGGGGGAACTTCACACATGATCTCCAATATTTAGATATATATTATGGTCTCCAATATTTATATGCATATTGAAGACCATACTTTGACTAATTCAGGATCCTGTTTTATGAGGGAAACAGCCACCGTGGACTGGGATTGTGTGTGTTTGCATGTGCACACTGGTGTATGTGTGCCTGTCTGTCATAGAGGAACACCTGGGGCTGCATGAGTTCCTATGTGCCTGGAAGTGTGTGCTCTGTGTAGTCATGTGTGTGTGTCCAAAGGCCTGTGGATGGTACTTACTTGTTCAGTATGCATCTTGTATATCTGTGTATGTTATGTGTGTGTGCACAAGTACATGCACACAGGAGGGAGGTTAAGGAGAGAGAAAATTCTGGACAGGCTTTCAGATTGATATTATTCAACCACTCCATGAGATGTCGATATCCTCCAAAAATTTCAATGGGCCTCTTGTATCTTCCCAGTTTGGGGTCATTCTTCTTTCAGTCACCACACATATGGGTCCCCTATGGGGACCAGGCACAGTGCTTGGCACTATTGGCCCTTACAATAACTCTGTGAGGTAGGGGAACTCTCCCTGCTATATAGATAAGGGACCCAGGGTTCAGAGAAGTTCAATGGCTTGCCCAAGGTCGTAACTAGCAAGCGATGGAGTCAGGATCGAATGTAGTCTGCTTCATTCCAAAGCCCTTTCTGCAACACTAGGCTGCCTCCGGGGTATTGGCTTCCTCTTATCAGAGATCCCTGTGGTTCCCCAGGGACCAACGGGGGCACCACCTGTCCCCTCTGCAGCACCACCTCCAGGCTCACCCCTTGGTCATAACCTTCTAACAGGCTGTCTTTGGGAAGAACAGCTACTGCCTCCAGGACAAGGCACCCCAGGGAGCGCCTCTGTGGATGTGGTCTCAGCAAGCAAGTGGCATCATTTGAACCTTCAGCAACTCTGACCACGACTACTGTTGCAAACAAGTATGACAACCAAGGTGGAACGAATGTGAAGAGAAGAAGACTGGGCATTATCACCTCAAAGTTGTAACGACCAAGAGACTCTATGTGGGGGACAGTATTCATGTGAGCTCAACTGTCACAGTTCAAGTGGCTTGAAGGTCAGCAAGCTCAGTCCTCAACTACCTATCTCCCTCATGAGCCAGAGGGAGATAAGGAAAGTTAAATTTGAGTATGACAGTTGTTATGGGGAGAATTGTGCCCCCAACAATTCATATGTTGAAGTCCTACCCCCAGTACTTCAAAATGTGACTGTATTTAGAAATAGACTCTTTAAAGGGGTAATTAAGATAAAATGAGGTCTTTAGGGTGGGCCTGAAACCAATAGGAGTGATGTCCTTAGAAGAGGAGGAAGTGTGGTCACAGACAGGTACTGAGAGAAAACATGATGAAGACACAGGGAGAAGATGGCCATCTAAGCTGAGGAGAGAGGTCTCAGAAGAAACGAACCCTTTCAGCAGCTTGATCTTGATCTTCTAACCTCCAGAATTGTGATAAAATAACTCCTGTTGTGTAAGCCTCTCAGCCTGTGATACTTTTTCTCATGGCAGCCCTGGTAAATTGATACAGGAAGCAAACCCTTACAGAGGATAACGCTTCATCCATCAATGCAGGGTCCACAATGGACAGGTGCATATGAACAGATGCATACGTGAGGCCAGTGCCCATACCCAAGCAGGTCCAATGGGACCATGTTGGTGAAGCAGTGGACAGCTAGGTAACAGGAAATGCCCTCGGTGAGGTATAGTGACTCCAAGTGACTCATCCATTCAGAGAAGGAACCTAGCAAGCGAGGGTGCTGAAAAGAACTTTGCAGGGATCAGGGGCCAGCCAAGCCAGTGGAGCATTAGGGTAGTCATATCCCAATAGGGACGTGAAGTTCTGGACAAGGACACAGAGGTATAATCTTGGTCATGCCAATAGAACCAGTATGGTAGCAAGTAGGAAAAGGCTTTACAGAGCTTTCCACAAGCCATGGGAGCAAAACAGGTGCTTCACAAAGGTTTGTTGAGTGACTGAGCATCAGTTAGCTACCATTTAGGTATCAGTTAGCTCTGCTGTGTAATAAAGTGTCCCAAAACTTAATAGCTTAAAGCAACAACCGTGTATTATTACTTCTAAATAACACATGGGTCAAAAAAGAAATATCAAGAGAAATTTTTAAACGTTCTGAACTAAATAAAAATACAACTCATCAATATTTGTGGAATGCAGTAAAAGCAGTGCTTAGAGCAGGGGTCCTCAAACTACGGCCCACGGGCCACATGCGGCCCGCCGAAAACATTTATCCGGCCCGCCGGGTGTTTTTGCCGCTGCTGCCTGTCCTGCTTAGCAGCCGACTCGTCCCAGGTCCGCAGTGCGCATGTGTGGAATGTCTGAGGGACAGTGAACTGGCCCCCTGTTTAAAAAGTTTGAGGACCTCTGGCTTAGAGGGAAAGTTACAGCATTAAATGCACATATTAGAAAAAAAAAGAAAAGATTTAAAAATCAACAATCTAAGCTTCCACCTTAGAAAATTAGAAAAATAAGGGCAATTTAAGCCTAAAGCAAACATAAAAAAATAATAATTAGAGCAGAAATTGGTGAAATTGAAAGCAGAGAGACAGAAAAAAAACAACAAAATCAAAGCTGGTTCTTTGAAAAAAAAAATCAATAAAATTGATAAATTTCTGAAGCCATATTGGAAAGGAAGAAGTAAATTGTCTCTGTTTATAGATAACATTATCTTATATATAAAAACCCCTAAAGACTCCACCAAAGAAAACTATTAAAGGTAAAGGAATAATTCAGTAAAGTTTCAGGATACAAAATCAGCATACAAAAATCAGTCATGTTTCTATATACTAACAACAAACTATTTAAAAAGGAAATTAAGAAAACATTTCCATTAATAGCATTAAAATGAATGAAATACTAAATAAATTTAACTCGGAGGTGAAAGATCTGTACCCTGAAAACTATAAAACACTGAATAAAGAAATTGAAGAAGACAAATAGAATGATACCCATGTCTGTGAATTAAAATAATATTGTTAAAATGTTTATTCTACCCAAAGCTATCTACAGATTTAATGCAACCCTTGTGAAAATTCCAATGGCATTTTTCACAGAAACAGGAAAAAACTGAAAATGTATATGGAACCACAAAAGACCCTGAATAGCTAAAGCAATCTTATGTAAGAACTAGAGGCCCGGTGCACAAATTCATGCACCAGGGGGGTCCCTCAGCCTGGCCTGCAGGATCAGGCTGAAACTGGCTCTTCGACATCCCCCAAGGAGTTCTAGATTGCAAGAGGGCACAGGCCAGGCCGAGGGACCCCACCAGTGCACAATCGGGGCCAGGAGGGACACAGGAGGTTGGCCAGCCGGGGAGGGACCGCAGAAGGGCTCCAGGGCATATCCAGCCAGTCTCCCTCAGTCCCAATCGACCAGACCCCAGCAGCAAGCTAACCTTCCAGTCAAAGTGTCTGCCCCCTGGTGGTCAGTGCACATCATAGCGAGCAGTTGGGCAGCCTTAGCATATCATTAGCATATTATGCTTTAATTGGTTGAACAGATAACTGGAAAACCGGACACTTAGCATATTAGGCTTTTATCATATAGGATAAAGCTGGAGACCTCACACTTCCTGACTTCAAATTATATTACAAAGCTATAGTAACTCAAACAGTATGGTACTAGCATAAAAATAGACACATAGACCAATGGAAGAGAATAGAGAACCCAGAAAATAAATCCATGCATATATGATCAACTAATTTTCAGCAAAGATCCCAAGAACACACGGTGGAGAAAAGACAGTCTCTTCAATAAGTAGTGTTGAGAAAACTGGATATCCACATGCAAATGAATTAAATTGAATCCCTATCTTACACCATACACAAAGATGAATTCAAAAATTGATTGAAGACTTAAAGACCTGGAACTGTAAAATTCCTAGAACACACACATGAAGGCGCTCCCTAACATTGGTCTTGGCAATGATGTTTTGGATTGGACACCAATGGAATATTATTTAGCCTTAAAAAGGGAAATCCTGCCATTTGTGACAACATGGATGAACTTGAAGGACATTATGCTAAGGGAAATAGCCAGACATAGCAAGACAAATATTTCATGAGCTTAATTATATGTGGAATCTAAAATAAAGTCAAACTCGTAGTAATGGAGTATAGAAGTGGGGAGTGGGGGGAAGGGGAAGATGTTGATCAAAGAATACAAACTTTCAGTTATAAGATAAACAGGTCCTGGAGACCTACTGTACAGCATGGTGACTATAGTTAATAATAATGTACTGTATATGTGAAATTTGCTAAAAGAATAGATCAAAGTGTTATCAATGCACACACACAAAAGGAACTATGTAAGGTGATGGATATGTTAATTAGCTTGACTGTGGTAATCATCTCATGATCTATGCATATATCAAAACTTCACATTGTACATTTAAATATATACAATTCTGATTTGTCAATCATACCTCAAAGCTGGAGAAAAACCTTTAAAAAATTAAAACTAGTGTTTTTTCCTTAGTGAAAGTTGAAATTTAAATGGCTTATAAGTATACTAATCTATGCTCAGTTATGATTAAGAAATACAAGTTAAAATAATGAAAACAAAATAAAAAAGGATAAAACTCTAACAAGGCTAAACAAGAAAAGGAGAGAATACAAATTATCAATATTAGAAATGAAAGAAAAGTCATCACTACTGATCCCATGGGCACCAAAAGGATAATAAAAGAATATTATGAACAACTCTATGCTCACAAATTTGATAACTTGCATGAGATGAACAAATTCTTTGAAAAACATGAACTACCGAAGCTCACAAATGATAATCTGAATAGGCCTTTATCTATTAAAGAAATTAAACCAATATTTAATGTCTTTCAAAATAAAGAACACACCAGACTCAGATGGTTTTATTACTAAATTCTACCAGGCATTAATAAAAGAAATACTATTAATTCTCTATAATTCCTCAAAAAATAGAAGCTGAAGGAACACTTCCCAACTCATTCTATGAGGCCAGCATTGTCCTAATACTGAAATTGAAAAAAGACATTACAAGAGCAATTTTCTTGTGACAATAAAACTAAATTAGAAAGCAACCATAAAAGTTAATTCAAAACAAAACAAACATGTTGAAAACTTTTAAATGCATTCTTAAATAACTCATTATGAAAGAGGACAAAACAATAAAAATTACAAAATATTTAGCATGGGCTGTCTTTAAAGGCTGCATGTTAATACTATGTAGCTAGAAGAGAACTTAGAAGAGAATTTGTAACTGTAAATGCACTGATTAAAATTTTTTAAAAGATAAAGAATAAATTACTGCAGTCCAACTTAAGAGTAAATAAAGTAGCCCTAACCGGTTTGGCTCAGTGGATAGAGCGTCGGCCTGCGGACTGAAGGGTCCCAGATTCTATTCCGGTCAAGGGCATGTACCTGGGTTGCGGGCACATCCCCAGTAGGGGGTGTGCAGGAGGCAGCTGATCGATGTTTCTAACTCTCTATCCCTGTCCCTTCCTCTCTGTAAAAAATAAATAAAATATATTTTTTAAAAAGAATAAATAAAATGATCCTAAACAGAAACAAGATACAAAAAAGGAAATATTAAAATTAAGAGTAGAAATTAGTCAAATAAAAAGAAAACAATAGAAAAGATCTGCAAAAACAAAAGCTACTTCTCTTCTTTTAAGAAAAACTAATAAAATAGGCTGCCAACAAGACCAATGGAACAAGGAAACAAAGAGAAAAGGCGTAAATTTCTAAAATTAGGACTAAAGAGAATTTAAAATCACAATGTAATACAATTAACTTTATGTTTCTAAATCTGAAAACCTAAAGAAATTTTATACTTCTAGAAAATAAGAATTACCAAAATTAGCTCAAGAAGAAATAGGAACTCTGGCCAGGTACTCAGTGGTTAGAGCATCATCCCCATATACCAAGGTTGTGGGTTCAATCCCAGGTCAGGGCACATACAAGAATCAATCGATGAATGCATAAATAAGTGGAATAACAAATTGATCTCTCTCTCTCTCTCTCCCTCTCTCTCTCTCTCTCTATCCTTCCCTCCCCCTTTCCCTCTTTCTCTCTAAAATCAATAAATTAATATTTTAAAACAAGAACAAATAGGAACCTGAATGATTCAAGCCCTTAAAAAATAATGGTAAACAAAAGTAAATTCTTCTCAATAAAAAGATCTAGCCTTAAATGGAAATTTGATATGTAGCAGAGATGATGTCACAAATCAATTGGGAAAGAACGAATTCTTCAATAAATGGCACCGAGACAATCGCCCATCCTTATTGGAAAAAATAAAACTAGATGCCTACATTTTCATTGTATATCAAAATCATTTCCAGGTAAATTAAAAATGTAAGTAGAGAAAGCAAGACTTTCAAAAACATTTAGGAAAAAATAGAAAAATGTCTTCAGGGTAGAGAAAAGGTTTCTTAAACAAGACACTGTAAGAAGATAAATACTGATAAATTTGACTGCCTCTTAATTAAAAACTTTGTTCAACAATAGCTACCAAAAGCAAAGTGCGAGGCAAGCTGCAACAGCCACTCTGGAGAGGAGTTTGGCACTCTGTAATGAAGCTGCAGACACGCATACCTGGTGATTGAGCAATTCCTCTCTGAGGTATGGTCCCTGGAGAAACTCAAGTACATGGGTACTGGGAGATATGTACAGGAATGTTCACGGTGATATTGTTTGAAATAGTAAAAAAGTGGAGGAAAAATACAACTCAACAGTAGGATGGATAAATAAATTGTGGACTGTTCATTTGAAAAAATACCATCAGCTATGAAAATGAGAAACCAAAACTACACATCACAAAAATTAACTTTACAAACGTATGTTGAGTCAAAGAAACAAGACATAAAAGAAAAGCTACAAAATGATTTCAGTTACTTAAAGCTCAAAAGCAGGAAAAAAATGAACCTGTCATGTTTAGGGACACCTACGTAGGTGGCTAAATGATATAAAAAACAAGAATCTATACTAATAAAAAGGGTAATATGCTAATTAGAGTGGACGCCTTCCGGATGTCCTTCTGGATGTCCTTCCGGACAAAACTGCAGTGGCTGCCTGAGGCTTGGGCAAGCCGTGGATGGCAACTGCCACTGCCAGGGCCAGCCCAAGGCTCAGGCAAGCCGTGGTGGCTGCGAGGGCCAAAGCTCAGGCAGCCGTGGCGGCAGCAGCAGAGGTGTGAGGGGGGGTGTCGCCTTCCCCTGATCAGCCTGGTCGCCTCCCACAGAGGGAGGCCAGAGGCAGCAGCAGTGAGGGGGTGATGGGGGCAGTGCCTTCCCCTGATTGCCTGGTTGCCTCCCACAGAGGGAGGCTAGACTGTGGCTTAGGCCTGCTCCCCAGGGAGCGGGCCTAAGCCATCAGTAGAACATCACCTGAGGGCTCCCGGACTGTGAGAGGGGGCCAGGCCGGGCTGAGGGGCCCCCCCTCCCCCAGTGCATGAATTTTCATGCACCGGGCCTCTAGTGTATAAATAAAAACCAAGACCATGGTTACTTCCAGGAGAGAATAAATATTATTAGGAAGGGACACATGGGGGATTTCTGGAGCTGGCAACTCTACTTCTTAAATTGGAAGGTAAATTCCATGAGTATTTGCTTCGTAATTATACTGAACATTTATGTCTTAAACTCAAACCACAGACTAGGAGAATATTTTTGTAATGCATATGACCAACAAATGATTAGCATTCAGAATATATATATTCTCAACATACATATATTCAGAATATATGTATAGCATTCCAAATATATATGTATATTTCTTCAAATCAGTAAGAAAGAGGGGGGCAAAGATGTGAACAGCAATGTGGTAAAAATATACATAACAATATATATACACTGTATAAGAATGTCAGTCATATTAGTAAATTGGTAAGATTCAAATTAAAACAATCGTGAAATACGATTTTATAGCCATCAGAGCAGCAAACATTTAAACACCTGACAACACCAGGTATCGGTGAAGATGTGAAAAACAGATCCCTACTTCTACTCCTGGGGGCGTGCTTTGGGGGGCAGTTCTGCCATATTTGAAAGAGATCATATCCTATGGCCCAACAAAGCAGTTTTGCCCTGGGCAGAGGCGTCTTTGTAAGAATATTTATCCGTGCCATTGCTTGCATGGCTAAAAATTAGAAGCAACTTTAGTGTGCCTAAGCAAAAGAAGGAATAAATAAATTGTAGTAACAGGATACTGCCTGTAACGCACGCAGTGTCAGATAGCAACCAAAATGAACTAAACTAGAGCCTCAAGTATCAAAATGGAAGGGCAAGCTGTAGAATACTCACAGTAAGACACCATCTATATAAACTTTGAAAACATGCAGAACAATACCCCATATTGTTTATGATACATACATATGTAGCCACCACATGAAAATATGCATGAGAATGAGAAACACTGAATTTGGGGCGGTATTTGCCTCCAGGGAGGGAGGGAAAGCATATGGAGCCCCAGTGATAGCTGAAATACTTATTTAAAAGGAACCAAAGCAAAAAGCAAATCTTTCATTGTACGTCAACAGATTAACAAATTAAAGTAGAAAAGCCATGTGATCATCTCATGTAGGTTTGGGGAAAGCATTTGATAAAATTCAGCAACACTAATTCATGACTTTTAAAAAACACACAAAAGACTTAAGAAGCTAGAAAGAAAACCTTAACCTGATAAGAGCTATCCACCAAAAATCAATAGCAAATATACATAATGGTGAAATGTTGGAAGTGTTTCTTTTAAAGTCAAGAGCAGACAAAGATGTCTAGAGGTATAAGAAAGTATAATATGGGGGGTGGAAGGGCTGGGAGAGAGAGAGTAGATGCAAGGAACTCTGAGATGACTCTTCCCGCTCATCATATTGGCAAAAGTCAACTGGCTGAGAGGCGGAATCAGGAGCTCTTTCACTTTCCATGAGGCTATAAATAGATACACCTCTTGAAAGAGTAAATTGTTCACATCTGGTAAGGTTGAAAATGTACACAGAATATGACCCAGCAAATCCACCTTTACATATTTTATAGCAATAATAATAATAATAATAATAATAATAATTAGAAAGCAACCTAAATGTCCATGAATGGAGAATAAGTAAATCAAGTGCAGTTCATTCATACACTACACTACTATACAGCTGCTGCAATAGATGAACTAAAATTTCATGCATCTTCATGATTAAGTCTCAAAAACATAACATTCAATGAAAAACATCAGTTGCAAAAGGACACAGTCAATATGGCATAATTGATGAACGCAAAAGCAATACTACATATTGCTTACTGGTTACATATATATGCATTAAATGTGTAAAAACTGGTATGGAATGATTAAAAAAACATCAAGTTAATGGCCACCTCTGGGGAGGACAGGAAAGGTGGGGACTTTGGCTATACCTGTCATTTTTCTTCCTTAGAAAAAGAAGAGTGGGTTACAAGAAATACAGCAAAATATTAACCTTTCAAATCTGGGTGGTGAGATATGAGTGTCTCTTACATCATTTTTACCTTCATTTGTACATGTTTCAAATATTTTATTGTTAAAAATGATTAGTTTTTTAAAACATGAAAGCTTGAAAAAGCTATGGTATATTTCCACAATGAAGTACTACTCAGCCATCAAAAAGAAGGGAATCTTACTTTTTGCAATAGCATGGATGGATCTGGATTCTAGAGGGTACTTTGCTAAGTGAAATAAGCCAGACAGAGAAAGACAAATACAATATGATTTCACTTATATGCGGGATCTAATGAACAAAGTAAACAAACAAAGTAGAAACAGACTCACAGATACAGAGAAAAGACTGACAGCTGTCAGGGGGGAGGGGGTTAGGGAGACTGGGTGAAAAAAAGGGTGAAGAGATTAAGAAGAAAAAAACAGCAAAACTCGTGGACACAAGACAACAGTATGGTGATTACCAGAGGGAAGGGGCAAATGGAAAAGGGTAAATGGGGAATAAATGGTGACGGAGACTAGACTTTGGGTGATGAACACACAATGCGATGTGCAGATGGTGTGTTGCAGAATTATACACTAAAACCTACATAATTTTAGTGACCAATGTAATCCCAATAATTCAATAAAATAAATAAGTAAATAGAAAAACACTCTCAATCTGTTAATAATTCACATTTGCCCCATTGTATAAATACCTGAGTACATTGTAGAAAAAGAAATCTCAATTCTCAATGGAGAGAGAGAGAGAGAGAGAGAAATAATTTGGGAATCAAAAAGGTAATTCAAAGTTTCTTTAACCTAAAAAATAAAAACAAACCAGTTTTATTTGAAAAAGATAAAAGATCACAGCTCAATGGAATCTCAGAATTAAAAGAAAACTCAGAACTCAATTATTCTAGCTGCACCACTTCCCAAGAGTCCTCCAGTCTTGGTCTACATGCCTCTGGTGATGGGAAGCTCACGACCTTAGGGCAGCTCATTTCAGGTCTGGACAGGTTTCCTCTGAAAACAGTCATCTTCATATTGAGCCAAAACCCTGCCTGCCTCCTTTCAGTGCCCGTGATTCCAACATCAGAGTGGTAGCTTTGCCCTCATGTTGAGATCCTTGAACCCTGGCCTTAGTCTGTCGTGACTTCCTGGGTAATACCTTCCAATGTCTTGTTACCATCTCTCTATCTATCCATTGCATGGTTTAAATGGCCACTTCAGGCTCTGGAAGCCAAGGATTCCCTAAGATAAACGTATTGCCAAAACTTTGGCTCAGCAGAACCTATTGTATAAACATAACTACTTTACTTAATAAAATCCAATTCTTCGAAAAGCGTGCATATTTCTTTTAAAATGGCTTAACCCACTGTCTTAAAACTTGCCTGGCAAGCCCGCTCCATTCAGCAAAACTGGGAATTCAGTGGACAAACAAAGAGAAGGTCGGGCCAGAGCAGCAGAGTAGAGCAACTCAGGACAGTAGCTCCCACAGTGAGCCATGTGCAACCCAGGGCCCAGGGGGGTTCCGTGCAGAGGTACCTGTGCAGAGGGAGAGCTGGGGGAGAAAGGCCTTCAACCTGCCCCTCCCCATCACTGGCAGCCCTTCATGTCATTCAAGACCCCAACAAGTGCCGCTGCCTCTCTGAGGTTGGCCCTTCTCATGCAAGGGGATAAGCGTCTCTCTCAACAGGCCTTGCCTTATATTTCTGATATCGCACTGAACACTTTTGTTTAACAAACTCACATTTTGCTTACTAGATGCCAGGCACACTTCAACGCAATTTCCATCAGCTGACTTGTTGAGGTAGGTACTATTAGGAATCTCCATTTTGCAGATGAGGAAACGAAGGCTCAGAGAGGTTGCCACACTTACCTGAGCTCACAGTTTTTAGCAGAGCTGTGGTTTGCACCCGGACAGTCTGGTACCTGGTCTCTGCTGTTTTCTCCTACGGGACTAGGCTGGTTGGAGTCTTTCTGAGCACTCATGTTGGAGTTGTTTATGTACAAGTCTTATCGCCTCCACGAGCTCATCTGTTTTGTAACCTGCTTCTTCTCACTTAACACTTTATCATGTACATCTTTCCATGCCATTAAATATTATTCCACAACCACATTTTTAATAACTGCTTAGTAACCCACTGTGATATGTTAACCAGCCCGATTGTCAGACATTGAAGTTGCCTTTGCTTTTCCACTACCATCAACAATGTTTGGGTAAATACACTTATAATTAAATCTCTGCGTACATCCTTGGCTGTTGCTTTAGGATCTGTTCCAGAAGGAACTGCTGGATCAAAGCACGCACGAACTTTTAAGACTTCGGATACATATTGCCAAATTACCCCTGGAAAGAGTGCCCGCAGTGAATGGGAGAACCTGTTTCCTGGGGTCCTGGCCAACCCGGCAATAGTCACAATAAGAAAACTGGAAGTCTGCTTTAGGGGTGAGGTGGAGAGTTGAGTATCATTGTTTTAACTTGTTTTTTTGTTTATAAGTAAAGTAAAAAATGTGTATGTCCTTATTGATTCTTATTATTTCTTCTGTGACTATCTTTTGCCTATTATTCAAATCAGCATGCTCGTTTCCTTATTAGTTTGCAAGAAAAGAGAGAGACAGTGAAAAAAATACTTAGAAGATAAAATCCCACATTGTATTCCCTTCCTATGAGCAGAGACGGGAGCTAATCCTATATAATAAAAGGCTAATATGCAAATAGACCAAACGGTGGAATAACCGAACAACCGGTTGCTATGATGTGCACTGACCACCAGGAGGTGCACACAGAACATGGTGGGCGTTGGCAGCAGGAGGCAGAGCATGGAACATGGCGGGCATCGGCCACAGCGGGATGGTGGAGCAGGTGAGTGGGGGCGCCAGACCAAGGCGGGGCGCCGGTCACTGTCATCGGGCGAGCCTCTGGTGGTTACTGAAAATTCTTTGCTCCAGTGTGCTGCGGTCACACCCAGCATTCGCACCTACTGTCAGCACTGGCCCCACTCACACCCACTGCCAGCGCCCCAGCCACCGCTCGCACCCATTGCTAAAGCCTGGCACTGGTCCCGATCGCTCAGCACCAATGGATGCAAGCAGTGGCTTCCAGCCCCAATTGCCCCTGAGGGCTTCTCCACCACCCCCTGCTCCTGAGGGGCAATCGGGGCAGCAGCCACCATTCACACCCACTGATGGCACCGGCTCCGCCCGCACCCGCTGATGGCTCCAGCACCAATCGCTCTGCTCCATCAGCAGGTGCAAGCAGGACCAGCACTGTGAGCGCATGGGAGTGGCAGCAGTGGGAGCGGAACTGCAGGCAGACGGGACCAGCAGAAAGGGCTGGGCGGGGGTGTGGAGGATGGGCTGAGACCCGCCTCTGTGGCCAACAGTTCCTTTCAAGGTGCATGAATTCATGCACTGGGCTCCTAGTAAGCATATAACATGCCTTTGCAGACTTCTAGCAGAAGCTTTAACAAAAATAAACTCTCACAATCTCCTGCCCCTGCCTGATTCCAGGGTCTTAGTGGTGAGGACATCTTAAACAGCCCCCCTACCATTCCCTGGGTATTTCCTGCCACTTGACGTGGTGGGTGTGCACCCAAATGCAGGCATCCACTATCCAGGTCCAACTCTCAGCTCTGCTGCCCACGATCACAGGACAGTAATCAAGGTGGTTAACCTCTCTCTGCCTCCATTTCTCCACCTATAAAATGAGAAAAAATAGTGATAATTCTTTATTGTGCTATGGTGAGGATCAAATAAGCTCATCTAAAAAACACTTAAACCCCCCAGTATGTAGTAAGCACTGGGTAAATATTAGCTGTTGTTGTTATTGTTTTTTGTTCAGGGTGTTCTATGGATATAGCTACCCTAGTCCTGCTCTTTTGTCATTCATGGTGAAGGAGGATTTTCTTTGGGTATGTTACACATTCTTCCTCTGCAGAGAAAAACCATCATTTGAACCTTTTCATTTATTCATTCAGCATATTTGAGTCCTACTATGTGTCAGGACTCTTGCTGGGCATTGGGGATCAAATACAGTCCCTATCTCAAAGCAACCCCAGACTAGACAAAGAAAGCAATATGCACACAAATCCGTAATAGCAGGGAGAAGGGCCATGTGTCAGATGCCTCTATGCCTTGGCACCCCTGTCACTCCAGCCAAATAAATTAAACACACACGAGCCCATTCTGCGCGGGCTTTGACCAGCTTCGTGCAGATGCAACCTGACAGGGCCAGGTCTGAGGCTGCCATGCATGCCTCTCCCTTCCTGCGCTGGCCTTCCGGGAACTCACAGAGAGAGGTGTCTGAGGGAACGCGCTCGGGACACACATATGCAATCTGGAAGGGCAGTGGTTAGTACCTGTGGGGCCACCTTTCATTCCCCCAGGCAGACGACCCTCAGATGCATTTCTTAGGGCCTTGAATGATGGTCAGGCCCGTCCTTGTATTAGCTTTCCCTCCTTCCTCATTTCACTCTCTTGAGTCCCCACACATGCCCCCTGGTACCACCTTCCAAATAAGTTAGACACACACAAGCCTGTTCTTCGGGCTAAGCTTTCAGAGACCCGCTCCCCCTCCCTCCCCCTCCGGCTGAGAAGTCCTAAGAGAGGCACAGTTAAGAGGCTGCGGGGTTTCAGATGACAATCTAGTTAGGCGTCCTGGCAAAAGTGGCATTTGAGCGAAGCCTGGCCATGCATTAATGGGAGGAAAAGCATGAGCAAAGTCTTGCATACAGAACTGCCCAGGGTACAAATGGAAGGGGAAGGGCTTAGATTCTCCCAAATATTGTGTGAGCAAAGGAGACTTGTGAAATATAAGATGGGAAAGAGAAGCAGAAGTTATTTCTTGAAGGGCCTTGACTATTAGGTAAGGAGTGTGGGCTTCCCTTGAAGGCAACAGGTGGTGAAGAGGTCTGTTCTAGGTTTTAGAATGTGGTTGTGGTGTGGGAAATGATGAGCAGGTAAAAGTGAGTGTTGGCCAAATCTGACTGCAGAGAGGAGACCAGTCCAGAGGCTCTTTGGGAAATTCTGTTGAGAGATGAGAAGGACTGAACCATGGTTAGTCCATGGAGATGGAGAGGAAACAAATGGGAAAGCTAGAGGCGGAATCTACAGGACTTAATGGGAAGAGGGTTGAGGGAAAGAGTAACGCTTGCTCTCTCTACTGTGCTGTGTCAAAGCCATTATGTGGCCCGTTAAATTAAGCTGCCCTGTGTTGACTAATGCCATTTCTATCCGTGAGCAAAGAATCTTTATGTTGCTCCAAGACTCAGTCCATTCAATCTAAATAATTGATGTTTTTCATGGTGATGTGAACTGATTCCCAAACGCCGCTCCACAGCCAGACTGTAGGATCCTGGAAGTACTGGGTCTGGGTGGCTGCACAGACACGGCGTGAGGCTGTGTGGCCAGGAAACTCCACTTTTAACAAATGCTTGTTGAAGCAAAGCAGTAGGTTAGTCAACTACTACTAGCTGCTATCATGAGCTTCCCCAAAGTCTCAGTGGTTTAAAGCAACACGTTGATTTCACACTCACACGAAGTCCAATGCTGATGTTTCCCTTGGCCATCCTGGGAGCTCAGGAATTCAGGGTGCTTCCCTCTAGCGTCTCCTGAGAGTCCTTCCTAGATCCTTTGCATTTGGTTGAGGAACGAGGAAAGAGGGATTTAGGGTCTGAAGGATTTAGTGTCCCCTACCTACCCGCTTTGATCCTGATGGGATGTATCACTTCCAGTCCCATTCCACAGCAAAGGGGAGTCACAGGGATGGTAAGTTGAGAAGAGCAGTTTCTGCCTGAGCACCCTTGGAAGGGGAGCGTGAGTCTTTGGTGTTGGCAGTGAACATGACACCACTGCTGCCCTCAAAGAGCTTACATCCTGGTGGGGAACATGGACGGGAGATTATGAAAAGGAATGTAGTGTCCCCTACCTACCCGCTTTGATCCTGATGGGATGCATGTCACTTCCACTCACATTCCACAGCAAAGAGGAGTCACATGGATGGTAAGTTGAAAAGAGCAGTTTCTGCCTGAGCACCCTTGGAAGGGGATCGTGAGTCTTTGGTGCTTGGCAGTGAACATGACACCACTGCTGCCCTCAAAGAGCTTACATCCTGGTGGGGAACATGGACAGGAGATTATGAAAAGGAATGTCCTAGAGAAAGTGCCGTTCAGGTGGGTGTGCCCAGGGGCATGGGCTCAGGGAACGCTTCCTGGAAGAAGGGGTGTCTGCTGAGACCTACAGTGGTGTGGAGGTAACCAGGGAGAGGTGGCAGAAAGTACTCCAAGCAGAGGTGGCAGAATGTGCAAAGGAGGAAAAAACAAAGCATGCTGTATTCTAGGCACTGAAAGAAATTCAGTGGAGACTATACAGCAGGGGTGGGCAACCTTTTTGTGAGTGCGTGCCAAAACCAGCAAAATCTCTGACTCAAAATTCTTCTGC
>NW_005360425.1:3584174-3607271 GCF_000412655.1 Myotis brandtii | reverse complement strand
AGTCACCTGCCCTCCCCTCTCCACAGCTTCTGAGGCGCCTACACCCTGAGCACAGACGGAGAACCTGCCCTGGGCGCTTTCTGCCCGCTCGAGGCCAGCACTTAGGGACGTGAGCACCTCTCCTTGATTTCAAAACATCCCGCTGGCCCCACACAAATGGGTAATTGTAGTACTTTTAGCCCCGCTGATCGAGAACATCAATGTTTAATTTTTAAAAAACTCTGGTTTTTTTCTAGCAATTTAAGTAAATCTGTATTTTGTTGATTACAACACCTATATCAATATTGAAATAGCCATTCATGGAAGCTTAAGATCTATTCAGTCCACAGCAGCGTTTCCAAAGTATGTTTCTCAGAACCTTAGTCCTTCTAGGAGAGTGGTTCTGAAAGCTCGGTGGACACTACAATCCCCTGGCACCCTACAATCCCCTGGCACCTAGAATCCCCTGGCACCTAGAACCCCCTGGCACACTACAATCCCCTGGCACCTAGAACCCCCTGGCACACTTGGTCAGACGGCAGACTCCTGGGACCCACCTGGGGAGCGCCTGCTGCAGGATCTGAGGGTCTGGGTGGGGACCGACGTCTGCATTTTTAAAAACCCTCAGGCGGTTCTGGGATGCAGCTGGTTTGGGGACCCACACTTTGAGAAACTCCAAGCTAGATGCTCTGTTAAAAAGGAAAAGGAGAGAAAAGAAGAAGAAAGGAAAGAAAAGGAGCATTCTTTGGTTAAATAAGCTTAGGAAACTGCATACTCTCCCCCCCAGCCCGCCCCAGAACTTCATAGCAGCATCATAAAGGCTCTGAAGAATCTTGAATTTTCTAAATTTATTTGCCCACAGAAGCCCTTTTTTTCTAAGCAACACCGTTTCATTTTGGAATATGTTTTGAGACGTGTTAGCTTGTCAACAAGATTTGGTGATCTACATGTCCATTTGGGGTCTGTTGCAATAACAGCTTGACCTATTCAATGCATGTTAATTCTCTCTCTCCTCTTAGTTAGCTTTTTATGGCTCCAAACCAGGACAGCTCATGGGGAAGGGAGAGGGCCACCAACAAGCATGCCTCCTTCCTTCCTTTCTCCAGCAAAGAGTAAGACCTTCTTGCTGAGGACCAGGGCCCCCCTTGGATATATATGGCACTCACGGGTCCTTCCCGATCCCTCGTCAGATTATACCCCATGAGACAGCCACATTAAAGAACCTCTTTCTGGTTTTACAGGGACTGGCAGTATGTCATAGTGATGGAGCATGAAGGCTTTGGTGTCTAATGGATTTGGGTTCAAATGCACTTAATACCACCTGTGTGACAGTGGGCAAGACACCACACTTCCCAGCGCTTTCATCTCCTTGTCTGTAAGATAGAGATAATAGCTAGCTTAGAGTTTTGTTGCGAAGATTCAATGAGAGGACAGAGGCAAAGCATTCAGCACAGAGCCGGGAGCACAGTGAGTCCTCGGTAACAAGGGTGATATGATTATTGTTTACAGCATCAACAAGAGTGTGAGCACATAGATACGAGCAGATGAAAACGGGCTCTGGTGGAGGTGAACCGAACCAGCTGGAGACGCCGGCTCAGTGGATAAGGAGACCCAATTATATGTCTGTGTTTTCTACTTAGGCTGCTCCTTCTCAGACTAGGCTGCCCATTAGAATCACCTGCAGTGCAGGCCCTCTACATCCGGATCGCTGGCGTGGAACCAAGCATGAGGGATTTGTTAAGCCCTAACTTTCTTCTGCGTTCAAGGCCTATGCATCTGTCTGTTTCACGTTTCTTCTTGGATATCTCATCTGCAACATTTCCAAGGCTAGCTGGTCTTCACTCCACATCTGGACTTCTTCCAGTCCTGCTCCCAATGAATGAACGGCGCCAGCCGGCCTGTTTCCAAAGCCACAGTTGTAGGAGTCCTCCTTGACCCCTCCTTCCAGTGCCAGCTCCCATTGAGGATTGAATAATTCAGCATCTCTCCATCCTCACCACGATCTATCATCCAGTCCAAGGCGCTAGCGTCTTTCAGCTGGACCACTGCCATAGACTTCTGACTGGTTTACACTTATCCATTCGGGTCCCCCTGCATCCCATTCTCCTAGACTCAGTCAGGATGATCTCTAAACACACATCCAATCATGCTGCGTGCACACACGCACATGCGCGCGTGCGCGCGCACACACACACACTCCCATTGCTTGTAGGAGGACTAGACTCCTTGTTTCCATACCCCTCTTTGCTCCCTTTGCTCCCACCTACTGGCCATGCCCACCACCTCTCCCCACCCCCCGAGTATTTGTAGATGCTGTTCCCTCTGCTTGAAGCACTTCTCCCGCATCTTTCCCTGGATAGCTCCTACTCAACCTTCAGAAATCAGCTCAAGCAGCCACCTTGACCCCCATGACCACCTTAAATCCTCTTCCTCCAGTCCCTTCCTAGCGCCCTTCATTGCACCTGTCAGAGCTGCGGAGTTCATTTGTCTTCTGTTTGATTCATCTCCACATCCCCCACCAGATCGCATGTTCCTTGAAGAAAAGAACTGTTTCTGCCTTGTTTGCCATTGTTTTAAGTACATAGTAGGCCCTGAATAAGTGTTTGAGTCTCTTCAAGCAAGTCCATGACAAATGGCTTTCCAAGGGATTTCCCATCTGCATTCTTACTGGTGGGCTTTAACGAGGATTCCCAAAGAATGTGGAGTCATAGGTATGAGTTTTAATGGACTCCAATAGGCATTTAATGTAGATTTAATAAGACAGTTATTGTATGTTAATTAAATGTCAACTGATTGCTAAAAGGTTTTCGCAATTATTGAAGTTTACTAATTATCTAATAGATAAATCAGTTTCCCATGTAAATAACTAGCGTCTACATAAGCAATAAATATGCCATTAGATTCCGCATATTAACATATTGA
This sequence comes from Myotis brandtii, assembly GCF_000412655.1. Lineage (NCBI taxonomy): Eukaryota > Metazoa > Chordata > Mammalia > Chiroptera > Vespertilionidae > Myotis > Myotis brandtii. Next base: position 3,604,370 of record NW_005360425.1, on the reverse strand, counting down.
AATTAGAGGTTGGCCCCTCTGGGAATTCTGGTAACTGGTGTCCAATTTGGGGAGGGTCGGTACTAATCATCTCATAGTCCTTACACCCCATACTTGGGGAGACGGTGAGAAACCAGGTTGCAAAGATGAGCAGGCTGGAAGCGTGAGCCAGTTATAGGAATGCTAACTTACCACACTTTCCCAAGGCAGAAAGCTGGTAGTGAAGAGGGGTCTCCTATAGAAAGATCCCTTCTTGTCCTTGAGGCTCTGTCTCATCAATAGTAAAATAGGGGCTCCCTGCCCCCCACCCGGGCTGTCTGTGAGCACTGCATGCCAATGTATGAGCAAGCTCAGGGCGTGGAGGCAGTGGATAGGAGCATCCCTCTGTTCTTTCCAGGACTGTGGCCCAAACCCTGGCTCTGCCACTGACCACTGTGTGACTGTGGGAACACCACTCTCCTCCCCGAGCCTCAGTTTCCCAGTCTGGAAAACACACCTCACAGGGTCGTGCAGGTGACATGAGGCAAAGTGCCTATAAATCTGAGTGAGTTGCAGAGAGAGCCGAAAGCAAGGACAATGGGAAGAAACATGAGGATGTTTACAAAATTGGAAAGTTGTCAACTCTCTAGCGATACTGGATACTGTCAGGCACTGTATTTCTCATGTGTTCACTCTCAGCTTGAGGTAGTTCATATCATGTCCATGTTAGACACAGAGAGACTAAGGAGCTTACAGAAAGTTACACAGCGAGAGAGGGCAGCGCCCTGGAGCTCCACTGCCATGCTTGGCATCCCTCCTGACGTCTTCCCCATCATGCACACCCTTGCCCTGCCACCTAGGGCCACGAGAAATGGAATGGTATCCTTCTAAACACAGGCCTCCCTAAATGGGGAAATTAAAAAAATAATTTAAAAAAAGCTAAATCCAAGTTGGCATTTACTATGTTTCCGGCAGCATTTCTAAGCACTTTCCATGTGTAAGCTTTAGTTCTTGCACTACCCCTGTGAGGTAGGTGCTGGTATTTCACAGATAAAAACAGTCACAGGGGCCTTAATAACTCACTCGAGGTCACATAGCTAGTAAGAGCCAAACCCCGATTTCAAACCCAGGCAAATAGTCTGGCTCTAGACTCTGAGCCAGGGCCAGGCAGCCCGGACATTTGCAGGGCACCAAGCAAGAGCACAAATAGAGGCCCACGTACCGTCAGCCGGCACATTTAAAAGTATAATCGTGTGGAATAAAATACCTTCACAAATAAATATTCACAGGGACCTGGAAGGCCAGATTTCCATCTAGATGCCTGCACTCAGCAGAGTCCAGTCACCCCGAGCTCAGCTGCCTTCTTTGTCCACACACAGCACCCAACCTCCACAAGCAGCTGCCTTTGACCGCACCTCACAGGATGAGCTGTCCTGGGCGGACGGACCCAGGAAGAGGCCCACACAGGCCCGGGAAGTGGGTGTGGCACCATGAGGGCCAGGAACTCTGGTGTCCTGGGCACCTGGAACATGACCTTCAGCTAGAGGAAGAGTAGGGGCCAGGTGGGCACCTCCCCATGGATTTCTCACTGCAGAGGAGGCCAAAGCAGCTCCCTGGAGATCAGGAGAAGAGGTGGAGCTGGGTTTGAACCTAGGCAGCCTGACTCCAGAGCCTACATGCGTAGCCATCTTCGAAGGCCCTAGAAGTTTCCCCTCATCTGAGGGACAAGGCTGCAAAGGCTCGGGAGAGTGAAGGCAGCTGCAGCAGGGAGCACAGGGCCTTTGGAGTCAGACACGGGAGCGCAAACCCTTACAAACATTAAGGTATTGAGCAGCTCACTTCAACTATCAGAGTGTCCTTATTTGTAAAAGGGGGTAACTTAGCTACTTTATTTTGAAGAATTATTGTAGCATAAAATGCCATAATGCTTATAAACACAGTGTGCAACCCAGGCACATAGTAAATTCTCAATAAATGAGAAAGAGAGAGAGAGAGAGAGAGAGAGAGAGAGACCTGTGCCTTATCTATGTCTGACCATCAAGGCCTGTCTTTCCACAGTTGCAAGTTCAGCTCCAAATCCCGGGATGCCCTGTCTTTATGTCCCAGTCAGGCCTCCCCCAGTACCTTCCCTGGTCCCCCACCTCGGTGCTCCAAGCATCCAGGGAGCTCAGGTCCCACAGCCACGGCACAGCCAGGCTCACCAGCCCCAGGGCACCTCCCCAGCCCTTCTGGGGGTCCCCTCAGAGCCTTTGCAGAAATTCTCTCCCCTCCTGAGAAAGGGACTTCTTTGGGAAATTTACTCCCTTTCAGTGGCCTGGAGGCCAGAGGGGCTTTTGGCCAATGAAAACTCACAGAGTAAATAAAGGGGGGGCAAACCCCCCAAAGGGCTCCCAGGACCCCTGGGGTCAGATGCCAGGAGCTGCATTTATGTGCAAATGGCACTGGATTAGGGATTAGGGATTATCAAATACCAAATTACAAGCAGCTGCCAGATCTCTTTGTCCGGAGGGATCAGGGAGATTTCTTGGTCCCCCCCTGCTCCCCCCTCCCCTGTGCCCTCAGAGGCTGAAGGCTACAGGGACTCACGCTGCCTGTTGGGGAGGGATATGGGGAGAGGCAGCCCACGTGGCCCAGCAGCCCAGGGCAATCGATGCACCTTCCTGCTGATTCCTGCACATCCCTGGGGGAGGGGGGGGGGGCGGGGGGTCAGCAGCGAGCTCAGCACCTCACACAAGCTCTGGCTTTTTCCCTCGCAGCACCTGGCCCTGAGAAGGGGCTATTCCCCACACATATCCTCAGGTGTAGCAGTCCCCAGGAGGCCTTTCCATGTATTGACCTATTACAGCAGCTTCAAGTCCACTCTGCAAACCTTAGGGCGCCGCGTCCACAGTGACCCAGCCCCAGGAGCAGGAGTGAGAACAGCGGGCCAGCCCAGAGCTCAGGACTGCACTGGGATGTTTGTGCTTGGCAGCCAATGAAAAGCAGGCCAGAAAGTCACATATTGTGCAGTTTTTTTGTTTTGGGGGGCATTTCTTTGGGGGGGGGCACCTATCTCTACTAACTGCTGAAACAGAATTTTTAAAGATTAAATACTTAAAATGGCCCTCTTAGGCAGTTAACAGTTATCCCCATTTTAAAGCTGGGGAAGCCGAGCTTCACGGAGTTCGGTAGCTCACCCGAGGTCACTCAGAGCGATGACAGCATCAAGCCTACTTGGACTGTCCCCTACTTCCCTGCGCCAGGGGAGTTCTGCAACCCCGGCCAACAGAGCTGCAGCCTGCGGAGAAGTCAGGACAAGCCCCAGGCTGGAGGCTGTGTGCCTGTGAGGGAACGCAGCCTCTGGACCCCCTGTGACGGGGTCACTCTCCTTGAGCAGCTCCTGGAAGGAGCCAGTCCTTGGCGCCTCCACAGTGGTCGAGGCAGCCCTAACCTTCACAGCACACCAAGCAAGAGCATCAGGTCTCATTCTGCAAATCGTTGCAGCATAAAATGACGTAATGCTTGTAAACACTGAGCGCAGTCCCACGTAGTAAATTCTCAATAAATAGGAGAGAGAGAGAGAGAGAGAGAGAGAGAGAGAGAGAGAGAGAGGTGTCTTATCTATGTTTACCCATCGAGGTCTGTCTTTCCACAGTTGCAGGTTCTCTGCCCAGAGCAGCGGTTCTCAACCTGTGGGTCACGACCCCTTTGGTGGTCGAACGACCCTTTCACAGGGGTCGCCTAAGACCATCCTGCATATCAGATATTTACATTACAATTCATAACAGTAGCAACATTACAGTTATGAAGTAGCAACGAAAATAATTTTATGGTTGGGTCACAACATGAGGAACTGTATTTAAAGGACCAGAAGGTTGAGAACCACTGGCCCAGAGGATCTACACCAGCCTTGCAAAGTAGCCTTGTGCTCTCACCGAGGGGACTGGCCCCCTTCTTGCCCATCAGGAGGTGGTATTACAGACCCTTCCAGGCGGATAGGGCAGCACAAGGCTTTTGGTTTGTAATGCTTACACTTGGGGGAAATTCACCTGCAATATCACAAGCAGAAGCGTGTAAACCAGGGTTCAGCAAAGTTGTGCTGGGACAAAATTAGGTGTTGCAGGCCACATGGAGGCTCGGTCACACACTCTGCTTTGTTTCTCTTTACAACTCTTTAGATAAAAAGGTAATAAAAAGGTTAAAGCCATTCTTAGCTCATGGGCCAAGGAAAAGCTGGGATTGGTCCTCAGGCCCCACGGTTTGCAATCCCTGGTCTAACCTGTCCCCATCCCCTGGGGCTGAGGCCGGGGTCTGGGCTTATGTCCCAACAACCTCTGCTTGTATCTCCTGGGCCAGATCAGCTTCACACAGCCGCTACAAATGAAAGGGTGTGCAGGGAAGTATTTTTAACTGAGCATATGGCTACCCAGAGCCAAAGACCAAGGTAGGTGCCGGGGCAGGAGCCAGAATAGGCTGGGGGCAGGAGCTAAGGCAGGCCTGGGGCTAGGCTGCAAGCAGCTTGGGCAGGGGCTGGGTGCAGCTGTAACGGAGCCAGACCAGATCCCCACACTCCCCTCAGCGAGAATCAATAACTATTTGAATTTCTTTCATCTGCGTGGGGATAGCAACACAGGCAAACATAGAAAGGGAAAAGACATTGATCCTTCCCAGCTGCTGCCAACCCCTCCCCACTGTTCTCACCACCCCCCATCTTGCCATCTGGCCTCCTCTCCCCCAGGCCCCTCCTCTGGACATCAGCTCACTGTCCCACACTCAGACATCCTAGGGACCTCTAAAGCAGCCAGCATACAGGGATATTTTTGTCCCCACAACAATGGAGCCCATCCAATTGGTATACACAAGAGGACCCCACCTCTCAGCTCACCCCAAGACTAGACAAGCCTGGGCTTCCCTGGGTGAATCTCCACCCCCCAGAGCAGCCCAGCTCTTATCCCCTGTAGCTAGTCCCCCACCCTGCTAGCTTCAGGAATCCATTTTCATATTCATGAATCTGAGAGACAAAGCAGGTATTTCATGATCGGTTTCCTGTGCAGAGAGTGATTTCAGATTCAGCCAACATTGGAGTGGTTCCCTGAGGTGCTGGATAATGGATTTCATGGGGAGAGACTGGAGGCAGGGAGCATGGTTAGGGGAACGAGGCAGAGGAACTGATGGGAGATGATGGAGGCCTGAAATAGGGCACGAAGGCGAAGAGGGGATGGACTGAAACATATTTGTGATATAATGATCGGATGAGGGAGAGAGGGGACTCTAGAATGATCCCCAGGTTTCTGGTTTGGGTGAGTGGGGGCAGGTCACTCACTGAGAGAGACAACAGGAGGAGAACTAGGTTTGCAGAGAAATATGGTGAGCCTGGCCTTGGATACATCGAGTTGGAAATGCCTAGGTATCATAAAATGGACCGGTCTAGAGCAGCAGTTCTCAACCTGTGGGTCGCGATCCCTTTGGGGGTCGAATGACCCTTTCACAGGGGTCGCCTAAGACCATCGGAAAACACATATATAATTACATATTGTTTTGTGATTAATCACTATGCTTTAATTATGTTCAATTTGTAACAATGAAACTGGGGGTCACCACAACATGAGGAACTATATTAAAGTGTCACGGCATCAGGAAGGTTGAGAACCACTGCTCTAGAGGGTTGTTGTATACGTCTAAATCTCCAGGAGCAGCCTGCACTGTAAATATAAAATGGCCCTTCTCATATCTCCCCCATCTTCTTGTAAACCCCTCACTCCTGTGGGAGCCTTGCCATCTGGCTATGCTGCCCTTCTCTTGTTCCAGTTCTCTACTGACCACTCTTCCTCTTTCAGGGAAGGCTTCAGACCCTGTTGCTGCTCTTTTTCTACCCAACTCATTGTTGATGTCTTGGGATTCCAGGTGGGGAATCCTTCCCACCTGGAAACCCAAGGAACTACACCACCTCTGAAATCACTTATTAAAAATATCCACTCTCGACTGGTTTGGCTCAGTGGATAGAGCGTTGGCCTGCGGACTGAGGGGTCCCAGGTTCGATTCCAGTCAAGGGTTAAAAAAATAAAATAAAATAAATAAATAAATAAATAAAAATATCCACTCTCCAATTGAAATGTACGACCATTCTAGTTTCTACAAGTACCCGTCTTTTCTTCCTTTTTTTATACGTAACTTAAAAATTGTCTTTAGCTACATGTAATGGGAATCCAACTACAGTGGTTTAATCAGATAGGATTCTATTTTTCCTTCCCTAACAAGATATAGACTGCTCAAGGAAGTCACCAAACTCTCTTTGGCTTCCTGATCTGCCATGTTTCGAGGATACCTTTCATCTCCATTGTAGTCAATAGCTTACTGACCCAATGTTTTACCCCTCCTGTAGCCAAGCCTTTTATCATCTGACTTCACATTTATTTTTGCTAAAGGAGAGAAATATGTCCCCCACCCCATGGCTTTGGGTTTGCCCGTGCTTGGGCCAATAGGATGAAGCAGAAAGTGACTATGTGACAGTTTAAAAGAGACGGTGTACATTTCCACTTGCTCTCTTGGGCTTCTTCCATTGCCCATAAGAACATGCCCCAGAAGGAGGAGAAAGAAGAGTCACTTGAAGCAGCACCACCCAAGCTGCCTGAAACAGAACTGGCCAACCCAGTCTTCCCTAGAGCAGCTGAGGTACAGACAACCAGGAGCTTCATGGGACACTACGTTTGGGGGTAGTTTGTTTGCAGCATCACTGTGGCAGTGGTTAACAGGTCCACTCATGATCAAGAGCGTTGTTTTACCTCCAGCCTCTCCATCTCATCCAAAGAATGAAGGAGGACAAAGAGCGAAAGACACTTCCCAGATGAGTTTTTCCTCTTTAAAAACCCACATAGAAGCCACACCCAGCAACTTCTGCTTGTATCTCATTGGCCAGAACGGTTTCAGAAGCCACTCTAAATGAAAGGGTATGTAGAGAAGTGGGTATTTTTTAACTCAGCACACTGCTGCTGCCCCAAGACAAATCAAGGTTCTTTTGGTACCTGATGTTACTTTCCTGCTCATCCAGCTTACCCTATTTTTCCATGTATAAGATGCCCCCATGTATAAGATGCACCCCCTTCCACTTTTCCAACCCAAAATTAAGAAATCAATATTTTAAACATAAAACAAAACACATTTTTATTTAGTAATTACCTCAGGTAATGTTTCCATACCAGTACTATGATATAATGCAGCATATCACTTTATTCAGCCTCTGTTGCATCACTGCTCTCTTCTTCATCACTATTAGTTCCAGACATATCAAGTTCTTCAACTTCTATTGTATTACTGCTGTCTTCTGAGTCACTGTCTATATATGTGAGAACATCCTCATAAACGGGTGGCATTTTCTGAGCTAACTTTGTTCGTGTTCTCATGGCCAACCCTTCTCTCCTCATGAAATTGAAGCACCTTTTTGCCTTTCCTGTAAAATCAACAATGTTCACTTCGCTTGCAAACGTTCTTGTCTGATATTGAATAAGCTGGTTGACACACATAAGCCACTCTGGTGCTGCTCCATAATCCAGGTCTTAAGCCTCTGCTCCAACTTTGCCCATTTTGCTGGTTTTCCTCTTAAGGCCTTCTTCTCTCTTATCTTAAGGAGGAGTTGTTCTTCCTGTTTTCTCCACTGTCTGATCATACACTCAGTGGGAGGAGGTCCAAATTGTCTCTCTGCAGCTCTATTTCCATGCTGTTTTGTATCGCTGATTACATTCAGTTTGAATTTTGCAGAGTAAGACAATTGCTTACTGGTATTTAGTATCTTTTTATTTTTTGACATCTTTATGGGCTCAGAACGCTCTGGTCCCTGTTGCATCTGCACACTCTCCACCTCCATCTCCAATTATGGCATCAGCTGACGTCAGTAACAATAAGGCTTGTGATTGGAGGAAGCCTGTTTGACAAGGTATGAGCAGCTACACACCCGTGCGGCTCCTTCCTCAGCTGACTTCCATGTATAAGATGCCCCTCGATTTTCAGTCTAATGATTTTAGAAAAAATAGTGTCTTATACACAGAAAAATACGGTAGATTTCATAGTTTGTCATTATAGTTCTTCTTTTAAAATGCCCTCAACTCCCTTGTTCATCCTTCCAGTCATTATAGTCACATGACAACAGACCAAACTGGAATGAGCCCAAGTTTTCCTTCCTTACAACTTCACCCAAGAGGCTAAATGTGCTGAAGAAATCACTGGTTGTCTTTTTACCCCATTTATGCATTCATTCACCAAATATGTGTGTTGAGTGTCTGGCATTGTTTTATTATTTTGTTGTTGTTGTTCATCCTCACCAGAGGATATTTTTCCATTGATTTTTAGAAAGAGTGGAAGAGAGAAGGAGAGACAGAAAGAAACATCGATGTGAGAGACACATCGATTGGTTGCCTCCTGCACACACCCTAACCAGGGCCAGAGAACCTGCAACCAAGGTATGTGCCCTTGACCAGAGTCAAACCCAGTACCCTTCAGTCTGTAGGCTGATGCTCTATCCAATGAGCCAAACCAGCTAGGACATGGCATTGTTTTCGATGCTGGAGAGGCAGCAATGAATATGAGGCCTACATTCTAAATCTGAGTTCCAAGAGGGCAAAGACTATGGTTATGTTTTTCATGTGTTTTCCAAGTGCCTGACACCTACTAGAAGCCCTGTAAGTAGTTGTTGAATCACGTGGGTTATAAGGAGGTAGGAAAAAACTAGAGGTCTCAACAGATAAAGGAGAGAGAGAAGCCAGCAGGGAGAAGTTGCTGGACTCCTTCCTTCCAGCAGTTTAGGTCTTTCTAAATTCTTTGGCCTCATCAATATTTCAGGGCCTGATAGATCCAGGACTGGTACCTCCTTCCTTCCCCTCCTTATACCCCATAGTCCTCTCCACCTCTTCCCCCAGGGCTTTTCAGTCCTGCAAGGCCAGACTGCCATGCCAGCCTGGTTATGAAAGGTTTAAGCATCCAGGCAGCCCTGTTTCAGCAGCTGAGTCCCCAAGCCTTGGCCTTCACCCCAGCCCTTGGCTGCCCCCCAGCCCACGTGGGGTGATGACAGGAAGGCAGCCGTGGTGACTGCCAACTTCTTGTTCCTCCGCTGGTGCACTGCTGGGGTCTCTGTGACTCAGACCCCCCACATACAAAGCTGACCTCTGCTCCCAGCTTCCCAGGGCCTGAGCCCAGGCCACTCCGAACTAGAGGAAATGGCTGTTGCTGCTATGGCAACGAGGCTCTGCACTGTCTGCCCTGAACAAAGAGGGTTTTCTTGTCCCTCTTTAGGTCCCAGAATGGGGGGGAGCAGCTGCTGTAGGGTGGAGGCTGGGAGGATGCTCCATGCTGTCTGACGAGCCCTTTGCCCAGCATGCTGAGAGCACCAGACAGCTAAGAAGAGCCCACTCCCTCCCATTCACTCTGGACACTCGGAACCTGGGAACAACAAATCTCTAGTTGTCTGCCCTCTCCTGCGGCAGACCTCTGAGTAGCATGAGAAAGAGAACGCCGAGTATACCGAAGGCAGCCCCTTCCTCTAGTCCAGCCAATCAAAGATGCGTGACGGGACCCTAGCTCATCCCATGGAACATTCAGAGAGAGGCAGGAATTCTCCTTAAGTCACAAAGCCGACTTCAACTGGGCTGGAGCTGGCACTGTTTCTCCTGACTCTCAGTCCAGTCGGCAGCTCAAGCACCCTCCCCTCTCCTTCCAGGCACTGAAGCCTGTGATTCAGTCTCAAGGTCCTTCCTCTGGTTGTCACAGTAACCAGGTGGCTCCTGGACATCCATCCTGACACTGAAGATCCCTGAGGGGCTTGCAGTGCTAGCTGTGTAGCCAATGCTGACCTCTGAGCATCTAGCACATGCCCAGCTTTGGAACATTATCCAAGTTAGGCAGCGGTGATCCCAAGCGCAGGACAGCCAAGAAGTCCTTGGGTCCAAAAGAGTCACGAGGCAGAAGGATCAAAGATATGGCCTGAACCTGGAATTGAGGACTGATGGCAGGATGAGATCCAGAAACCGTACAGGAGGTCATCGGGCCCGGGGGGAGCCAGCACGAGCTGTGAGCATCCTGAGTCGGAGGCAGGCTCCACCTCCCTCCAGGCCTCACCTGGTTGCACCAGCCGCCCCCCAGCCACTGATGGGCAATGCGGCTTCCTTCTGGCACCAATCAAGAGAACTCCGCAGGGAACCCCTGTAAGTGTCTAATTTTGAATGCATGGACAGGAATCGATCCTCTTCTATGATGTTTCTCTGTTGTTTCTAAGTAAACTGCACAGTGAGAAGTTTTCCTGAGCTCTCGTGAAAATAGCAGACCGCTGTGAAACAGGAGAGCATGGTTCCTGCAGCCCCACGCGCATGCCTACGTCACGGCAGCTCTTCCTCGAACTTGCTCCTGACTGTGGACAAGACAATTCTTCCCTCGGCCTCATTTTCCTCATCGGTTACATGCAAAGGCCCAGGCGATCGCCTAACTCCCTCCCAGCTCTGAAATTCTGTGGGGCCAGGATTCCAATTGTTTCATTTACTGTTAAAAGTTAAATGATTCAGGTCTGTTTGGGGAACAGTGCCTTAGTATTTAGCTAGGCTGTCTCAAATATTTATATAGGCCTGGGCTTAGGAAATAAACAAATATATGTATTCTCCATACCCCTTCTCTCAGAGGCAACAGCCCACAGGCTCTGAAGTCTGAGCTCATAGCCCGAGTCCGCCACTTTCTGGACACATGACCCTGGGCAAATTCACCTTCTGATCTAATGGGCCTCATTGTCTTCATCTTATTGAATGCAGCTAATGGTGGCTGGCTCACTGGGAGGTCGTGTTTTCAATGCAGTAAAGTAAGTAAAGTTCTCAGCCCAATGTTTGGCAGATAGCAAGCACTCAATAAATAAGAGTGTGACATTCAACACATGTTTAATGAATGAGTGAGGACACTGGGGGCGATGGGGTGCTTTGTTTCTAACCCCCACACCTGCAGCTTGGCTCAGGCAGGTACGACTCTGGGGTATAACTTCCCCTTCAGGGCTCCTCTATGGGATCAGACTGAAGCCACCCTCTGAGGATTGTGCCTGATGCCACACCTTCCTTTGGCTTCCTCCCTGCCTTGCCCTCCTTCTCCCCTTCCCTTCCTGAAGGGCTCGGGCCTGTTTCTGGATCCTCTGACCCAAGACTCCTTGGCTCAAGGGGCACCCCCCAGCTGCGGTGCATGAGAGAGAACCGCAGAAGCGAGACCCGGCAGGGAGGACCTCAGTGGACGGGTGGGATGTGTGGGGCCCAAGTCACAGAAGTCCAAGGAGGGAAAAGGAAGCGCTATGCCCGGGGGACTGTTCATCACCCTATGGGTGGGCCACACCCAGTGCCTGTAGGGACAGTCAGACACCCAAGCGTGGGCAAACGCGTTCTCTCTCCTGAGAAACAGGACTTGGGGATTAGGGCCAGCTAGTTGCTTTCTTCACATGTCTGGAACTATATCTGGGGTAAATGAACATTAGACAGGGGTCTGGCAGGGTGGTCAGCCAGGGCACTGAGGCAGGAATTCTGAGGCACAAAGCGCATGGAGGCCCAGGTGCAGGTCAGAGCCTCCACATGTGGACAGGGGGTCAAGGGCAGGATCCTGAGCCCAGGAAGGAGGGATGGGCAACACACAGGGAGGCCAGCGGGGGCCTGGGGACAAGGCAGAGTCTCCATGCTAGAACTGGGAGAAAACGCCTAATGCGTCCAAGAGCCTGAGGACCTGGGCTGGGACACAGGGAGAGCCTGGGAGGCCCCACAACCAGGGGACAATGCGTGAGTGCTGGTGCCCAACCTCCGGGCTCTGTAGTCCTGGGGCAGAGCGGGAGGAGAGCCGTCTGTGAGTGGGGGGCAGAGCAGCCCCCGGGGCAGAGAGGAGGCTCCAGGGCCAGGACAGGCGGGGAGCCTGAGGATGTCTCCATCCAGGTGAGACAGCCTGGCCGTCTGGCTCGGGCTGCCTCCTCGGCCCTCCAGGGTCCTCAGCCCAACAGCCTGGAATTATCCTGCCATTAGTGGTGATCCATCCCTTCTGAGCACTGTGCCATTTCATCACACCATCTCAGCATCCAACATTAGGAGATAACTGCGCTCACAACATATGTCATTACTCATTAAGGGACTTTTTCTGGATTATGGCTGGGGCTTAATGACTTGTTAAAGATGTTTAACACTTACAATTTTGTTTTTAATTTAGGAAGCAGCATGATCAAACTGCGCCCTGAGACTCTCTCCTCGATTTGGTGAAATCTGGAGACGGGCCGGCTCTGAGGCTGCCTGTGCAGGGGAGGTGATCTTAAATTGAATTGCAGCCCTCCGAGGGGTGTTTGCCCCGTCAGCGGCTGCCAGGAGCTGACATGTTAATGGGGCTGAGGAAACAATGGGTTTCAGAGGTAATTGCTGAAGCAATGACTTCCAGGCAACATTTGACTTAAAAAGAAGTGTTGCTGCTGCCGCTGCTGCCTCTGCCGCTGCGGGGAGGGGCGGGCCTGTCTCCACTCCCAGCCAGGTTTGCTTACCTGCAGAGCCCGGTGGGCTGGCTGCCCTCCACGGCAGCCCCGGTGCTGGCGGGCGCTTCTTTCCCACTGGCCTTTGTTCTGTCTGTTGTCCACACTGGGGGTTGTTTCTCAGGGATTGTCCCACAGATGGGGCTGGAATATAAAGTTCCGATGAAGCCCTCCATAAGGACTGAGCTCGGATCCAGCAGGGACCGAGTCCCCACTTGTCCCCACTGAGCGGGAGTTAACTCGGTGGGTTGGGTGGGTTGGGTTAAGCTACATCGTCTCCCCAGGCCTCCGTGGGCCTCACCTGTGCGCTCCATTGATTTGCTGTGAGGGTTCAGTGCGACCCGCTAGTCAGAGGCGTAGCTGTAGATCTGTGCCGTGGTAAGTAGGTAGCGAATGATAGGAATGGCCAGCGTTTCTGGAGAACTTTCTAGCTCCCAAAGTCCTGTCTGAGCGCTTTGTACGTATTAACTCACTGAATCTACCCAGAAACTCTCCGAGGTAGGAAGTAGCATGTCCATTTTACAGATGAGGTACCCGAGGCTCAAGTGCTGAAGCCAGAAGCCCGCTGATTCCCACGTCCTCGGCCAGCACATTCCAACCGCTACTAGTCAGACTTACTGGTTACGTGGCTTCGGCCAAGCCACTTGGTTTGTCTCCACATCAGGGCAATGGTTAGGCCACAAGCTGGTCCTCCTCACTGTCAGGGTGCATCATGGCCCCTTGTAGAGCCCCTGGCCAGCCAGGAGCACCGGGCCTCTGACGGAAGAGCAAGCTGAGGTCTTTTATTTTTTACTCAGAAAGAAAAATCTGGGGAAGAAATGTCAGCCGACGTGCAGCTGCCTGCAATAGGAGCTGGGCCAGAAGGACATCCTGGGCATCAGTGAGTTCACATCGGCCTTAGACAAGGAGGTGGGGACGAGGAAAGGACCCGGAGCCTGGCTCCTGGGAACGATGTGCCAGAGTCAAGTTCAGAGGAGCAGACTGGGTTGAGATAAAGGCCCTGAGCGAATCTGAGGCTCACTGGAGGCGCGGGAGGAAAAGTTCATTAAACCGTTCACGTGTGCATTTGGGCCTTCATTCGATGAACAGTCACCCTGTACCGACTAAGCATGTGACCCTCTACTGGGCAATGGGAGAAAGGCAGAGGTCCCTGCACTCCGGTAGTCACAGCCTCCAGCAACCAGCGCTCCCGCCGTGCCAATTCCTCCTCACTCTTCTCCTGAGCCTGTCTCCTGCGCCTGCCCAGGCCTCAGAGCTTGTGGCGATGGCCATGGAGTTTGATGGTCATAGGCCCCTGCCCCCCACTGCCCAGAAGAGGAGGAAGTCACTCTTCACCACAATGGCAGCGACCTCCCAGGGCTCGGGTCCAGGCCTGAGGAAAAGGGGTGGGGTGGGGGGTGGCCTCTCAGGGCCCCTCTCCCTTCTTGCTGCCGCTAAGGAGAGGCTACTGGGAACATCAAGGCTGGGACCCAGTTCCAGAGACCTCTGGGTGCGCTTTTCTCTGCCCTGAGCGATGTGGGCGAAGGAGAGCTGCCAGCTTCCCCGCTGTGGGAGCCGCCATCCCATGGATGGCCCAGCCGTGCTTGATGAATCCAAAGGAATTCTCCCAGGTCTCAGGAGACACCAAATGAAACTGTTCTGTGACAAGAGTCATGGGTGGTGCCTTGGTGTGGCCTGAACGCTCGAAGCACCCAGGGCAGGGGATCCAGTGGAAGATTCCCTGGAGGAACCCAGACAGAGCCAAACTTCCTGAGGCAGAGGGCAGGGCTGTCCCCATCCATATGCTAACCTCTTCAGGCCCAGTCCCCACCATGCACACACACACAAACACACACACATATACGCACAGATATGCACACGCATACACATATACACAGACATGCTCACACCAGACATACAGGGACACACACAGACAGACACACACACAACCACATACACACAAGCTTAGCGTCCGTGCCTTCGTACCTGCTTTTCTTTCTTCCTGGAGAGCTTCACTTCCCCCTCAACCACTCACGCCTCCAGCCACAACTCGATGTCCCCTCCTCTGTGAAGCCTTCCCAGCCTCTGCCTCCTCTGGGTTTTCCTAGGACTTTGCACCAACATCCATGACAGGATGTGGCTGTTGGCTTGCAAGCTCACCCCTCCTTCAAGACTCAATCTCCATGAGAGCAAAGCCCTCACCTTGTCTTTATAGCTCAAGCATCAAGCACAGGTAGGCAAACCTGTGTGAAGGAGGAGGGAGTGAAGAAGGAAGGATGCATGGAAGGAAGGAGAAGGAAGGAAGGAAGGAAGGAAGGAAGGAAGGAAGGAAGGAAGGAAGGAAGGAAGGAAGGAAGGAAGGAAGGAAGGAAGGAAGGAAAGAAGGAAGGAAGGAAAGAGAAGGAAGGAGAAAATGGGAAGGGAAACTCAGCAGCAACTGTAACCACCTTCTGCTGTGGGAGTCATGCCATCAGCTCAGAGGATGGCAGTAACCTCATGAAATGCGGGGGTTTGGTGGTTGTTTGTACGGAGAGGGAGGCACGGGCAGGTACACCTGTCAGTGTGTATGGTCCCAGCTCTAGTTCACGGGGGACTCGGGCTCAGCCAGTCACAGTTCTGCCTGGTTTTCCTTTGTTTTTACTTCCCACCTTGGTGGGAAAAGAATACATTTAAACTGTCGCAGAGCAAATAGAACTACGACTGCTGTTTGGCTGGTTTTGTGTGTGTTGCAATTTAGAGGGAAAAAGTTAATTTAAACTTGCCGGGTGACAACAATAACGCACCCTCAAAAAAACCCCAGCGCCTTCGTGGCACACAGCTTCCTCAGGAAGCATCCGCAACTGCAGTCGCAGCTTTCTGATAAGAGCACGCTGTTCTCGTTGTTCTTGTAGATCTCTTACTGCTCTTTCCTCACTCTTCCTCACTGACTCGTCAAGTCATCTGTCGCCCTATTTCTGAATCCAATTTCTCCTTTCCTGCTCTTGCTTTTCCCACTGTGACAATTTTTTCTCCCTGGCAATCTGCAGGGCAGGTGCGGACCTGTGCTTCCCACACCCCAGTGAATGCTCTGTTTATGGCCAGAGGGAACCAGAAAACAAATGGTCCCTGGGGAATCTTCCCTCTGGCCCTGTGGTGGGCAAGGGTGAGGTGCCAGGGGAGGGTGTTGGAGGCCCCAGACACCAACACCACCCTCTTTGCCCTCAGGGAGCCAAAGGCACCAAAACATCACACACAACAGCCTCGGAGAGGAGCCAGAGCGCTCCCGAGAGAAGGGAGTGGGCGTCGTTCTGGCACGGGTGCGGGGTGTTTACCGACATTATTTAATCCCCCAAATAAACCACTTCTACAGGGGAAGAAGCCAAGACTTATAGAGGTTAAAAACACAATAATCATTCAATAAATATGTATTGATGTCCACTATGGACAGGCACTGGGGATGGAGGTTCAGGGGACAAAGCAGGCAGACCTCTGTTCCTACAGAGCAAGCATTCTAACTGGAGGTGGGCAATGGAACACGAAACATAGTCAATCCACACACTCAGGGTAAGGGGGGTGGGAGATGCCTGTCACGGGATGGGGGAAAGGAGGCCTGAAAAAGGATGGCCAGGGAAGACCTCGAGGGAAAGGTGGCAGGATGGAGGTGAGCGTGTGCACCCTGTGGCTGTCTGGAGAATGGTGCTCTAGGCAGTGGAGTATGAGGTGCAAAGGCCCTGTGGCTGGGGTAGGGAACAAGGGAGAGAGTCTCTGGAGAGGTGGGCGGGGAGATCAAGGGGGGATAATGATCACAGGGTGCGTGGTCATGGAGAGCTTCAAGCCATCGCGGACTTTGGGTTATATTCTGAGTGGAACGGGAGTCGTTGTAAGGCTCTGGGCAGGAGAAGCATGACGTGAGTTGTGTTTTCGAGGTTCTCTCCGTGGTTGGGCTGAATTACACTGGAGAGGGTCCGGTGGAAGAAGCACAATCAGTTAAGAAGGCTGTTGCAATAATCCAGGTGGGGTAGGAGGGTGGCTTGGACCAGGGTGTGCCCCCTGGAGGTGACAGGAGAGGGAGAGAGAGAGAGGAGTCCAGGTCTCCAAGTCTTTTTGGCCTGAGCAACTGGCAGCACGTGCTCGGATGAGATGCTATTAGACACCCAAGAGGAGATTTGGGGGGCAGTTAGACATCTGAGTCTGGGGTTAGGAGTTACAGTTCCGGGACGGGGGTATACGTTTGGAAGTCATGAACTCGGGGTGGTAATTAAAGCTATGAGACCGGACAGGATCACGAGGAGGCAAGGATAAGAGAGGCAGGAGGAGGAGCCAGGGCTGTGGCACTCCACGGTCAGGAGACTGGGATGGAGAGGGTGCACCAGCAAAGAAGACCAGAGGAGTAGCCAGTGAGGAGGAGAAAAGCCGGAAAACTACGCTCAGGGAGCCAAGTGGAAGAAAGTGGTTCAAGGAGGAGGAGGAAGTGGTCAGCTATGTCCAAGGCTGCTGAGGTGGGACTAGGGAATGACAGGCAGTAGGGTTGACTCATGTGCCCAAGGTCACCCAGCCAGTGGTCCCTCCACCATCAAACTGCAGGGGTTGCCTACTTCACTCCCTTTCAGAAGGGAACCTTTCGAGAAGCCTCCTTTTTCACTCATGCCCGGCTGGGGGTCTCTGCCATTTTAGCCGGACACCAGGAGGCAGATGAACGTAAAGAGCAGACTTTGGGATCAGATGTGCTCTGGCCAAGGCCCCACTACTCCCGGCGCTGGAACACCAGGTCGCTTCACCTCTCTGAGCCTTGCTCTCTTCATGGGAAACAGGGATGAGCAGACCCACCTCTCAGGAGTGATGTCAAATGCTCAGCACAGTGTCCAGGTACCTGGCCAGCAAGAGCTAATGGTCCTGGCCACGTGGCTTGGTTGATTGGAGCATCCACAAAAGGTTGGGGTTTGATTCCTGGTCAGGGCCCATGAACAGGAGGCAATCCATCAACGTTTCTCTCTCACATCAATGTTTCTCTCTCTCTCTCCTTCTTCCTCAGATCAATAAAAATATATCCTCAGGTGAGGATTAACAGCAACAAAGAATGGCTAAAGGTGACACGGAATCCACCATTATCAGTAGGCCTGGGCAGCCGTGGCCCACCTCTTTCCACAAAGGGAGGGAGGAGCCCTCCTCGATCCTCAGGTGAGGATTAACAACAACAAAAAAGAATGGCTAAAGGTGACATGGAATCCACCATTATCAGTAGGCCTGGGCAGCCCCCGCCTCTTTCCACAAAGGGAGGGAGGAGCCCTGCTCTGTCCTTACTAACACCACAAGTCACTCATGGAGAGCACGTTGGCCATGGGCACTTCCTTAGTGCCCCTTCTGAGCTAAGCTTACACCACTGAGGCCAGTGGCTGTGGCAGGACAGACCCACACAGACGTCTGGGGGGATGTCCGGACTATGGACAGGCCCTGCAGGGATTTCTGCTCAGAACCACGCCTGGACAGTTGCTGTATGAAGGGTGCCAGTCAGTGGTGCTAGTGTGCATATCCTGGAGGGGAGGGAGGAGATGGGGCCTGGGTTCCTACCCCCAGAAGCATGACACATTCAGGCTCACCTCCAGCCTGTTGGGGGTTGGGGTTGGTGGTCTGTGATTCCAAGATATTTCTAGCCTGAGTGCTATGCATAGGGGTCGATGAACATGTAGGTGCGAATGTATGTTTATGCATCTGTGTTTTCACATTTACACAAGTGTGGGGTGCACAGGGCGTGGCTGCACTTAGATGTAGCTGTTCATGGGTACTCACGTCTGCTGTGCTGAACTGTATCGGCTAGTCCTTGCACGAGCTGGTTTCCAAAAGAAGTATTAGGCAAAGGCCTGGGGTCTGAGGGCAGCACCCCAAGAGGAGCAATCTCTTGGGAGGAGTCTGCTGGCTGGGCTGTCTCCCGCATTACACACGGGAATGTGCCTGCTACGGTCCCATCCGGACAGCAGTGGGTCCGCAGAAGGTGCCCACCTTGGTCTCTATGGCCAAGTCCCAGGAAGCCTGTCTCTGTCCAGACCTGGTGATGGTCTCACAATCTTCGCTGTGAGGCCACAGCATTTGGAGGAGTGGGAAACACCGGGCCACACCCAGGTGCCAACCAAGGCCACCACGGCAGGGACTCCATCTACCCCAACAAGCCTGCAGCTCTGTGCCTCCCTCTGCAATAAACCAAAGTCACAGCTCCCCACCTCCTGCCCTTGGAAATGAATCATTTAAGATTCCCTTTTCATTCTGGAACCTCTCAAACAGCCTCATGAGCTGTGAGCGTGTCTCCCAAGGTAAAATTTAAGGCAGCTGCAAAATGCCTCGATATTTTCAGAGGCCTTATTGTGCTTAAACTCGTTAGAGAGGCCATGGAGTTAATTAGTATATAGATTTTCCCATAGAAAGCTAATCTTCAGAATGATTTGCAGCCACTGGGTCTGTAACAGACTGCAATCTATTTTCTTCTCAACTTCATTTTTCCCAAAGAAAAGCCCAAATTGCAGTGACCAGATGACTCCATACCTTAGTGCCAGCCCACCCCCTCAGGGTCCAGAGCCCCCAAAGGCCAGCCGCCTCTCCACAATCCTGTCCAACTTGCCAGCTCTCAGCCAATCACTTTCATGTCCATAGATGCCAGTGCTGGCTGGCTGAGCCAGTGTTGAGCAAGGGGTGCAGAGCGGGGTGGGCCGAGGGCCCCCTGAAATGTTGCACAGTGCAAGGGGTAAGTGCCTGAACCTGGGGTCAGGTAGTCCTGGGGACAAGCCAGGCTCTGACCTTCTGGCAAGTGACCTTCTAATCTAGCCCCTCTGTACTTCATTTCTCTCATCAGTAAAATCAGGATAGTGATCATTGCTTTATAAGGTGCATTATAAGGATCATTATTAACATCGATTCTTTTTTACAAGCAACATTTACTAGTGATTCCAGTGTCCTAAGTCCTGTGCTGTAACTACTTTATATCATCGCATTGAATTCTTTTTATCTCTTTATGTCATGGGAGAAAACTCAGGCTCAGAGAGGTTAAGTAATTTGTTAAAGGTCACACAGCTAGACAGGACACAAGGCTTTGAATCCAAGTCTGCCTGATTCCAGAGCCATAAATAGGTGAAATAACTCAGGAAAAGCAGGAGTTGCTGCTATTAATATTCCTAGGAATACAGCCAGTTCTATTACTTTTCCCCCAGGATTCCGAGGCCTCCCTTAGATTTCACAGCAATGAGATTCTGCCATCCCATGCTCCTAATGGCAGAAAAGCAAGAGAATCGCAGAGTCTTGGTACTGGAAAGTCCCTTCGAGTTTGTGAAATCCATCCCTCCCACATTGGCCAGGTGGGGAAGTTGAGGCCCAGAAAGGTTAACGGATCCGCTAAAGTCACCCACGGAGGGCAGGACAGGCCCCAGGACCGCTGACCGCTGGCCAGTCCTCTTTCTCTGCACAGAGCCTGCTGCTTTGCCGTGTCAGGACTCAAGCGCCTCAGAGCACCTCTCAGAATGCGAAGCCCGCGGATGAGCTGACACCTGACAGCTGGGTGATGCTTTGGATGGTTTCTGAAGCCCTCTGCTGCGTGAAGGCGATATTAGTCATCAGAGAGCTGCACGCGCCTGAGCATCCTTGTCAGAAATGTGATGACTTAGTGGACTGAAAATGTATTTCCCTGCCTTATCACACATCTGGAGCTCCAGCAGAGCACCCTGGGCTGGGGAGGCGGTCAGCTCCAGAATTTGCACAGATAGGGCTGTTTATCAGAAGGAGCCCAAATGAAGGCGGAGCAGGGAAGGTGG
>NW_005360425.1:3577407-3584095 GCF_000412655.1 Myotis brandtii | reverse complement strand
AGGGGGGAGGGGGGAGAGAATCGTTAGAGACCACGCTGAGGGCAATAAGGAAGCAGTACCTGCTCATCGCCCCAGACACCTCTCCCACCACCTCAGACCCGCCACCCCGACCACTCAAGGCTTTATGAGGTGGTGACATTTGCTCTTTTGACCAGTCATGGAGAGAAGGAAAATTCTGGTTTCTTTGGGGAGAAGCCAGTAGCTTTTCTCAGAACTGGGTTTTTATCCCATTGAAATTCCATTTAGCAAATATTTACTGACCACCCAAGAGCCAGGCCTGTGTTGGGGGAGCTCCCACCATGTGCCCATAAATGCCCCCATTGTGCCATAACTTAGGAGGGGGGTTAGCTGCATATCCAGGACCTGCATTAGGTAGGCACCTACTATGTGCCAGAGCCTGGTGGCCTCCCATCATGTGCCAGGCCCTGTGCTGTGAAGGCACCTCCAGCCTGTGCTATTGTGCCCAGTGCCAGGGCAAAAAGCTCCATCAGGGATCATCCTGCACTTAGGCGTTGGCAGTTTGGGAAGAAAGACATACGACCCAGTAGCTAAAACACCCTCTGGGCCATCTTTTCCCAGTTGACTTACAAAGTCTTATAGATGCCTAGCAGTGAGAGATTCGTTCTGCATGGGGCACTGGGGAGCTTGCAGAGAAGGTCGCCTTGAGGCAGGCCTTGAAGGATGAATTGGAGTTTGCCAGACAGACAACAAGACAAGAGCATTGCAAGCGGAGAGAACAACTTGAAGAAAGGCAGGGAAGAGTGACAGTGCCTGGCATATTTGGGGGCTGACAAGTCGGCAGTATTATGGAGAGAGGGAAAGTGAAGAGATAGCAGGAGGTGAAGTTTCAGGGGGAGTCTAGGACCAACTCATGGGGCATCATCCATGCTCTGGGGAGTCTCATGGGTCTGCAGAGGAACCTTATATGGGGTAGGTTCTGGGGACCCCACTCACACTTCAACAGACAAGCTCCATATTTATTTGTTTCATACTAGTAGCCTGGTGCACGAAATTCATGCACATTAAAAGGGAATTAATTAGAGGAAATATTTTAATATTGCTATTTGCCCTTTCTCTATAATAGAAGTGTCAGAGATGAAAGAAAATTAGTAAGATGTATATGAAAATCTTACTCCTGTCAGAGTCTGGGGCATGCTGCAGGACCCAGAGTCAAGTTCCCACCCACCCGCGTGCACCTCGAAATTGCGCGAGACCCAGACCCGGCCGGCCCCACCCCCATCAAGCCCCACCAGGGAGGGGGCGCAGCCTCAGGGCCCCTGTCAAGCCCTGCTGGGCAGGGGGCACAGCTTCAGGGCCAGCAGCGCACCCTCAGGTCCCCCAGCTTGGCGCTGGGGCGGGGGGTGCAACCTGGGGTCCCCATTCAAGCCCTACCGGGCGGGGGGCACAGCCTCAGGTCCATGCTGATCACTCATTATGGCTGGTTACGGGAATCTCACCTCCACTGTGGGTGCAGCCTTCTTGTGTTATGGGAACCCTGCCTCCGCTATGGGCGCAGCCATCTTGTGATGGAGTGACGGAGTAAGGGTCAATTTGCATATCACCTCTTTATTATATAGGATATTAGGCATCTATGTAACTATACACTTGAAAATTAGATTTGGCAACTAAAAAGGAAGGAAGGAAAAAAAGAAGGGAAGGAGGGAGGAAGAGGAAAAACCAAACTCAGTGTCGAGTCCAAATTCCACAGGATATAAAGATGAAGAATATGAGGCCCTAAGAAGTTAATTGACCCATCCACAGTCGCATGGAATTCACGGCCAAGCTGGAAGTAGAACTCAGATCTGCCAACTTTCAGTCACTATGTCAGCATTTGACCTTGAGCCTGTCCATGGCATCTGCTGACCATGACGTCCCATTAGGGCAGTGATGGCGAACCTTTTGAGCTCGGCGTGTCAGCATTTTGAAAAACCCTAACTTAACTGGTGCCGTGTCACATATAGAAATTTTTTGATATTTGCAACCATAGTAAAACAAAGACTTATATCTTTGATATTTATTTTATATATTTAAATGCCATTTAACAAAGAAAAATCAACCAAAAAAATGAGTTTGCGTGTCACCTCTGATACGCATGTCATAGGTTCGCCATCACTGCATTAGGGCATACCTGGTAGGATACAACAGTGTCCATTTCTCCCAGGTCCCAGAAAGCACTAAGCCAATGGGCAGAATGCTTCCTATTGACAATATTGTTCCCATGAAAGTCTCTTAAGCCTCTGCCGGGTCATGCCTCTGCTCTCCGGCAGGCCCAATGCAGATTGAATCCTGAAAGCCAGTTAGAATTTTCCTGGTGTCTGCAGCAGTGACTTCCAGCTATGCTGTCATTTCAGATGAAGAATCTGAGACCCAGAAGGAAGAGGCATCATTTCCAAGGCCCCACAGTGGGCAGTGCAGAGCCAAGGCTAGACACTGGGTCTGTGGGCCTGACCCCCGGCTGTCCCACTGTGTCTGCCACCACCGAGTCCTGGGAGACCCTGAGGGAGGTTACTGAGTGCTGGTGATGGTGACAGTGAGCATGTCTCATCTTTGTTGCACAGCATGGCTCGGGTAAACCTTTGTGTTAATTAGTCCCCTCTTGGTCCAATCAACCTGCCCCAGACTCATGAGCACTGCAGGCAAGTTAGGGTTTGATCCACCTTCAATCTGATAGACTTGAAGGATTTGTTCAGCATTTACTCGGGGAGAAACTGAGTCCTGCCTGATGAAGGATAGACAGGCAGATGCTTGATGCTTGACCTCTTCTACCTCGTGCCGTCTCCTTCATTATCCCAGCAATTCCACTCTACCCCATATTTGCCTACATTCTACTGATCCACCTCCTCCCTTTAAAAGGCAGTTTAGAAGTCATCAATTTTTTCTTTGATCTGGGGGTCACCCATAATTGTTCCTCCTCTTATTACATTTCCAGGGTTTTGGGTGCCATAGCCTTTACCAATAGGAACTACCACAGCAAGGTGAACCAAGCCCTGATCTCAGGAATGAAGGTTTATTGAGCATCTACTATGTGCTGGCAGCTTTCATATCAATTCTCCCTCCAAACTCTCACAATGGCCCCAAGATATAGGTATTGTCTTTTCAGGTATCCTCATTTCACAGATGAAGAAACCATGGCTCAGAGAGATGTCATCACTTAGGCCTGAGGCCCCACCGCTCAGGACCTGGGTTTATTCCCAATTCTGCTATTTCCTTAGCCTGCCCTTGCCCAAGGGGTGGTATTCCTTTTTCCCTCCGTATAAGAGCCCCACTTCCTGGATGATGCAAATGGGCTCTGTGGATATAGACTTGCCTTTGAATCCCTTTGGGCCTGGTTACTCAGCAAACCAAGGTCACTTGAAACTCCAGGGTGGGGTGCAGCCCTCACAATTGCAAGCCAGGTGGGCTTCCTGGAAGCCTCTGCCCTCAAGCCCAGCTCCTCCTTTAGCTCCTCCATCCCCAGAGACTGGCTCCCTCACTCCCTGACTGCTATTTAGTGCCAGTTCCCCCAAGGGTTAAAAACTAAGAACCAAATAATTTATTTCAAGATCTTCAAAAACAAATTCAAAAAAAAAATTTTAATTATGTCAAATTAAGGCCATTAAAAGTTAAGCTGTGTACCAAGAGCATTTTCCTGAGAAAGGTGCTGTAACATCATTATTTCTCCCCAAAACGCACTTACTGTACATTTCTCAAAGCCATCAGCCTTGATTGAAGGCTAATGAAAAAGCTGTCCTGCGTCAGTTTATTTCTTGTATCCATTAAGAATAATTACGGCTGAACAATTTTTGATGCCTGTAACCTTCGAAAGCGTTGCTAATGG
This sequence comes from Myotis brandtii, assembly GCF_000412655.1. NCBI lineage: Eukaryota > Metazoa > Chordata > Mammalia > Chiroptera > Vespertilionidae > Myotis > Myotis brandtii. Next base: position 3,580,278 of record NW_005360425.1, on the reverse strand, counting down.
CATTATAAATTGCTCCTTGTCCAATGACTACAGCGAGATGCTTAATTCAAAGGCGCTCTGTCAACAGGACTGATTTGTGTGGCTAATGAGTGCCTTTAAAACAACAGCCTCGGCTCATGCCTCCGAATGTCAATAAGAGGACGAGGTTCAATAAGGAGGCTTGTCCGTAATAATTAGCAGGGACAAGCGCTCCGGATCAGGCCCATGGTGGCTTTCACGGCTCTGTTCTCAAGACATCCCTGGGGTCCCACACAACTCTTCACTCCTGGGTCGGGGCTGGAACCAGGATCCAGAAGACCAGGGCAGAGGACAACGGCAGAGGAGGGGGTGTTGGCCAGAGAGCATGTTCAAGGCAGTGATAAGAGGACTAGTTGCTCTGTATCAAGCCCTTGGTCATTAATTCTGCAGACACTTATTGAGCACCTACTGAGTACAGGTTCTGGGGGATGCAGGGATAAATAGGACACACACAGACCCTGGCCTTCCTAAGTTTACCAACTGGTAGGACTGGCAAACAATGAACTCCGCCATAACCAGCCAGGCTGGTACGTGCTGTGCTGGGGGAGCAGAGGATGCAGTGAGAACAGCAAGCAGGGTGCCTGAACCAGCCTGGGGCTGGAGGAGGTGGTGTTTAAGATGCAACTAAAGGATTGTTAGGAGTTAGCCAGGCAAGGGGAGGTTGGGGTGGGGGGTGGGGTGGATGCATCCTGCCATCAAGAGAACAATCCATCAGGAGGAAAAGACAGGATGAGGAAACTATAGGCAGCTTCACCTGCTGGAGTGGTGGGAGGTGAGACTGCAGGGGCTGGCAAAGGCCCAGAGATCTAGGAATGGGGGCATGGGGTGTGGGTGGAGGTGGACTGGAGGGATGAAAGCATTTTAATGTGCAAATCTCTCCCGCGTCTCAGAATACCTTCTCCTTTCCCAGTCCTGAAAAGGCTCAGGGCTAATACCATCCCCTCCCCCACCGGGAAGTCTGCCCTGATTTCTCCTTATTTTCTTCTCAGTGGATAACCTCCAGCTGGCATTAAGGCTGCATTTGTTAGTACCTCTATGTTTCCTGCATGTCATATCGTCTGTATATCTCCTAAGAATAGAGACAAAGTGTCTTCATTCTCTCTTGCCCCTAAGAGCCAAGTTGGTATCTAGATGACCTCAGTCGGGGCTTGTTAGCTGCTCATTTAACTTATGCTGGTAGTCCCACTCCTACAGCTATTCCCGTGGTTAGCCTCCATTGCACAAACATTTATTGGAAATTGGGGTTTGGGGAGGAGTGGGAGGGAAGCTGTCGGAGCTGGAGGAGGCGCTCAGAGATGAGACATCCTGAGCCCTGCCCTCTGGGACCCGCCACCTTCCTCCTGGGCTTGAACACCTGTTTGTTAAACAGCACATCTCACCCGGTGCTAGGTGCCAAGTTCTGGGTGAGCGAAGATGAGAAAGGAGGCCTTGAAGGCCCAGCAACGGCATTTGGCTTTTAATATGCAGCTGAAGGAAAGCCAGTGTGTGGCTTTAACTGGGAGTGACATCGCAGGCAAGGACTATAGAAGATGCCTCTGAGCGCATGCTCCCCAGGAGGGGAGGGGAAAGAGAAAATCGCAGGGAAAGCAAGTGCCCGAGAGCTCAGACCCAGCCTGGGTTCAAATCCCGGCCTTGTCACTTACAAGCTGTGAGCCTTGGAGCAAGAGTCCCCTACCCTGTGAGCTTCCGTCTCCTCCTCTGTGAGATGGGAACAGTCATTGAACGCACCTTATGGGGTCATGCTGAGGAGTAGACGAGAAGACATGTGTAAAGTGTTGTGTATTCCCTGGTCCTGAATTAGTACTGTTTTAGCTAGTCACTGCATAGCAGGCACTCTTAAAAAACACACACACACACGTGGAAACAAAAAGGCAAAATGGTGAAGTCACTGGCACACTTAGCTAGTACGATGATGTCTGAGAGCGTGGATCCCAAACCAGCACAGTTTCTTCTACCCCAGCTGCCTCCCAGCACAACCGGAGGTGGAGTGCAGCAGCCAGGGTGTGCGTGTGCGCGCACGCGTGTGCATGTGTGCATGTGTTTGCAGGTGGCGGGCTGCATAGCGTGAGGGCTGGGCACGGTGCAGCCACACGCCGCTGTCAGATGTGGGGCTCTGTCCCAGGGCAGCCCTGGGCCTGCCAAGAGGGTTCCAGGTGTTCGCCTGCAGGAGCCGAGGGGAGCAGACGCGGTGGGGCCGCTCCTCCGCCCGCCGGCCCGGAGCCTCGGGGGGCTCGCCAGGTGCGGGGGCAGCCGGCAGGTTTCAGAGGACAGGCTGTCAGGATCTGTCTCCCCACTTCTGATGACAAGCCTCAGATTTGTATCTCGGCAGCGAGGCGCTAGGGAAATCCCGGGAGGAACCGATAAGCGGGGTGTTTGTTCCAATCTCTGAAGAGCTATTTCGTCCGCAAAGCCCTTCACTCCTGCTCCTGCCAAGTGAACGCGGAGAAGCGGGTGTTGAGACCTACGCTGGGCGTCCGTTTCTCCCGGACAGCGGTGCTTGCCTGGCCTCTGCCTTGGTCACTCCGGACAGATTCTAGTCCTCATCTTAGTGGGCCGCCCTGCAGCATCCGACACTTCTCACCATCAAACGTCCTCTGCTCTGGTTCCTGTCAGCGCTCCTGAGTCTCCTCTGGAATCTCTGGACCAGGGGTCCTCAAACTTTTTAAACAGGGGGCCAGTTCACTGTCCCTCAGACCGTTGGAGGGCCGGACTATAGTTTAAAAAAAAAAACTATGAACAAATTCCTATGCACACTGCACATATCTTATTTTGAAGTAAAAAAAAACAAAACGGGAACAAATACAATATTTGTATTTGCATATGGCCCGAGGGCCGTAGTTTGAGGACCCCTGG
>NW_005360425.1:3567795-3577285 GCF_000412655.1 Myotis brandtii | reverse complement strand
CATTGTCACCTAAAGGCTGCTGGCCCTCAAATTTCCCACCCAGCCCATGCTCCTCTGCCATAGGCCCATCGAGCCAGTTCCCTTTGAACATCTCTGTTCAGGTGACTTACAGGGAACACAGAGAGGGTCAACATGTCCAAAGCCAGTGTCACCATCGTCCTCCCAAGCCAGCTCCCTTCCCGTGTCCTCATCAACAAAGCCATCGCCCACCCAAGTGGCTGAGGCAGAGATTTGGAAGCAAGGCGGTCAGGGTTGAGATGCAGGCTTCTACCAAGTGGCTGTGTGACCCTAGCAAATGACTTAACGTCTCTGAGCCTGTTTCCTCATCTGCAATTATGAGTTAGTGCATGCAACATTAGAAGAGTAATATCCAATAAGACGCTAACCCAGTGGTTCTCAACCTTCTGGCCCTTTAAATACAGTCCTCATGTTGTGACCCAACCATAAAATTTTTTTCGTTGCTACTTCATAACTGTAATGTTGCTACTGTTATGAATCCTCATGTAAATATCTGATATGCAGGATGGTCTTAGGCGACCCCTGTGAAAGGGTCGTTCGACCGCCAAAGGGGTCGCGACCCACAGGTTGAGAACCACTGCGCTAACTGGATCAGTTCTACCCCTTAGATGTTTCCTAACCCTTCTCTCTCACCACATGGCCGATACTCGTAAGTTCAGGACTTACTTCAAAACCACCTAAATAGTCTGCTTTCCATTGACGTGGCCCCTCTCATTATACCACCAGAGTGAGTCCAGAGGACAAATGACACCAGAACCCTCCTGTGCCTCCTCATTGCCATTGTGACAAAGTTCAAGTTTCTGAACCTGGCTTTGCCCTTTGGGGGTTTTACTCCTGCTCACTTACCCAGCCTCGTCTTGTGCCATCCCCTCTGCGCTCTGGGCTTGAACCACGTTACTTGCTCACCTGAATCACCCCTGCTCACTTCAAGTCCGGGCATGGGCATCAACCATGCACCCCCCAGCACCCCCCTCAGGACCAAGGCACTTAGTCCCCAACCACCAGGGCAGAGCACTGGCTGCTCTCAGGTCACCCTCCCTGGCGCGGCTCACAGCCAGGGACTGGTCCATGTGAGACATCAAGGCCCACAGGTACGGCTCCCAAGAACACTCCCCTGACACTGGCCCCACGCAGACCTCCCGCCCAGAGTCTGTCTCCAGGGAACCTGACCTAAGATGCCCCCTAGAATGTCCCTCACCCTAGGCTGGGTTAGGTTCCTTTCTTGGAGCTCCCAAAGCCTCCTCTGCTTCCCTCTGTCTAAACTCCTGCAACATGGGCCCTTGCCGGTTTGGCTCAGTGGATAGAGTGTCAGCCTGTGGACTGAAGGGTCCTGGGTTCGATTACGGTCAAGGGCACATGCCCAGGTTGCGGGCTCAATCCCCAATATGGGGAGTGCAGGAGGCAGCTGATCAATGATTCTCTCTCATCATTGATGTTTCTATCTCTCTCCCTCTCTCTTCCTTCCTGAAATCGATAAAAATATATTTTTTTAAAAAAAATAAGCTCCTACAACATGGAATAAAGTTACATGTCCTTGTCCATCCTCCACTAAGTGAAAGCTGCTTAAGAGGGACCACACTTATTTGTCTCTGTTTCTACAACACCTGGCTTGCTGCCTGGAATGACCCCTAATCCTTAGACTCCGAGGTTTTTCTGTAGCCATTTCAAACAGGGATTTTGATGTGGCTTATACAACAAATCCTGGAACTTCACTCTGTTTTTACCAAGTGATGGGTCAGATGGACAGCCCAGAGCTTCGTTCCATCCTGAGCGTGAAAGATGGGGGAGGCTTGGGGATAAGAGATGGGAAGCTCCTTGAGAAGAGATGGCGAGACCTGGGAGAGCATAGGGGTCGGGACGGAGATGAGGTTTGGTGGGCCATGCCTGCTAGCTACTCAACTCGGTAATAGAAAACACCACCTTCACTCTTTGGTGCAGCTGCTTGGGTGGCAATAGGCACGGCTAATATGCCTGTGCTTTCATCTAGCCTGGCACATGCTCGGTGCTCCCTAAAAGTCTGCTCATGGGCTCCCTGTTGGCCCCTGGATAAAGCCTGGACTCCTTAGTAAGTCCTATCATGGTTCTTTCTCGGCTATAACCCTCCCCTACCTCTTTTTAAAAAATATTTTTATTGATTTCAGTGAGGAAGGAAGACGGAGAGAGAGATAGAAACATCAGTGATAAGAGAGAACCATTGATTGGCTGCCTCCTGCACGCCCCCTACTGGGGATCAAGCCAGCAACTTGGGCAAGTGCCCTGATTAGGAATCAACCTGTGACCTCTTGGTTCATAGGTCAACGCTCAACCACTGAGCCATGCTGGCCAGGCCCTTCCTTACTTCTCTCAGCCTTGTTTCTTGCCATGCCTCCCTCTGTTCTGGCCCCTCCTCGAACACACCACCCCTGCCCACATCCTCCTGCCTCTGCACAGGCAGCCCCTGCCTGCAGTGCCCCTCCCCACGTTGCTGCCCAAGGAACTACTACACAACTGACGTTCTCCCGGGTTTCTCCAGGAGGACCAAGGTGCTTGGTCCATGTCCTGTCCTCCTCCAAGTCCTTTATACCACTTTGCATTGGGATCATCTGTTGTCTAGTCTGTCTCCCCGAACAAACTGTGAGCTCCACCCAGGCAGAGAATGTCCAGTTTGTCTGGATCCCCAGCATAGCACTGGACATCACCCAGGGCAGAAGCTCAGACACTGTCAGTTGATGGGGAGAAAGGAGTTTCTCTGCATCGGAGCCGGCTCAGGGCATAACTGTGGGAAAGATCTTCCGTTCCCTGGAACATGGGTTGAGAAAGCATAGAGGATCCTGGTAGCTCTAGAGAGCACGGAGTTAGGGGCCTGGCCAAAGTCTCCAGAGATGAAGAGAGGAGAAATACCGTGGACTGATGATCAGAGCCATAGATTCCTGTTAGATCCACTTGGGGAAGGTGGGGACCAACAGCCTTGACACCCACCTTACATCCATGGTGTCCATAGGGCATCTGCCCCAGCATCATCCCAGTCAATGGTATTGCTACTTCACTATAACCCTGAAGCTACTGTGAATGATAGCCCTATTTTACAGATGGTAACTGAGGCCCAGAGGTCTCCCAGGTTCCTTCCAACTCCAACATTCCTTGACTCAATGACTTTTCCTGGACCTTATGTATGGGTACCAGCCATGACCTTGGCCGTGGAAAGCCATGGAACCCAATACTGGTCCTGGCTCTGTAGTTCTCTGGTGGGAGCCTAAGCCCTGCCCAAGGAGAGAAGACAGGACAAGGGACAGAGGAGGCATCTCTTCCCTTTAGAAGGGCTCATCCTGACCCTCCAAAGTTGATTTGCATCTAGAAACCTGCCAGCCTACCTTTCATTTAGGACAGGACTAAAGCTACACTTGGTTTTATAAACTTCCCAGGGGCCCGAAGACCAACCTTGCTGTTTACAGGACAAGTAACATAACATACATGTTTGGGCTTTTGGAATTGCAGGTGTCACAGATATGGAAGTTATTATTATTGTTGCTGCTATTGTTGTTCTGTAGTTTTTTTATTTTTTAAAGAGGGCTCCTGGCATTCCTTTTGTTCATAAAACTATATTCAAGAATCAGCCTGAACATGAGAGATTTTAAATAAGCCATTGAATAGAATCTGTGATTACTTTAAAAAAATATTATTCTTTATTCTAGAAAAATCTGACTTGTCAGAGATTGAAATAGAAAGAGAAATGATCAGGATGCTTTTGAAGTTTTGTTTTATAATTAGCAAGTATAAATATTTTAATTCATAAAACATGTGTGGGTGCCAAGGAAGTAGTGTATGTATACACACACATATATGTGCATATATGCACACACATGTGTGCAAGCACTTGTGAGCACATGTTGTAGACACACATTGGTTGTAATGACTAGATTTTGAGTTCCCCAAGGGCAGGGACTGTGTCTTCTTTCCTGTCCCCCACACAGAGCCTGGCACATGACTGATGCTCAATAATTACTTGTTGAGTGAAAGAAAGTGAAGACAGTCGGTCAATAAGAAAAAGCTGATGTAGCAACCTTCCCCTGGGCAGCGTCTTGATGGGCCAGTGACCTTCTGTCAGTTACCAGCAGTGGGGGTGGGGCAGAGGAAAGAAAGGGATGGAATTGCTAATGCTGCACTTCTGCAAAGTACCAGGAACTGTTTCCCAGGATTGTCTCTGCCACCCCCTCATCCCCTCAGAGCTTGGCATCTTCTCGATCCCCCACACTTCACCCCACACACACAGCCACTCTTCCGAGGACCTGCACCGCCTCTGTTCTTTCTGACAGTCGTCTATGGCACGCTGTATCACTCCCCCTTACTCTCTGAAGAACTTAGAACCTGGCTCTTGATCTATATCCTAGAGGAACTTAGAGTTGGAACTGATGATCAATCCAACCCCCTGAATTTTTGAGGCCTTAACTGTGCTAGATTGAAAAATGGCCACAGTTCTTTTCAGCTCCTCCCATAAAGAAGAGGAGCCAGTATCTCTACTCTTGATTTGGGGCCAGATAGGACTCACTTTGGCCAATTGAATGCAGATGAGGTGATGTTGTACAGTCTCCATCTGGGCCTGAGCTGGATGAGAGACATGATATCTGGTCGCCCCCAAAACCTTAGTCAACAGCCAGTCAAACCCAAGACTATGGGTGAGGCCATCTTAGACCAGCTAGCTCCAACTAACATGCCAGCTGACCTCAGATACATGAGTGAGCCCAGCCAAGATCAGCCAAGCCTGGCCAAGATCAGCAGAACTTCCCAGCTGACTCTAGACTTGGTAACAAATAATAAATTGTTATTGGTGGTGTGGGGTTTTGTGTTTTTGTTTTTTGTTTTTTTCATTTTAAGTTTTAATGAAAGTTGTATATAAGATTACTTTATTCCTGCATCTTCTCAATTGTTTCTTGTATTTGCTCTTTTCCTTTCCCACATGGCAAGTTTGGCTTTATGTCCAAGGATCTTTTTACAGACTTTGTCCAGCTTTAGTCTAGTGATATCCACCGTGCTGGGGTGAATGCCCACTTGAACAGTCGTATCATTAACTTTCTCTCACTGTGCTCATTCAGTGTAGATGACATATTTCTTCCAATAAACCTGAACTACTTTGCCAATTTGCTGCCCTTTTTAATGTCTTCACACAAATTGAACTTCATCATCCTTTCAAATGGGCATGGATGGAATACAGTACTGTATTTCTGTCTCAGCTCTTTAGAAAGAGAAGACATAGTCTTCCTGTGAATGTGGGAAGTCTCATTGAAATGCCTTTCATGGTTCTTGCTCTGGTCAGAAGTCACAAAGGAACTGAACTTCATTTTGACGCCGGCATTTCTATGATGGCTGCCAAAGGTAAGAAAATGTTGCTGTCTTAAGCCACTATGTCTGGAATGATTTGCTTGCTTTAGTGCATGCAGCCACTGCTCCATGACCCTTATACTGTGCCATTACCCAGAACCCCACATCTCTGAACCAGGCAAATCTGTCCATCCCCTTTGACCTGAGGCTGCTTTCTCCAGGCCCCTCACCTTCCTATTTTCACATTTGTTCTTCTATTTCATTAAAACCACCGCTGCTTTCTCCAGGCCCCTCACCTTCCTATTTTCACAACATCTGTTCTTCTATTTCATTAAAACCACAAACATTTTCTTCTCCTTTAATTTTTCCCAATCTGCCCTTCCTGTCTTTCTTTCCTTCCCAACCCCACCAAGATCCCATGGTCTATGACATTATCCACTCTTTTGCCAAAGTCTTCTTTTGACTCTTGTCCTTTCATCACATCCTTAGAGAAACCCACTTCTGGGTCAATCCAACTGCCCATCTTTTATGCCTCGGTACCCATGCTGCCAGGAAAGCGTCCAGCTACATGGGTAGCCCTGCCATAAATTCACCGTCATCACCTGGGCCCCATTGTTGCCCCACAGGCCTCCGGTGTTTGCCTGGTTGGCTCTTGTTGCCAGACCCTCTGAGACCTTGTCCAAGTCTTCACCCTTCTCCTCCCTCCTTAATGACCTACACACTCCATAGGCAGTGACCTCACCTCTTGTTTCACTAAGAAACAGAGTCACCAACATCCTGCAGCCACCTGTAAACTTGGCTGCATCCCTTGCCCCTGTCTTCATCTTACTTTGCACAGTCAGAAAGTTCTCCTTCCTACCTAAGGTCACTCCAGGATAGTCAGTATGTTAAGGTGGTTAGAAGTAGAGGAGTAGAGAAGCAGATTCCAGTGTCAGACAATCTGGGTAGGTAGCAAGTCCCTGTACATGTGACCTGGCCCTGCAAGGGACAAATGGCCTGGAGAGCTAAGAGTTGAAAGACTCATTCCTCTTCTGACAGAGCACCTCCTTCTGTCTCTGTCTCTCTCTGTCTCTATCTCTCTCCTCTCTTCCTATCTCTCCTATCTCTATTTCTCTAGTTAAGTGTGTCTCCTTCCAGTTCTCATTCTCTGTGTGTATGTGTTTCTCTCTCTCGCCTTCTCTCTCTCTCTACACATAGACTCTCACGTGCACACGCGCGCATGTGTGTGTGTGCACACACACACTGTTGTGTGAAGAACGGGGGAGTGAAGAGAGATGAGTCTGGAGAGGTGGAAGTGATCTGATCAGGAGTCTGGGATTAATCTTTTTTAAAAAATATATTTCATTGATTTTTTACAGAGAGGAAGGGAGAGGGATCGAGAATTAGAAACATCGATGAGAGGCAAACATCAATCAGCTGCCTCCTGCACACCCCCCACTGGGGATGTGCCCGTAACCAGGGCACATGCCCCTGGCCAGAATCGAACCCGGGACCCCCCAGTCCAAAGGCCGACGCTCTATCTACTGAGCCAAATCAGCCAGGGCTGGGCTTAATCTTGAGAACAACGCTCTATCTACTGAGCCAAACCAGCCAGGGCTGGGATTAATCTTGAGAGCAGTGGGAGCCTTAGCAGATTTTAAGCCAGGGAAGAACGTGGTCGAATGCATTTTCGAGAAATTGCTGTGAGAGTAGAGGATGGGGTGACTGAAGACAAATAGCAAGCATGGGGCAGTTCAGGGGTCCCAGCAAGAGATGCTGGGCCTGGACTGGAGTGCGGCAGGCAGGGGGTGGGGAGAGCAGATGCTTTGGAGAGATGTTAGGGAAGGAGAGGGAGCACAAAGATGGAGAAACAGAGGAAAACACATAAGAGACAGAAAGGAAGAGACAAGGATAGAGAAAACAAAAGCTAGTCCACGAGACACAAGAGGTCAGCAAGAGAAACAGAAACAAAACAGACAAATGGGGAGAGGATGAGACAGAGCTTCCATCCCTGAGAGGCAGGTGTCTGAGGGAAGCCTAACAGGAAATGTGGGGGCAGGGCTGCACGACTCTTGGCTTCCCCTTCCAGGGACCCCCTTCCACCCATCTCTGTGCCAGGCTTTGGGTGCTGATCCTGAGGGAGGGAGAAGAAGGAGAAAAGAGGAATGAGGCGGGGAGAGGGGGAGGTAGGTCCACCTCCACATAGGCCCGCATAGCCCAGTGGCCACAGCCTCAGCGGGTACCTTAATGGGCTCACATCTGCAGTCGATACAGATGTGTAACTAGAAGCATAACTGAGTTTATCAAGCAGGGGAGCAAAGCAGAGTTGGATATTTCTCATTTTGCCGTCCCCAGAGGCCCAAGTCTCCATTAGTGAACTGGGGAAATTATTGGGGATTCATTCGGGGGGGGGGGGGGGGGGGAGCTGAAGGAGAGAGATGCCCACTTCAGAGACCAACACAAAATGCAACTGGAATTGGCAGTCCAGTTCCAGAGAGAGAGGGCAGCCATCCGTCCGGCTGGGGCCAACGACACGGACTCCCTCCTCCACGCCCACACGCCCTGCCCAGCACGGAGAGAGACTCCAGTCCAGGCTCCCACAGTGCTAGGAGCTCCTGACCTCCGCGTCAGGCCAGCCTCGCTCACTCTGCCTTCCACTCGCTGGGTGACCCCAGGCAAGTCACTTGGCCCCTCCGAGTTTAATTTTTCCATCTCTAAGAAAAGGACAAAACCTCGTGGTTGAACTCGTAGGTGCCACACGCCAATCACATCTGCTGAAAGCACCTACGTGAAAAAGCCCTCTGTGAACTGGAGCGCACAGTGTATGTGTGATCCATCTGGGCAACCGAGGAGCTGCCAGGGCCCCGCCTCCCACAGAGCCTTCTCACCCCTGAAACGGTATCAGACCTCATGCCTTGCCCTTGGCTAACGGTCTCCCTTGTTCTTTCTCAGCTGGATAGATGGAGGGTCGAGGCTCAGGGAGAAAGCCCCGATGCTGGGGGAGAATGTACCTTCGAGCTGCCTCTCCAGCAGCTGGTCAAGGCTGGAGCCCTCTGCCAGGCCAGTGCCAGGGCTGGGGCCGGGCCGGCCTGGGGGAACAGACAGGGGAATCCCGGGAAGACACCAAGTGACAGACACTCGCCTGGGGAGAGCCTGGCCCGTTTTCACAAAGGAGAACCAAGCCTTGAGACCATCTGCTTGAGACCAGCGTTTAACTGGAGGCCTCTGGCCAGACCCCAAGAAGAACAGCAGCCAAGGAAGGAGCCCAGGCTGGTGATTAGCGGCCCACGGAGGGGCCCTGGGAAGGCGGCCCGCTCCCGCCCTCAGCAGATTCTCCGACAACAAAAGGAACCAACCGGCTGCATTTGGGCCGGTGGGGGCAGGAGGCCCGAGAGGAGTGAGATTCTGTCCATAAACATCTCAATAGCGTGATTAACTGAGCATCGCAAATTGTAACCCTTTCCTTTAATGCACTTTCCCTGAATTACCGCGAGGAGCTGGCGGCGGAGGAGCCCGTACAAATTGCTGGAATGGGCAGTTAAGCGGGGAGGTCGGAGGTTAAATGAACACGGTTGTTTATGAAGACACAGCCCGAATCCATTTGCATTTTAATATTCTCTCAGTGAGACGGAAAGCCACTCTGAGGACAGCTTGTTTGGAAATCCCATTAACGGGTTATTTATGGGGCTCGTGGCTGGGTGACCCTTGCCCTTGTTTTGTTAAACATGAACCAGACATGAATCAGACGGGCAGCGGGCTAGCTGCTATTGTTTCCCGTAGCACAAAATGTCATCCGATTCAATTATTCTGAAGCTGACACTTTCTGAATTATCACCCTCATAATGCTCAATTTTCCCTTTTTCCCCCTTTGCTCAACCTGATTATTTCTGTCTTTGTAGAAAGCTGCCTCTCAGAGCAGCCGTTTCACTGCCATCAACCGTCAAGGGGACTGGGGATGCCGCAGTCCAGGGCTGGACAGGCCCAAGAGGCTGCCAGCCTGGGGGGTGCGGGGGGTGTGGCTCAGGTGGCACTGGGGAGGGCCCACACCCAGCCAGCTGGCAGCCTCTGCCCTGTACTTCCCAGCCCGGCACCAGCTCGGGGACCTGCACTGCCTCCAGAGCCGAATTCTTGGGCTGTCACCCAGGGCTCTGAACAAGCCTTTTGACCAACATTAAATAGATTTTTTCTGGGGGGGGGG
>NW_005360425.1:3567324-3567744 GCF_000412655.1 Myotis brandtii | reverse complement strand
AAGGGGGGGGGGGAAGCCAAGGAATATTTGGCCTTTGGAGTTTCTTCATGGACAGTTAAGAAGGCTGGTAGGGACCCCAGGAGGGTCTTCCTGACCCCGAAGATACAGGAGGCAGGGGTACGACTTAGAGACGTAGGACATGCCCCATGCAGAGTTAAGTCTCATGCGCCAGTGTTTGCCACCGGAGACTAGCACACCAGCTCTCTGAGGGATTCACTCTCAAATGGATGTCATCTACACTAATAAAAGAGAAACATGGTAATTAGCGTACGACCGCTACCCTTTTCATTGGCTAATCAGTGAGTATATGCAAATTAACTGACAACCAAGATGGCGGCCGGCAGCCAGGCACTGAAGCGAGCAGGGAGGCTTGCTTGCTGCAGATTCCAACGTTCTCCGCCTCACTTGCCAGCCTCTCAG
>NW_005360425.1:3493781-3566322 GCF_000412655.1 Myotis brandtii | reverse complement strand
GTGCATGACGGGGCGGCGCCCCAACTCCCCAATCGGCCCTGCTCTGAGCCTGACCAGGGGCTGCACTTTGGGATTGGGCCTGCCCTCTGCCACCCGGAAGCAGGCCTAAGCCAGCAGGTCGTTATCTCCCGAGGGGTCCCAGACTGCGAGAGGGCACAGGCCGGCCTGGGACCATCTCTCTCCAGCACTTTCCAGGGCTCCATTCTGGGCACTGGCAGAGCCAGCAGGACATTCCACGGGCCGGTTCTAGTGGCTTCTCTGCTTCAGGAAACAGGAGCCTGTCCCTCCGGCCAGAGCCCTGCTTCTCCACCCCACGTGGCACAGCCAGCTACATACAGCCAAGCCCAGGAGCTGGGGAGGCAAAAGAATGGGTGCCAGGCACCCCTCCACCCTCACCCCCACCATCTAAGCCATTATTTCAGGTCAGGGCAGGACTGCAAAGGGCATCCCAAAATACCTGGGGACCCTATAATCCAGAGAAAGGGATAGAAGGAGCTCAAGTTTGCAGTTCGCTGGAGAAAGAGCAGACACTAGAACACAGAGTTTATCAACTCCTTGGGATGACAGCCGGCCCGGCATGGCACCTGTCTGTCTGGAATGAAAGAAATGCCACAGAGCGGGCAAGAGTTCTTGGGTAGGGCCTGGAATAGCAATGCCGGTAGCAGGGTAGCAAATGCCTGTGTCCTTTTCCCCTGACTCCCCTGGACCTCCCTTTTTTGCCTGCAGGCTTTCTCTGCCTCCTGGAGTTCACCTTGACACCTTGGAGGTAGAGAAAGGCCAGAAACACAAGGACATTAAAACCACCTGGAATAGCCCAGAGAATGACTTTTGGAATTTGATGTATGCATATCCTGACTCCCTCACCTTTCCTGTAAGCTAACTCTAAGGTGCATTTCTACACTGCTCCCTGAGTTCCTGGGCGGGGTGAAGGTCCACTAGCCCACAGAGGTAGCCACCTTGCCTTGGGCCTCTCCCGCTCCCTTTCCCTACCTTCACCTTGTATTCACGTCCTGTCTCAGGGTCCTGTTCTGGAAGATCCCAAACTAAGACAGTTACCCTATCTGAGCGCTTCCCGTGTGTCAGGCCCTTTATATGCATCTCCCCTCAAATGATCCATGAAATAGGTGCTATTATTTCTCTATTTGCAGATGATGAGCCTGAGGATGGAAAGTTCTGGTTCAGGGTCACAGAGCTAATTGGGGGAGGGCTGGGCTTCCTATCCAAGCAGCTAAACTGTGCACCTAACAGTTTCACTGGACAGTAAATCCGGGGTCCTCACACATGAGGGCCGAAAGCCCCATTGTCTGGGGGGCACCTGACCTCAACAGTGAGGCCACTCAAGGCCTTACCCACGGGGGTCAGCCAGGGGTGCCCACGAGCAGGCCTCACCTCTCATGCCAGGTGTGCGGACTACAGCCTGAGCACCTGCATTTCCTTGGGAACTCTCTTCCCACCACTTTCTGCAAAAGCCTTGGACCAAGTTTAAAATAGATTTCTCCTTATGATTTGGCCGTCTGAGGAATTCTCCTCCGGTGGTTAATTCAATCTTCATAGAAGCTGATTTTTTTTTTCTCCCAGAAGAACAGGGAACAATACATCTTTAGAACGGGGCTTATAAGTGTCATGATTTTTCTACTAATTTACGCTGCATTCTCTGCTTTAAAATGTGAAATTACCTCATTGTGCCTCTGAATATCCTCTGCGCTTGGGCCTGAAATTAAGCTCGCCATCGAGAAGCCTAAATGACCACAATTTGCTGTGTGAAATGCCCTGATTGCAAGTGCAATCCGGGCCCCAGCGCAGCCCAGCTCTCTCCCCCTCACTGATTGGCTTTCCCCATCGGCTTTGCGGATACACCTGGTGCTACCTGACCACATGGGGGAGGGGCAGGGAGAAGGCACACACCAGGCAGCTCTCTTGTCCCCAAAAGCAGATGCTGCCACCCACCTGTGCCACCTGCCAGGAATCAAAAGAGCATATGCTCCCTGCTCAGCCACCAAAACTTGTGTTGGGTAAGCAAGGTGGCCCCACAACCAACACAGCCTATGGATCACTGGGCACTTCCGACCAATACCTTAGAGCCCGTCTAAGTTTTTCAAATCCTCAAAGACATCACAATTGTCCCCTCGCTTTCTGGGTTGCTCTGTGGTCCCACTCCCAGCCTCTCATGAGAAGATTTGGTGTCACCTGGTTCCAGGCCCCTGTGATGCCAGTCCTTGGGTGTTGTGGGGTCTTGAATCAGACTCCCCAAGTTCAAATCTAAGCAATACCACTTGCACCCGGGACCACAGGGCGGGCGACTTGTCCCTCTCCTGGGCCACAGCCTGGCTGGTCCCCATTCCTCTCTCACGAGCTCATTTGTGCCTGGCTGGTCCCCATTTCTCTCTCCCCAGTGTTGAGAGTCTGAGCCGTATGGCATGACAACCATTTGCATGTTAGCTCTTTATTATATAGGATAATGCACACTGATGTCTATTTCCAGTGGATAAGGTCCTATGTCATTTTTTAAACTTTCATTTGGCGGTAAAACAAGTTGACCTAGGAGGTGTCAGGGAGGTTGGTCCAACATATCCACTTTGTTTCATCTGTCCAGAAGCAGACATCCCTGCTCCCAATTTCCAGGTAGGAATTCCAGGCTCCCCATCCTGAGCCATGGACAGCCCTAAACTCAGCACCGAAATCTGCCCCCTGCAGCTGCCCCTGCCTGGCAGGTACCAAGAATCCTAGAACGTGAGGCATTCTGGTTAGTGTATTGGTTTCCTAAATGGGCTGTAACCAAGTTTCACAAATTGCATGGCTTCAACAACAGAAATGTACTGCCATAGACTGGAGGCTGGAAGTCTGAGATCAAGGTGTCTGTGGGGTTCATTTCTTCTGAGGCCTGGGAGGACTCCATGCCTCTCTCCTCAATTCAGGTGGTGTCCTGGCAATCTTCGGTGGTCCTCGGCTTGTAGAAGCATCACCTTATCTGTGCCTTTATCTCCACATGGCTTCTCCCTGTGGGTGTCTGTGTCGAAACCTCCCCATTTTATAAGGACACCAGTCACACTGCATGAGGGCCCACTCGGATGACCCCATTTTAACTTGATTACCTTTGTAAAGGCCCTATTTCCAAAGCAGGTCCCATTCTGAGATACTGTTGGGTATAAGACTTCAACATGTGAGTTTGGGGGTAACACAATCCAGCCCATCACAGCTAGCTACCCCCCCCTTATTTCGTAGATGATGATGTCAATGGCTAAGGGGTAAGGGTTTGCCAAATGCAATCAGCAACCCGGTTACAGGGGTGAGATTCCAACTCCAGACTCTCATACCCTAGTTCTGTCTCTGACTTCTTGACAGCAGAAGCGCAGGGGAGGTTTGAGAGCCTCAAGGAGAAGACTTGGCCATGGCCCAATAGGGCTGACAGTGACAACATCTCTGATGGGTCCCATTCAGACCCAGAAGCTGGGCCCACGCATCCCCGCTCCCAGCTGAGTGTTCCTAATGGTCAATCAGGCCGCACCAAAGAGCTTTTTAACAAACATCATTCATCTTATTCTGATGCCAGTGATGGGCCTGCCTCGCGCACAGGGAACGCAAAGCCTAAATGCAGCATTAAGATGATTTTAATGCTCACCGAGGAGTGCCAAAGCTCGGGGCCCCGTCTCCACCGCAGCCCGTCTTGACATGGGAGTTGGGATCCTGAAAGGCAATTTTGTTAATGCTACTGGGAGGAGCATGCAGGTCTGGAAACTCATCCATCATCTTAACACGCTTCGGGATGGACTGGGAAGATAAAGCTTTCATCTTCTCTGCCAGGCGGAGCCTCTTCAATTAGACTGGGGGTGGTAAGGGGGGAAGCAGGGAAAGCGCCCTGAGGGTGGAGGGAAAGGAGAGCAGGAGATGGAAATTCCTCCTGTGCAGCAGAGCCTGGGTGTTAGGAGTGGGGGCCCCTCTGTCCAGTAAAATAAGGAAGCAGCAAATGGAAAATGGGGCATGGGGTCTGCCCCAGCTCTAGTCAGAGAGGCAGGGGCCTGAGTTTCAGAGCAGCCCCTGGGAGAGTGAGCAGGAGGCAGGAAGTGGTAACAGAGGGGGGAAAGTGTCTGTCTTCACAGCACCCAGAGTTCACTGGGGTCCCTTCCCCACACGAAACTGATGGGACAGGAGGGGGCTCTGCCTTAAGCAAACCACTGGTACCCTGGCTGGGCAGCTCAGTTGGTTAGTATCGTCCCAATAAGCCGAGGTTGTGGGTTCGATCCTCTGTCAGAGCACGTGCAAGAAGCAAGAATAAGTAGAATAACAAATTGCAATAAAAAATAAAATAAAATTTTAAAAAAGAAAACCACTGGCCCCAGCCCTGGCCCCCACAGCGATGTCCCTAATCCAGGGAAGGGTCCCAGCTAGCCCAGGGGCAGGGCTGGGAGCAGACTCAGCTCAGAGTCTCTCTGAGGCTGCCTAGAGGACACTCCAAGTCACTGGGGTGGGGATGGGGAGGAGGCGAGGGATAATGACTATAGGGCTTGCCAGGCCGGCATGGCTCAGTGGTTGAGCATTGACCTATGAACCAGGAGGTCGCTGGTTTGATTCCCAGTCAGGGCACATGCCCGGGTTGCGAGTTCGATCCCCAGTAGGGGGTGTGCAGAAGGCAGCTAATTGATAATGCTCTCTCATCATTGATGTTTCTGTCTCTCACTCACTCACCCTTCCTCTCTGAAATCAATAAAAACGTATTAAATTTTTTTAAAAGACTACAGGGCTCAAGCACTTTCTAAGCATCCCCTTGCCCTGCAGCCATTCTTCCCCAGCCCTCAGACCTGCAGAAGCCCCAGCCCTCACCGTTTGTAGCAGCCTGTCTAGGCAGCAGGAAGTCAGTCCCAATCACCCAACCACCCCACCCAAAGGTAGGGCCCTTCCCTCACCCCATAGAGTGGGAGCGGGGACCCGACTCCTTTAGCCTCTGCCCAGAGCTGCAGAGGTCACCAGGACTTCCACACACAGGGATGCACACAGCCTTCTCTCTCCTTCTCTCTTCCCCTTGGGGGCAGCCCCCTCCGGGGCATAGACAAGGGGTGGACACAGCTGTGCCACAAAGAGAGGCCACCGGCATTGGAGGCTGCCGCTGGGCCTGAAGAAGCCAGGAGGACTTTCTCAGGGGACGGGCTAAGTAAAAAGAGAAGTTTACTTGAACTTGAAATTGGGGTTGGGTGATTGTACTGCCACTTATGTCTTTATCCTGACGCATTGTCACCTGCCATGGCTGGACTCTCCCAGAGTCGATCGATTATTGATCAAACTGCCGATAAGTCATCTAGGGATTTACTGAGCAATATCCACCAGGTGCTTAATGGGCCTTGCCCCCTGCCAGTCAGCCGAGGAACATTTATTGAAACTCTCCAGTAATAATAATATAATAATAATCCAGAGCTGCAGAGGTCACCAGGACTTCCACACACAGGGATGCACACAGCCTTCTCTCTCCTTCTCTCTTCCCCTTGGGGGCAGCCCCCTCCGGGGCATAGACAAGGGGTGGACACAGCTGTGCCACAAAGAGAGGCCACCGGCATTGGAGGCTGCCGCTGGGCCTGAAGAAGCCAGGAGGACTTTCTCAGGGGACGGGCTAAGTAAAAAGAGAAGTTTACTTGAACTTGAAATTGGGGTTGGGTGATTGTACTGCCACTTATGTCTTTATCCTGACGCATTGTCACCTGCCATGGCTGGACTCTCCCAGAGTCGATCGATTATTGATCAAACTGCCGATAAGTCATCTAGGGATTTACTGAGCAATATCCACCAGGTGCTTAATGGGCCTTGCCCCCTGCCAGTCAGCCGAGGAACATTTATTGAAACTCTATAATAATAATAATAATAATAATAATAATGGCAGCTACTATTTATTGAGCACTTGCTTTGTTTCCCAGGTGCTTCCCATGTTCTAATCCACTGCCTTTCTTGCCTGCTCCATCCCTCATCTCTCCCTGCCTCCTGCTGTGAGCTCCAGCCACGCGACCTGCCTCCCACGTTGTTTCACATCTCACATCTGCTTCCCAGCCCTGAATGCCTGCCCAGCCTTCTCCAGCTGAGCACCCTCCTACTCGCTCCACAGATGCAGCTCAGGTCACCTCCCCAGGAGGCTCCCCCGAGGCCCAGCTGAGCCCAGAGTCCCTCCTACATGGTCCCAACTGCACTGCACGTGGCCGGGAAGACAAATGGAGCCTTGGCCTCCCCAGAGCGGGCATCACTGAAGGATGGAGACGCTCTCGGGGAACTGTCAGGGCTCGGCGGACCATGTCTGCCAGGAGCGCACAGGGTGGGCGATCGGGTCCCGTACAGATGTGCAGCTTAGCCTAATCCCTGGCTCGGGGGAGCACCCGTCCTGTGAGGTTGCATTTATCATGTCCCAACCCTGCCTGCCCCTCACCCCACCATGGTCCGTCTGTCACCTTCCTAGGATAGGGGCAGGGGGAGGAGGAGGAGGACCTAACAGATGAGAGGACAAAAGAGAGGGGCCATTTCCAGAGAAGAATGTGAACTAAAAGGCAAGGGAAGGAATGGCGTCATCCTCCGCCCGAAGCTGGGGAAGGTGGGCACCTACCTGTGCCCGGGTCAGAATGAGAGATGGGGTCTCCTGGAGGGACGGGGAGGAGGCCAGGGTGGGGCATGTGGTGTTGGGTTTTTCTGTTCCCTAAACCTTAACGATGTAACTATCACATGCAGATCCTTATCCTCTACCCAGCAAGGCACGAAGTGCTTTGCGTGCACCTACTCTGTCTTTCCGTCCTAAACCCACTCAACGGAGTTGAAATTATTATCCCCATTTACCAGCAGGGAAACTGAGGCCCCGAAGGAGTCCTTTGTCAGACATGGCGATAGGATTCAATGAGGGGCTTCTTGGCGCCAAGTTCCTCCTCTTCCCCACGGCACACCCTGCCTTTCTGCACCCCGGGGGCTAGACTTTGAAAGGAACGCTAGAAGGTGTTGGGAGTGAGTGGGTGTTGTGCGGGGGAGGGGTGAGATGGTAGCAGTGAGGGTTGGGGGCTGGGCAGAATGCAAACACAGGCCCCACAAGGGCAGAAGTGGATAAGAAATAAAATTGCTCTAGCAATCAGATAAATAAATACAGACAACTAAGAAGCACCGGCCTGCCCAACACCTCATTCCTTTTTTGCTCAGCCTGGTTTCACCCTCCCCACCCCCACACTTGGCCTGCTGGCCTATCAGAGTTGCCTGAGAGAGGGAGGAAGGGCAGGAGGCTCCCTAATCTCAGGATCCACCCTATCTAGGTGACCGGTGTCTCCTTTTTTCTGAAGGCAGGCTATTCCCTTGTGTTCTATGTAAATGAGCTGTTTGTAAATGTGCATCCATAATGGGAGCTGTCAGGTCGGGCTGGGGTTTAGCTGGGATGGGGAAGGACAATAGATTCCATGCTCTGGGGGAGGGTTTGGGGGAGGGGACTGTGGGGCTCAGGAGGCAGGGAGAGAAGGAGCCAGATGCTGGGTGGGCCTGAGCAGGGTTGGGAGGAGTGATGAGGCCCAACCCAGAGCCTTGCTGAGACCTGGAGCCTCAGGCACAGAGGTGACAGGAGCAGGGAGCCTGTAGTGACAGCTGGGGTGGGGGGAGTGCCATGTGCCAGGGTGAGAAGGAGAGGCCTGGGGCTCTGGGGCAGCTGGGGCACCCCCTGGGTGACAGGGAACACCTCAGGGCAGCCTCAGAGCAGCTGCATTGGAAATTGGCAGGGCGTCTGTGTGCTCCGCACAGCGCTGTGTGACCAGTGGCTCTGCATGGCCGCGCCTGCTGGAAGTGGCCTGCTCGGGTCCCACGAAGCACGCACGATGAGGCTCAGCACAGCTCCCAATACATATAGCAATGATCAATAAATGGCCGTGCTGATATTTAGACTTTAATTGCAAATAGAAACAAAGCACTCTGGTTAACTTAAGCAGAAAAAAGAAATGTATTGTAAGGCCCTGGGGTATCTGCTGGACCCCACGGGGGAGACAGAGCCAACAGCAGCCTCTCTCCGTTCTCTGCAGGCTCTTGCATCTCCTCCCTGCAGACCAGCTCCTCCGGCTTCTTACCCCGCAGCCCCTGGGTTCGCGGGTCTGAATCTCTGCCCCTAGCAGAACCGCACCAGATCTCAGGCCCAATTCCAAATTATCCGAAGAGAAAAATGTCAGTTCTTTCTGGTCTAGCAGTCATGGCTGGGGAATGAAGATCATGTAGCAGTCACTCATTTCATCATTCATTCATTCAACAAAAGATTTATGGAGCAACTACTATGTGCCAAGCTCTGTTGCAGGTGCCAGGGGTAACAGGGAAAGCCCTGCCCTCCTAGAGCTTGCATTTTAGTTCAGGGAAGAGAGACAAGAAACAGCTAAATGTAGACGATGTCAAGACAACTGGCGGGGGAAAGGGAAAGAGCGCTGGGGTGGGGACTGAATAAAGTACTCTTTTATGTAAGGCGGCTAGAGACATGGCTAAAGAGACATCTGACAAGGGATGGGAGGGAATTAAGGAGACAGACAGACAGGTTTGTGAGGGATGTTCTGCAGGTGATGAAAAACAGGTACCAAGGAGGAGGGAGGGCATGGTGGGTTTGAGGAAAGGCAGGGAGCAAATAAGCCTAGAGGAGAGGAGAGGGGGCGGGGCCCACTGCCTGTGGACAGCAGAGGGGTGACACCCTCTGGTACGTGGGGCTCCACAAATACTAAACTTTGATGCATGGTTAATGAGAGAGGTACAGGAGGAAGGCGAGGCATTGGGAATGTCCAGTGGCTTCAGGGCTTGATCTGTCATAGGAAGTTACAGAGAGAGGGCTGGCTGCTTCTTATAGCCTCGCAAACCTTGCAAAAATAAAACGGCGGGTCCAGAGAAGCTAACTGACAGCTTACGGTGTGCTTTGAAAGCCAGCCGGTCGCATGACATCTTTAAAGGAGACTCATCTCCTACTGCCACTGGGCTGAATGGCTGGGCCCAGGATTTGACTTCACGGTTTGATTATTAAGGGGGAGAGCTGCAAAGTTGATGAATGCATAGCCTCACGGGTGTCCTTAAAGTCTGTGACAGGTAGAGTGGGAACCTGACACCTGGGATGAAGACATCTGTGGACACAGCCTGAAAATTTTCCACCTGGAATTCCCCCTGAGCCTCCTGTGGGAGACGCAGGCCCCCCGCCCTCTGCCTCCTCTCGCCTGGAGACCACCCAACACCACGCAGAAACAGAGGGAGCTGCAAAAAAAAGATAGTGTTTAGAAAGCAGGTGCTTGAGATCTTGGAGGGGACACAGCAATTGGTAAAGGTAAGCACTGATGTCTGGCCATGGCACTGGACGGCCGCGATGAGATGGAGGAAGGGCAGGGCAGTGAGAAGGGAGGCTACGAAGGGTCATCTCTGTGTATGGCAATCACCAAGATCTGAGATGGGGCAGGGTTGGAGAAACGACAGGCCAGGGCTTTTAAATCTGCACAGGTGGGAGTTGGGGGTGACTAGGGGTCCATAGATGACCACAACAAGGAGGAGTACCCAAAGGGCATAATCTGAGGGCATGACTTCGACGCAGCAGTTTTGGGGGGACACACAAGAAGGAACAATGACAAGCGGCAATGACCTACAAGGCCTAGCGGTTCAAGGGCTGCGGGGACAAGAAGCCAGCGCTGGGGGGGAGGGGGGCAGGAGGCAGTGTCCTCAGAGGGGAGCCTGGTTTCCCTGAGTGCAAGAAGGTGGGGGGAGTCATTGAGAGACGAGGGGAAGGATGTTTTGCTGATGACTAACCACCAAACGCACAGTGGACAGTGCTCACGAGTAGGGAAGGAGAGGGCGGAGTCATATTAATGGGCACACAGCCAAATGAAGAGCAGGGGTGAGGGGTAAACTGGGAGTTTGGGGATTTTTGGGGAGACTAACATCAAAAAGGCTAAAGGGCATAATGAGATTAGTCTGATAGGATCCAAGGCAGATGGTGTGGTGAGGCTGTGAGTATTGGGAGAGGAAGGGAAGGGGCCTTCCTTTCAGGAACATGGGGCTCTAAGGTCCTTTCTTCACTCTTGCCAAACACACACAGACCTGGCTGCTGGGGCCCAAGCCTGGAGATGAGGGAAGAGGCGGGAGATCCTAGAGAAAGAGCCGGCAGTCAGTACCTGGGGGGACCTAGGTTCAAATCTTCATTCTGCCTTAGCTGGGTGACCTTGGGCCACTCTGAGCCTGTTTCCTGTTCTATACAATGGGGAGGTAATACCTACCTCATGGGATCATTGTGAGGATTCTATGAGATGGGGCGTGAGGAGCCCTGAGCACTGAGCACTGAGCAGAGCCTAGCTCATGTCAAGCCCTGAGGAAGAAGTAGCTGTTTATTTAAAGAATCTGCACACGTGAAGCAGCCAGACTGGTTCAGAACCTTGACTGCAAATCTCAGAAGGTCTCCCCACTTTCAACCCCTTTTCCCTCTGCCGTGTCTGATACAGTTCTTTGGACCGCACACATTTATTTTTCAAAATGGGTAAGTTGCGAGGAGATGAAACCCACATCATGGAATAAACTCCATACCATTTTCTAAAATGTTCATTTCCACGTAAATACAGACATGGCACACTCGGGATGCTCTATAGAATAGGTCTGAAGTCTACACCTCGCTCACCGAGGCCTTAGTGACGCCCAAGATAGACATGACTGAGGTCACTGGTATCTGAGGAGGCTCCCTGATATCCAATAGGATTCATTCTAAACCAACCACTTGCTTATATCAAGGTGTGCTCATTCACTCAATAAATGCTTATTGAGTGCCTACTGTGTGCCAGGGGTTGCATCAAATAGTTGAGTTAGGAAAACAGAAACCGTTGTAGGAATTCCAAGACGGAAGGTACTCATAAAACCTTTGGAAGGGCTGGGAGGGGACACATTCATGATGAAAGGAATTATTTCTTAAGAAGCTGCATGAAACAAGAAAATTCACAAGATGCTTGTAGCTACCTCCAGGACTAAGGCGTATGCTTTGCAAGAAAACACCCAGAGGCCACAGCAAATAGCTCACATGTATAAAAGCCCATGCATCAGCCCATTGCTGCCGGAGGGATAGTATAAATTCCGCTTTTCTTCCACCTTCCAAATCTTGTAGGTGTGCCATTGGCAGAATCACATTTGGAATCCCATTAGCAGAGGTTCCGGGACAATGCAACTCCCAAGCTTCTAGCCCTTATGATACAAGAGCGTGCATAGCTCTATTCCCAGTGCTGTGGGTACCGTGGGAAATAGAGTGCCTGCCTTCTTGGAGCTTCTATTCTAGTGGAGAAGGCAGATGGTAAACAAAATACATTTAGAACATATAATGTCATTAATGACTGTAATGGAGACAGAGCCGGGTAAGAGGAGAGAGAGACTGAGGAGGTGACTAATATTTTAGCAACGTCATAAAGGAGATAAGGGGAGGCAGCCGCTCAGTTCTCTAAGTAGGAGTATTTTAGACAGAAAGAACGGTGAATTAATTTTCTGTTGCCACAAACTTAGTGGCTTAAAACAACAGAAATGTGTTCCTTTACAGCTCTGGAGAGCAGAAGTCTGAAACGAGTCTTCTGGGGCAAAGGTGTCAACAGGCTGGCTCCTCCCGGCAGCTCCGGGGGAGAACCCACTCCTTTCCTCTTCTCGCTGCCGGTAGCTGCCAGCATTCCCTGGCATTCCTTGGTTCGTTGCCACATCACTACAATCTCTGCTTCCGTCACCACATTGCCTTCTCTTTTGTAGTCAAATCTCCTTTCGCCTCCTCTCATAAGAACACTTGTGATTACATTGGGCCCACCCAGCTAATCCAGGATAATGTCCATTTCAACATCCTTAACTGAATCACATCTGCAAAGTCCCTTCTGCTACATAAGGCAACATTCACAGATTCCAAGAATTAGGACAGGGATATATTCTGAAGGGCCGTTATTCAAACGACCACATATAGCAAGTGCAAAGGGCCTGAGGCAGGAGCTTGTCGGGGACAAGTGCGACTAGTGGAGACAACTCAAGAGAGGACACTGGGAGATGAGACTGGAGATGTGGTAGAATCAGAACCTCTGCATAGGTCAGAGTCAACACTCGCTGTTGTGTTACTGACTCCTCCAAAATCTCAGAGGCATAACAGAGGGAAGGTATGTTTCTCTCACACCCAGCCTGATGTGGGCCCAGCTCATCCTCCCAGTGTCTCCTGGATCCCCCAGATCTCAGAGTGCTATTTGGGGTCCCCCACATCCATCTGGCAACCGGAGGCGAGAAATAGTGGGAACCCTCTAGAAATTTTAGGCCCCAGGCCCAGAAGAGGTGGACATCACTTCTGTCCACTCTCCAGTGGCCAGAGCCAGTCACATGGCCTCACCTAGATGCAGGGACAATAAGAAACACAGCCTTCCTTTGTGCCCAGGAGGAAAATGAACGGTTGGGTAAACATGCAGCCTTTCCCTGGCCACAGCACTTACTGTAGGACATTGTGTGAACTTCGACTTTTACTTAAGGGAGATGGGAACCCTTAGAACATGTCGAGCAGATGAATGACATGATTCAACTTAAAATTGTTATTAAAAACACACACATGGAAATGTTCCATATCTTGATTGTGCTGGTGGTGGTGAACTTGACTGTTTACATGTGTCAAAACTCATTGAATCGTATGCTTAAAATTAGTGAATTTTATTTGTGATCATTATACCCCAATAGAGCTGATTTTTTGAGGCCAAAATATGGTGGGGAGGTGCAGGAATAAAAGCAGGGAGACTAGTTGGCAAGTGTAGCTGTGGTAGGAAGTTGGGTTGAGGGAGTGGGTTTCGGGTAGAAACAAACAGGATTTGCTGACATAACAGCTATAACGAAGGGGTGACTCCACCACTTAATGGTGATCATGGGCAAGTATCTCAATAACTCTGAGCCTTAGTTTCCTCCTCTGCAAAATGGGAATAATAGAAACGGCTTTATAGATTCGTTGGAAGGTTAAAAGGAGATAATGTATGGAAAACCTTGAGCACAGAGCCTGGCACAACGTGAGCCCTTGATACATTTCCATAGCGACAGAAAGCACCCTGGACTGAGTGCATACCAAGCCAGGTACTGTACAGAAATGCTTTCCATTCCTTATCTCTTGGTGTGATGGCCAAAGGGCCAGTCCCCATGCTTTTTTTGGCCCCAGGCTAAAGTGACCAGAGCTGGTGACTTCACCAGCCAAAACCAGGGGTCAGAGTTCCCAGCTCAGACCCCATGAAGGTCGTAGACAGCACCTCCAGAGAGATCCAGACCCCCTGTCAAGGGCAGAATTCAGACCAGCCACCCAGCAATGAGGACCAGAGCACTCCTTGGTAGAAAACACACAACTTTACAACATACTCTTAGAGGTTTAAAATAAAACACCCTTTAGGAGACAGTGGGGACTTGTCACTTTGATTGCGAGGTCAAGGTTCTCCAGAAGCGGCTCAGGGAGAGGCCGCAGTTAGCATCCTCTGAGCACCGGTGATGTTCCAGGCCCTAAATAAAGAGCTTTCACAATCCCGTGCAGCCTCACAAAAGCCCTGCGTGGTAACTGTCACCATTCCCATTGCCTGCTAAGGAAGCCAGAGTTCAGAGAGGCTAGGTGACTTGCCTGAGATCGCACAGCTGAGAGGTTGCAGACAGTAGCATGTGCCATGTTATGAGGACCATAAAGGTGATGTCGTACATGGCTGGTCATCCAGTGGTGGGCAGTGGACGCTGGAGCACACTGCCTGGGTTTGCAGCCAGCTCCACCTCTTACAGGCTGAATGAACCTGTGTGAGGTACTTAACCTGCCTGTGCCTCAGTGGCCTTATAATAATAATATCGGTACCCACTTCATAAGATTATTGTGAGCATTAAAGGAATTACTATTAATAAAGAGCTTGGAAAGGTGCCCGGCACATAGCAAGAGTTATGTAAGATTTAACTCATTATTATTGATTACAGCAGGTCCTGGTGCCATGACCAGCCCAGCATGGTCACTAAAGGGACAAGAAAGGAATCATATACAGAGGCAGAGCTGCCTCAAACTGATTGTCAAACTGCAGTGGGAAGGCCAGAGAGGGTTGGGGGGCTGAAGGGAGGGGAGTAAGAGATCAACCGAAGGACTTGTATGCATGCATATAAGCATAACTAATGGACATAAGACATTGGGGGGTAAGGGAGAGCAGGGGATTGTCAAGGGCGGGGGGGGGTAGGACACATATGTAATACCCATTGTAATACTTATTATAATATTTTTTTAAAAGAATAAAAAAATAAAATAAAAATAAAAAATAAAAAAAAAGAAAGGAATCATAACGTTTCTAATGAGAAGAGCCTAGGACAAGGGTTGGCAAATTATGACCTGCACTGGCCCCCCATCTGTGTCTATAAATAAAGTTTTATTGGCACACAGCCACACCCATTACTTTATATCCTTCCTTTGGCTGCTTTTGCTCTACAAGAATA
This sequence comes from Myotis brandtii, assembly GCF_000412655.1. Classification (NCBI taxonomy): domain Eukaryota; kingdom Metazoa; phylum Chordata; class Mammalia; order Chiroptera; family Vespertilionidae; genus Myotis; species Myotis brandtii. The sequence continues at coordinate 3,551,901 of NW_005360425.1, read as the reverse complement.
GAAGTGAGTAGTTGGGACAGAGACTGTGTCCAGCGTGCAAAGTCTAAAAATTGGACTTCCTGGTCCTTTACCAAAAAAGTTTGCTGACCCACCTGGAAGACAGCTAGTCTAATTCCTTATCATCTAAATCACCTCCCCAATTGGTCTTGATTGAACACCTTCAGGAATGGGCCATTCTTTCCCTCCTGCGGCAGCTCAGACATTTTTCAGATAACTTTAATGCTTAGAAGGTTCTTCCCTAAATTGATGTAATCCATCTCCCTGTGACTTGAAATCATAAAGCATGACAAGGTCCTTCCTGTCGCAGGGAGCGCAGGAGGCTGCCCAGAGTACACAGAGCCAGGCAGCAGCGCTGGGACGCAGCTCACTTCTCCTGGCACATTTCCCTGCTCGGCTACAGAGGCCTTACCTCGGACTTGGGTCTGGAAACCAGTTCTGAGTCACTAACAAAAGGTTATGTCCAATGTGCTCTATTTCCCAACAGAGAAATATGTGATTATATTTGAGGAAAACTTTTACCTTCCAAAACGATTTTAAGTTTACAGGTTCGGGGCTCATAGGAGTAAAACGTCTGCTATTGGTAAAGCTAACCTCGCAAGAATGACTCCTTTTAAACATACAAGATAAGAGACATTTTCTGAAAGGGTAGATAGGACAGAACAATAGGGTATTTAAGAGCCAGGACGTAGGGGTCAGACAGACCTGGCTTTCAGTCCTGGGGCCATCAATCAATCCACACAAGACTCTGGGTAATTCTCTTCTCTGAGCCTCAGTTTGCCATCTGTGAGCAGGGGCAGGAGTGCGCATCGCATCATAGGGTTGTCATGAAGATGTGACGATGCACCGCAGGCAAAGCACTTAGCCCAGTCCTGGCGCCATGCATCTGCTCAATAAAACGTGCCACGAGGATAACTGGCTCTCTCTGGCCTTCTTTCCTCCTACTTTCCTTCCCTTCCCCAACTTGGCATAAAAATTATTTCCGTTTCCTCGTCTCCAATTAGCTATTGATTAGAGTATCTGATTGAGAATGAGCACTTAATAAAAGTAAATAAGTTCTGACATTTTATTTTTACTCTGGAATAAAAATGCTCACCGTCCTCCTGAAAATGAGCCGTCACATTTTATTTAACAGCAGAAAAGATTTGTACATTTGGCCCTGCAGGAGCTGAGGAATCTATTTTCATTATAACAAACATTGATTTTGCATTAAAAAGTCTCATTATTTGAGATAATGACTGCTGGGCTCCTGCGTTATTTTTTTGGTTCCTAAATCATTAAAACTCTCACATTTAAAGAGCAAATGGGACCGCAGTGGCTCCCAAATTATCTCCAACCAGTTGTTCCCTCTGTGCCCAGTCCCTGAAAAGATTCAAGACCTACAGAGACCCTGAAACACGCACGGCTAAGTCTGGTTCTTTCTCGGGGCCAGAATGGCAAGTTTTCACATTTCAAATCAGACTTGTTCCTTTAAAACCTATTTACAAAAAGAAAAAGGAGGAGAGAAAAAAACAGAAAAACCCTCTGGTCTCCATATTCACATTCGATCTGTTCTTAGAACAAATCTTAATTCTAAAGGAGCTGGAAAGAGGGAGGAGGCAGTGCCTGTCCCCAGGCCTGGGAGCTGGGTGGCATTTGGGGCGGCCATGATGGCAGCAGAGGTACGTGGTTGCCCTGCCCTGCGCCACCAGCAGGATAAATTATTGACTCCAGAGATATTCCCTGGCGGATGGTTCTCCGTGGTTCTCCTCTCTGATCCTGGGCATTGGTGCTGCATGAGACCTGGCTGGACACCTCATTGACAAGCCACGTGTGACACAAGTGAGTTCTGCAGAATTTCAACCACATGCACCGATTTGGGTAATGTATTCCTTCAGAAGCCAGGGCTGAGCTTTAAACAAAGCGTAATCCTGCCTGCATATCAATTTCCCCAGGACTGCGAGGAGGGAAAGGAAAAAAACCCAGAGCCGCGATGCTTTCAGCAGCAGCATTTCCATTTGGGGCTTAGCGGTGGGGACGTCCGAGCCGTCTTCGCAGTCTCCAGGTTCATTAACAGGAACACAGGGAAGGAAGGGGGGAAAGGTGGGGGGCGAATCATAAAATATGAAAGGGCTTCCCTGGAAATTGGCATCAATGTGATTTATTCAATCCAGACCTGAACTCAACTATTTGAAAATAATTGAATAGTTGATACCCACTGCCACTTGCACATGATGAGAACATGGGCTGGGGTGTAACGAAGGGAGGTGCTGGAGGAATTTGAGATTTGAGATGCCTGATCTCGGGCCTGCCCCTACCCTCCCCGAACCCCACCCTAGCCCCCAGTCACACCTCCTTTTTCCACCCCCCCATCCACTCAGAGGCAGGTTATAACCACTGTGTGTAAACGATTTTACCTCCTACCCTTTGGCTTTGGCATTTGTTGTAAGCATTTTATCTTTCTAAAAAGTATTGGTTTTTTTAAAAAAATTATATAAGCAATACACACAGTAAGACATTCAAACAATACAGACACATGACATTAAAAGGGAACATGACCCCCAAGCATAGACCCCCATCCTCTAAGATCGACACTATTAACAATCTACGGTTTGTCCTTCCTGGTATTTTTCTGTCTCTAAACACACACATACACATAGACATGTACACTTTCAAACTTCTTTACAAAAAAATAAAGAGAGATCCTGTCTTGCAACTTTTCCCTTTCACGGTGTTGTGGACACATCTCCATGTGAGTATATAGACGCCCTTCTGCCTTTGTATCAGCTATGTAATCTCCTTGCTTATTCTACTCATCCCACCACTGCCAGGCAATCAGGGTATTGCCAATGTTCGTCCCAAGCAGTGCTCAGTGCCACCGTACACGCGTGTTCGTACATCTGTGCCAGACTTGATTCCCGAAGCCAGAGGTCAGGATCTTAGCATGGGCCCTGTAAGCATTTTCCATGTTGTCTCAGGCATCCCAGTTATCACTTTTAATAGCTGCACAACCACCTTTTGAATCCAACTGAGCCAACTCGCCTAGCAGAAAGCAGACTCTCTTTAAAGCCAGCCTATCTGTAGGTGCCTTCATGGAGAGAAAGGCAAAGACTCGGTGAAATCCGAGAGAGTTGAATTATGCCTGGAATTTGGGGTTTCCCAAAGGCCCTGGGAGAGGCGGGATGTATTGGGGAGTTTGTGGAAAGAGAGCAATGCCAGCTATAGGACAGAGGACTTGGGGTCCTCTCACTTAGAGTGTGGTTTGTACCGTGCTGTAATCAGTGTGTGCTGACACAGGTTTAAGGACCAACTGATTAGTTTGCTGACTCCCCAGGTGTAAATATTTCTACCTCGATGTGGTAAAAATAAATGCCCCCAGAAAGCCCTGTAAACCACTGACAAAAGCCTGCTCCACCCACAGCCTCAGCCGGTGCAAGTGTCCGGGAGCAGGGTCCATCTTGGGTGAGTCAATCGACAAGTGAGGATGGGGCCGCTGGGTCCAGGAGTGGGTTTGGAGGCCAGCTACAATACAAAGATAACATGCCCCGCCCCCCTCGCCGCCTTGGGAATCCATGAGGATGCTATGGGGATTGCACTGTGGGGGAAAGTTTGGAGTTGTTTTTTCAGACCCCAGAAGGCTGGAGGAGGTGGGGATCCCTGGTGCCTCACTTCGGGTAACTTCCCACACTGCTTTTTCAGCTCATGCTGGGTGGACATCTTTAGCGTCCATTCAGGGCTCTGCAAGCTAGTCCTCACTCCTTTTCTACCTCACCTCTTCCTCTCCTACCACCACACCACACTCCTTCCCTGCCCCCCACACACTGCACCCTCCCAGCAGCAGGCCTTGCCCTGCCCGTCCTCTTCCCATCTCTGGGGGGGCTCTTCCCCTCCATCTGGGCTAATCACAGCAACACCCATTCCTCAGGGCCCGATTGGGCAAGCCCTCGTCTCACCTCCTCCTCCCCCAGAGCCCCACCACGTCTTGTGTAAACAGCTTCCATAGCGTGGACCGTGGACCGTCTCCTCACTGGCTAGAGAGCTCCTGGAAGAGGATTCCTGCACTTCCCCATCGCCCTGTCTTCGGCGCTGCACGTTAGCTCCCGCAGAGCCAGCTCCTCCTTAAGGATTGGGTCAGACTTGTCCTCTCCACTGCCTAGAAGTGCAGTGCATACGCTAGCACTCGATACCTATTTGTCGAATGACTGAGCCAATGAATGACTGAATGCTTATTAGCTAGGCCCAGTATATGTCATGGATAAAGTACCTAGGACTAAAGAAAATTGAGAGACTTCAGTAGGAAGGTTCTGTTAGAGCCTCTCTTGTCAAGTCTAACCATCTGTGTCCTCTTTAATGTTTTTTTCTGACCCCCATGCTGAGATGGCACTGGAATCCCCCATGGGGTCAGAGCTTCCTCGCCTGCCAGGGAGCAGACCCAAGCAGACCTATTTTATGGATAAGGGCTCAGAGAGGTTATGTGACTTTCCTAAGGTCACACAGCTAGTCAGTGGCAGTGGAGGAACTTCAATACACCTGCAGCTGCTGCGCCCACAATTAGGGACCTCTGACCCAGAGCACAGCTCTCCCTCACAACAGAACACAGACAGGCTTTTATCTACTTAAAAGGGACAGCCCTGTTACTAGCCTCCATTGAACAGATGAGGAAACTGAGGCCCAGAAATAACTTGCCCAGGGTCTCATGGCTGGTAAGTGCTGAAAGTAGCACTTACTGCCTCTTATGTACAGATCATATACAGATCTCAGATGCTCTGTACGGTAGCTATTAATGCCTTCATGTTCATATAAGGAAACTGAGGCTCAGACAGGACTAGTAACTTGCCCGAAGCCACACAGCTAGTACAGTGAACTTATACGGGCATTAGGTTCTAAAATTGGCGGATAGGCGAAAGTTGCACAAGTTCAAATTGCCCTTGAAATTCTGTACATCGTCTGCCAAGGTTTCTTTTTCTATCAGCCAGCACAGTCATTTTTACCCAAACACATTCAAGTTTGAGAATGGATGATCTGAACTGAGGGGAAGACCAGAAGGAAAGTGTGAAGATGTCAGGACATCCAATTATTAAACCATAGAGCAGGTTAGAGAATTGGGCGGAAGGAGGATTCTGGGTGTTCCTGCCAGGCTCACTTAATTGTGATTTAATGTTGGTGGCCTTCGCTCTTTATATATGTGCACAGACTTCATCGCTGAGCTGATTAAATGGGAAGCATCTATAAAAGCACCTGCACAGCGACTGGCGTGGAGTAGGTGCTCAACAGATGTGTGCTAGACTTGAGCCTTTTAAAGTAATTCATTCATTCAATAAACATGAACCGCATTGCTGCTGGGTGTCGGGCACTGTGCTAGGCATCAGGGGAACAGCCCCAAAGCAGGCAGACCAGATCCCTGGCCTTACAGAGCGGACATTCTGGCGGGGAGACACATAATAAGCAAGTACACCAATAGCTATACGACAAGATGTCAAGTAGTGCTCAGTGATGGGAAGATAAATCAAAGCGGACGGGGGGCTAGAGAGCAGAGGGGGGGACTTTTAGACAGGGAAGGCCTCCCTGAGGAGGGGACATCTGAGCAAAAAACTGGTCTGGCCTGGGCACACCGGCCCATGCACCCACACCTTTCTTGGTCAAGTACATGTGGTCACCTGCTCCCTACCTTTCCAGATCAGCATGTATTTTGTGGCCTCCACTGACCATCAGTCCCAGGCCCCAGGCATTGGGCTCATGCCCCCTCACCATGCAGGGGACAGGTGCAGAGAGGCCGAATGTGACTCCTCCGTACAGGTGAATGGGCTCAAACCCCAGTCCTGCCGACTCCAGGGCCCAGGATCTGTGCGCCACAACACAGCTCCCATGCTAGAAGAGACATGACTCGGAAGAGTTGATTCTAGAATCCCATGATGCTTCTGTTCCCCAGGGACCTAGAGGCAGGAAGGGTTCTCCGGCACTCCCGGTGCTCTACACGCTCTAAGCCAGCGGTTCTCAACCTGTGGGTCGCGACCCCTTTGGGGGTCGAATGACCCTTTCACAGGGGTCGCCTAAGACCATCGGAAAACACATGTATAATTACATATTGTTTTTGTGATTAATCACTATGCTTTAATTATGTTCAATTTGTAACAATGAAATTGGGGGTCACCACAACATGAGGAACTGTATTAAAGGGTCGAGGCATTAGGAAGGTTGAGAACCACTGCTCTAAGCGATTGGTATTCATCCTCTCACTTGATTACTTCCCTTCCTCTACTGGGAGGGAAACAGGTCCAGAGGTCTCGGGACTCTCCCCCACCACAGAGGGTCAGGGTGAAGGTCAGAACTCAGATCTCGGTGCTCTTCATGCCTAGTAAACGTTGCTGCTCATGGGTAATCCAAGGCGTGAGCGTGCTCTGTCTGGGGCTGTCCACACAACAGAACACGGGACTCTGGGGCCCTGGCTCCCAGGGGAATATGACGCTGATGGAGAAGACGAGGGCCACCTGCAGGCTGAGGACACACTAGAGAGAGGGGGTGAGACAGTCAGGTGTGCCTGGGGAGCCCAGGAGACTGATCCCAGCACAGGGCAGTAGGGTGGGGTAGGAGGGGCAGAGCCTCCTGCAGTGACAGCTGCAAAGCTGAAAAGGGAGCACGGGAGGCCACTCTCTCTTCACCTGCTTTGCCTTTGCACCACGTACATTTGGGGCCCAAGCTGCCTGCATTTCATCCCTAGCTCTGAGAGGGGTTCGGGGAATCTTTCGCTCTCGAAGGGCACTTCTCCATTCCTCTGGGGCCCTGGCTCCCAGGGGAATATGACGCTGATGGAGAAGACGAGGGCCACCTGCAGGCTGAGGACACACTAGAGAGAGGGGGTGAGACAGTCAGGTGTGCCTGGGGAGCCCAGGAGACTGAACCCAGCACAGGGCAGTAGGGTGGGGTCAGAGGGGCAGAGCCTCCTGCAGTGACAGCAGCGAAGCTGAAAAGGGAGCAGCGGGAGGTCACTCTCTCTCTTCACCTGCTTTGCCTTTGCACCACGTACATTTGGGGCCCAAGCTGCCTGCATTTCATCCCTAGGTCTGAGGGGGAGTTCGGGGGATCTTTCACTCTCGAAGGGCACTTCTCCTTTCTTACTTAATTTCCTTCACAGCACAACCCTATGAGTTGGTAACTCTTGTTCCCATTTTACAGATGGGCCCCAAGGCTCAATGTGGGACCGTGTACACAGCAGCCGCCCTCTGCCCTCTAGCCCAAGGTCACCAGGGAGTGGCATAGCTGAGAGTCCAGCCCAGTCCTGTGAGCTCTGAGAGGCCGTGGCAGGCCAGGCCATTTGAGAGCGATGCTGAGGTCCCCACAGCCTGTAACCCCCTCCCTGCCAGGCCCAGGCTGCTGCTCTGGGCGCAGGCAGGGAGCGAGGCTGGGCGCTAATTTACACTTGTTTAACTACAGCTGCCGCCCTCCCGCCATGTGTCTACCCGCCATTTATTGCGCTTGCCAAAGCCCTGCCCGGCACTCAGGGGCATTTCCTGCCTGCGCTAATGGAGAATAGACGCATTATATGTGAATAATGGATTATGATGATACAATTTGGGTCTCTTAGCTCTCGCCGAGCCTAGGCTGGCCTTGCATTATTGATAACTTACACACACCTTCCTGAGCGTGTTTATGTAAATATTTAATAGGGAAAGCAAGTTAACCCGTTGGTTTCCGCCATCTCCAAAGCACCGGCCGTAAAGGCGGTGAGGGGCAACGAGGGGGCCCCCAACAGGAGGAGGTGGCGAGTCAGATCCCTTTGGCAACGTCGGAAAGTTCCCATGATGCTCGTTGGGTCACGAGAAGTTTGTGGCCTCAAAGGCTCAGGGCTTCCCAAGAACCAAGAGAGAAGGTAGGTCTGCCTCCCCATGGACAGCCACCTGGGTCCAGAAGACGAGTGGCCAGCACAGACAGAGCCTGCTGAGGGTATTGGGGGGTCAGACTACAGAAATGCTGCAGTGCGGGTCTCCCCTCTGAACGGACAGACCATTGCTTCCTCTTCCCATGGCCTATTTCCTGTGCTTGCACAGGCTTCCACGTTTCACACTCCATTTCCTATTGGAAGACAATGCTTAAGAGACTGCCTGGGTTTCAACCTGGGCCCCCCACCAGGAGCTGGATGGAGAGTTACTCAATCTCTGAGTTCGTCAGCTGGTGCAAGAATTCAATGAGATAATATATCTGAAGTGGACTGTATAGGGCCCAGCACACGGTAAGGGTCCCCTACCGTCCTGTGATCACATAGCAGCAATTTTTAAAATGCACAGGTTTTCACATGAGTCTTAAAATAAATGCCAGGGTATATGTTAACTGGCAGTGTTTCTTAGTAGAGTGGAAAATAATGTATATCTTTTTTTTTTAATTCTTACCCAAGGATATTTTTCCATTGATTTTTAGAGAGAGGGGAAGACAGAGAGAAATATCAATTTGAGAGAAGCACATAGATTGGTTGCCTCCTGCACAAGACCCAACCAGGGCTTGGGCCAGGGAGGAGCTTACAACTGAGGTACATGCCCTTGACTGGAATCGAACCCGGGAACCTTCGATCCGCAGGCCAATGCTCTATCCACTGAGCCAAACCGGCTACCACTAAATAGTGTGTATCTCAGATGCATTGAAATATGGCTGTTATTTTGCTTATATTGTTGTTTCAGGCACTTAGACCTCCCCTGCCCCTCTGGGAAGTCACGGCGGTGGGAATGTGGCCCATCTGCTTATGCTGAGAGTAGAGAGCCAGGCAAAATCGAGACCTAGGCGGGCCTGGTCCACACCCACCACCAGCACCCTGCCTCCTCTCGGACTCATCTCCCCCACACTGACAGCCTTCTCCCCTCCCAGCATACTTCCTCGAGCTGCCAAGCCTTTGGGCGAACCGGCTCCTCTACCTGAGTGCCCCTTTCTTCCTGGAACCCCGACTGCCTCAGGGCATGGCTCAGTCTCACCTCCTCCCTAAAGCCTTCCCTGCCTCTTGACTGAGCTCATCTTAAAATTGAGATGGCCTGTTTGTTCTTCTGCCTGCCCGCGCCCCGCCCCCCCCTCCCCCTGCCCCGTGACTTCCAGTCTAAGGTCGCAGAGGCAGGGGCTGTGACTGGCTGATTCGTCTCTGTGTGCCCAGGCCCTTGCGCTCATGCAGTCGGCACCTCCTCCAGCAGGGCCCTGTGCTGGGTGGTGTGGGAATGCAGCCTGGATAACAGACTGCAGGCTGGAGGGGAGGGGCCGACAAAGGCACAAGAAATAAGAAACTGGAGTATGTAAGAAGATGGTAAACGCAATAGGGGAGGGAAGGAGCAATGACGAATACCAGAGGGATACTTTTTTTGTCCCATTTGAGACCATATTGAATTCCCCCCCACCTCCTATTATTACCCATCACGGAAATGGCTGTGTAGATGCCTGTCGCAACATAGTCCAGCTGCTATGGCACGATGGTACTTACCTCTCGCTGTAGTCGCTGCCACTTGCCGTAATTCCCAGCAGGGTAGCTGCCTCTCTCGAAAGTGCCTGGCCAGGTAGCCGCCTCTCGCGATACTGGCTGCCTCTCGAGATAGTATCTGCCTCTCACAATGGTACCTGGCTGGGCAGCTGCCTCTCATGATGGTCCCTGTCTGGGCAGCTGCCTCTCACAATGGTCCCTGGCTGGGCAGCTGCCTCTCATGATACTGGCTGCCTATTGCAATAGAACCCAGCCAGGTAGCTGCCTGTCCCAATATTGTCCGGCCCAGTAGTTGCCTGTCATGTTATTGTCTGTCCCCAAAGCTGTATGTCACGAGATGTAAGGGATTCTAAGGAAATATATGTTTTTAATTGAATTTATTGGGATTCCATTGGTTAATAAAATTATATAGGTTTAAGGTGAACAGTTCTATAATACACTATCTGTGCATTGTATTAGGTGCTCACCTCCCCAAATCATGTCTCTTTCCATCACCATTTATCCCCCCTTTATTCTCTCCTGCCTCCCCACACTTGCATTTCCCTCTGGTAATAACCAAAGTGTTCTGTCAATGAGGATATTTTGTTTTTTATTTTGGGTTTTTTTGTTTGTTTGTTTGTTTGTTTGTTTTTGTTTGTTTGCTTTATCCTTTCACCTTTTTCACCTAGCCCCCTTAACCCCTTCTCTCTGACAGCTGCGAGTCTGTTTCTAGTTTGTTTGTTTATTCTATTCATTAGACTCCACGTGTAAGTGAAATCACATGGCACCTGTCGCCCTCTGACGGGCCCACCCCACCCAGAACAATACTCGGCAGGTCCATCCACGTCGCTGCAGAAGGCAAGCTTTCCTCCCCCTGCCCGGCTGAGTAGTATTCCGTTGTGCAAATGCACCACAAATGCTTCATCCACTCGTCTACTGAGGGGCACTTGCGCTTCTTCCAAATCTTGGCTATTGTACATAACGCTGCACTGAACAGAGGGGTGCATATATTCTTTCAAATTAGTGATTCCGGTTTCTCTGGATCAATTTCCGGAAGTAAAATCGCTGGGTCATAAGGCAGTTCCATTTTCAGTTTCTTGAGGTAACTCCATACTGTTTTCCACAGAGGCTGCACCAACCTGCGTTCCCACCAGCAGTGCGTGAGGGTTAAGGGAGTGTGTTTTCAGTAGATGGTCAAGGTGAGCCTCATTGAGAAGGTGGCACCTGAGCTGAGGAGCAGAGTGAACAGCCCGTGCCAGGGCCCTGGGGTGGGAGGGAGCCTGGAGTGTCCACGGAAGCGATGCGGTGGGTGTGGCTGGCGCAGGGGAAGGAGGCAGAGCTGGACAGGGCCTGCTGGTCATGGTGAAGACTCTGCCTCTGGCTACAGGGAGGCCGGGAGCTGCTGGAGGATTAGGAACAGAGGAGTGATGGAGTCTGACTTTGTTTTAAAAGGATGCTATGTGGGGCCAAGAGCCCAAGGGCACAGGTCCTGGAGCAAGGACACTAATTAGGAGGCAAGAATCCGGGCAAGACAGGGTGCCTTGTCCTGGGGCAGGAGCAGGGGAAGGGAGGCGATATGGCCAGGTGGTCAGGTTCTACCAGAAATGGAGACCTGATGGTTTAGGCATTTGATGTGAAAGAAAGAGCAGAATCGAGGATGACTCCAAGTTACCATCACTGACCGGAGGGTGGACTGGCCATGAACAGAGATGACTGTGAGGGGGCAGGTTTGTGGAAGGAAGGCCAAGAATTCGTTGGGGATGTGTTTTTAGATATTTTAGATTTGGGGCAGGTTTGTGGAAGGAAGGCCAAGAATTCGTTGGGGGATGTGTTTTTTTAGATATTTTAGATTTGACATGTCTATTAGACATCTGAGGGGAGAGTTTGAATGGGCAACTGAAGAAAGAGTTTGGATTTGAAGTGAGAGATCTAGGCTAGAGTTATAAGTGCAGGAGTCATCAGCATACAGACAGGTGAGAACACAAGGGAGAGTGTGTAAAGAAACAAAGAGACACCAGGGCCCAAACCCAGGGCCCTGCAGGGAGTAGGGGTTGGAAGAAAGGAGAACCAGCAATCGGGGCAGTGAAGAGGTGCCTGTGAGGGAGGAGCTACATTTATTTGTTGAAACTTCAGTTGTAATAAACAACTTTGTTATAAACAATTGTAATGAAATAGCTACCATTAATTGAGCACTTACTCTGTGCTAGACACTTCACATGAAGTTTCTCCCTTGATCCTGAGATTTAGGAATTCTCATTCCCATTTTACAGATAAGAAAACTGAGGCTCAGAAAGGTTAAGCTGACCAAGATTTTACAGAGAGTAAATTGTAAAGCAGCAATAAACCTAAGCTTGGCTCAGCTCAACTAATGTTTATTGACCATCTACTAAGAACTGGGTGGGTTGTTTTGGGGGTTTTTTGTTGTTGTTTTTAAATCCTCACCTGAGGATATGTACATCGATTTTGAGAGAGAGAGAGAGAGAGAGAGAGAGAGAGAGAGAGAGAGAGAAACATTGATCAGTCACCTCCCATACATGCCCCAACCGGGTATCAAACCCGCAACCTAGGTATGTAGCCTGACTGGGACTCAAACCCGCAACCTTTTTGTGTACAGAACAACACTCCAATTAACTGAACCACCCGGCCAAGACAAGAACTGGGTGTGTGTTTTTAATAAACATTATTTTATTTAATACTCTCAACACCTTTGTGTTGCAAAGTAGATGTCATTCCCACCCACTTTACAGATGTGGAAACTGAGGCCTATCCAACGTTACCCAGGTTAGAAATGGCAGGCAGGGATCTGAGTCCTGATCTCCTGTCTTCCTTTAGGCACTGAGGACTCCCACACCTGCATTTAGGGGAGGGAACAGGGTGAGGGGTTAACTATAGCTTCTCAGCTTGAAGTCCTCGGCCTCCTTCAGGGACCAGATGTCAGGCTGGTGCCACCAGAGCCTCTGCTGAGTCCTAGGCTGGAAGCAGGGAGGGAGGGCTCTCCGTTACCAAAGCCCAGGCTGGGCGCTCCCAGGGAGTCCCCTTCTTCCCGCCTGCCCAGCATCTGCCCTCCGCCAGCCCCTGCCTGGCTGCCAGATGTGCCAGCTGTGGCTCCGCTCTGCAGAGAGCCTCATTTATTAATTAACATGGATGCCAAGGGGGCATCTTCTCAGGCCCAGCCTCAGAGCAGATCTTGGCACATTTTTCAGACTTTGTTTAATAATTTATCATCTTTTAATCATAAAAATAATTAGCACAAGAGTGATAATCTGTACTCTGCCGAGAGCAGACTGGCGGAGGAGTTTTCAGACGGTGCCAGAGCCCAGAGAGCCGAGCTTTGGCAGCGGAGAGAGGGGGGTGCTGGCTCAGGGCCCGCTGTCCACTCCAGCGCTGAGGGCTCCAGGGCGCTGGAGGTCGGGGTGTCAGAGGCGCCGCCTGGCTCTGAGAGGAGCTGGAGGACCCATGAGGCTTTCCTAGGAATTGAGGTTCCTGCTCCTGTCTAACCTGACTCACTGGCTAACCCTCTGGGAAGTTCCTTCTCTTCTCTGGGCCTTAATTTTCCCATCTGTAAAATGGGAGTTAGATTAGATGATTCCCAAGGGCCTTTTTGCTCAAGATGCCATAATCCAATGAGGCAGCAAATGTAGAAGCAGTTAAGAGAGTGAGCTGCAGAACCTAGAGACCCAGGAAGCCGTTATGGTCCCCCAGGCACGTGTGCTCTCTCCCTTCTCTGCATCCCCCACAGCTCACGGAGCCCTGGGAACAAGACAGTGCGGCGGACGGCAGGCATAAGCCGTGTGGCCTGGGCAAGCCCCTCCCCTCTCGAGTTTACCCAAAATCACACCCCAAAATCTCCCACAGGAGATCCAACCAAGGGGGGACAGGCCCCTGGGAAACATGGACCCCATCTGTCCTGAACTGAATTGCACGCCCGGTCAGACTGCTGGGCCTGGGAACAGCACAGGGACGCCTCATTCCGCTGGTGGTGAATGAACAAGCTAAGTGTTCTGCCAATTCCAGGAACCTGCCTAGAGGTTGTTGGACCCGTGCAGACACACACCTCCTCCCCCAGCAGTGTCCGTGGCTCCGAAAAAGACCACAGCAGGTCAAGAAGGCAGCGCCGCCTCTTCAGGTGGGCTGTGCACAAGCTGCTTGGCCTCCAGGGGCCTCAGTCTCCTCATCCATCAACGGGATACGTACCTGAGGTTGGGGCCCCAGACGCACATCCTGAGACGAGGACTCAAAAGCAAGTCAAGGATTTGGGAAGATTTCCAGAAGCCCCAGGAGGGAGTCAAGAGGTGAGACAGGAAAGGGGAGGAGGCCAACCAACGATGGGTCAAGGAGCAGGTGACCCCTGTGGGCCACTGGGGCTCCATCCTGCTGGGGACCTCATGGGCCCAGTCCAGCCTGCCTCCTGTTTCTGTGAAGAGAGCTCCCACAGAGTCCACACTCAAGCCCTTTCGTGTGGGTGCTGTCTGTGGCCCTTTCTTTGACACAACAAAATTGAGCAATTTCCACAGAGACCAGGTGGCTCTCAAAGCCTAAACTAGTCCCTCCCTGGCTGCCTGGCTTCTGCAGGAAAGTGTGTGTAGCCCTGGTCCAGGACAGAGTGCAGAACTTACCTCAAAATTGTCTGCTTGAAGGAGAGGCAGCTGGGCTATTAACCCACAAATGCCAGTCTGTTGTTGGCTGCTCCCAGGGGGCCTAAAACGACTCCCATAACACACACCCCCAGGTGCTGGGTGACACACTCCCGCGGACAGAGGAGCCCTCGGGAAGAGTTGGGCTGAGGAGAGATTGGGCCCAGGGCTCCAGGACATCTGCCCGGTACCTCACCAAGCGGGGATGAGGACTAGATGAGATAACACATGGGGTACCAAGAACAGGGAGTGCCCCAGGTTAGGAACTTTGACCATCACTACCAGCCCCCTGGCCCATTCCAAAGTGAGCTGCCTCTGCCTCCTCGGCTCCACTCCTTTCTGAGCCCACGTTCCACGGGTCCCGGGGGAGTGTTCCTGCCCAGGCCCAGTTCGGCCTGTCCGGAAGAACAGACAGGTAGGCCCAGGGCCGCCTGCATGAGCATTGGTCCTGCCCAGCCCTGACTGGGAATCCCTGCCTTTCCTACTTCTTCCGAGGCCCCGTGCCTCCTGCCTCCTCACACCCTGTGAGTCAGGCACTGGGGCTCTATCCTCAGGCCTGAGTTTTGGACCTGCCCTGGGGGACTGCCCTCTGGTCTCCATCCCAGCAACTCCCCTCTCCCTGGTTAGTTCTGCACCCCAGAGGGCCAGTGCTCCTGATCCTCGTTGCTCTGGTTCTCCTGGGCCCTCCAGCAGCTGTCTGCTCCCGCCGGACCCCATCCTTCCCAGGAAGTAGGTATTCTGGGCAGTCAGCTCAGAGTTTGGTTAGAGAGCAGTTGAAATGATCAGGGCTCAGCAGGGGGCTGGGGTCAGGGCTCAGTCTGCTCCATCTAAGACCAGGTTCAAGGCTCAGGTAGATGGGGCCAGTCAGAAATCAGTCTGGGTTCAGATTCAGGTTCAGGATTCAGTCTAAGGCTGGAGTCTAGGAAAAGCCTGGGATCAGGATCAGGACCATGCAGGGCCAGGGTCCAGGGGTCAGTGCAACCATGGAGCCCCGCACACCCACCTGGTTGACCTGACCATCCAGCCCAGGCCACGCACCTGCCCCTGGCTCAGCATCCTGGCTGCCTCTGGGAGCCTCCAGCCCGTCCCTCACCACGGGGGCGCCTACATTCCCATGGATGTGTACACCCTCCTGGCCAGGCTGCAAGGATCCCCAAGTCCATCTGTCTGCTGAGCTGTCGTGGGAACCACGCTCGGCAAATGGGCCCAAGCCTGTCTCCCTCCGGAGCCTGCCTCCAGACTGTTGGCGTTCACGGCTCTGCCTCGCAGCCTCCGAGCTGGGCTCGCACTGCCGAGTCCAAACGCCGTCCACTGCTCAGTTCCAGCCAGCCACCACGCACTCCCCAGATGGGCAGGGACCGCCGTGCCTGCCTGCCTGCCTCCGGCACTGCTCATTCCCTGCCAGGGGCCTAGGGAAGGTGCCCACTCCCCAGGCTCACAGCCCTGGGCCCCGCAGGGCAGGAGAAGGGCAGGCCCTCAGCATCTTCTAACCAGCGATTCCCTCCTGCCCTGACCGCGACCCTGGTGAGACCTGGCCTTTCTCCCACCAGCTTCCTATTAGCCTCCGTCCTCTGACCACAGAAGTGCCAGAGGACTCGGGGGACGCAAGGTGAGCCTTGGTCAGCATGTTCCTCCAGGGCATCTGTCCGAGAAGCTCCAGGCAGCATAGAGCTTCAGAGTTAGGCAGCCCTGACTGTCAATCTCAGCAGTGGCACTGCAGGTTGTATGAACTTAGATCCATCAGTCTGTGCCTCAGTTTCCTCACTGATAAATGGGCACAGTACTTTCTAGGTTGTGGTGAGGGTGTAATAAACTAGAAGGTGTAAAGCCCCAGGCACAGGAAAGGAGCTTGTAGTGACATCTGTCACATTTGTCTGCTCAGCACCCTGGCCCTCGTTCTTCTAGCCACAGCACCCCGTTCCTATGCAGACCTGGCCCGTCTCCACCACACACGGCTCTGGCGGGGCAGTGAGTCCCAGGACCCGGCGCCGTGGCCCAGAGCAGGCACAAGCTGCCTCGCAGATGGAAGCAGAACAGAGAGAGCAGAGCGCAAGTAAATAAACGAATGGCGAGCCTATCGACATTGTTTAGAGCCCCCAGAATTCCTGTGGCCAGACCCCACACTGAACTGCCCAGTCACTGAGCCAGTAAATTCCTTTTAGCTGAAGCTGTTGGATTCAGGCTTCTGTTTCTGGCAACAAAGTTCAGAAACAAAGAGTAAATGCATGTCATGGTCAAGAGCCTTGATCTGAAGCCAAACGGTAGGAGTTCATATCCCAGCTCTGCCACTCACTAGCGCTGTCATCTCAGGTGAGTTACCCAGCCTCACCTGTCAGTTTCCTCATCTGCAAAATGGGGGTGATACTGGTACCTACCTTCCAGGGTTGTGGTGAGCATCCAATTAAGGAATTTATATAAAACACTGGGAAGAATTCCTGGCATTCGCTGTATGAGTATTTGCTAGTATATGATTATTTAATTCCCTGCTTCCCTACCCAGCTCCTCTCCTCTGCAACCTGGAAGCCATCCTTTTTCCTTCTCTCTCCTTCATCCTCACCAATCACTTTCCGAGTGACTATTATCTCCTAAATAGCCCTCACTTCTCTATAATCCAGGCAACTCCCATCACTCTCTAATACCTGCTTACCAACTGGTGTCCATGCTGGGCTCCTCCTCCAATTCCAATGACCTTACAGCACCCAGAGTGATCTTCTCAAAACACAAACCTTTCTCTCTGCCTCTTGGCCTTGCTCCTGAGCTCCAGGTGGTGGTAAAATGGCTGCCACAGCTCCAACCCTCATATCCTCTGCCTTTTAGTCCAGTTGTCTCTTATCCAGAGTTCCCTGCGAAGGTCCCGGAGCCTCTCAATAGCTCTAAACTGACCTATCCTGAAACCATTGCTGTGGTCAGAGGGATTCAATGTGGTGAGTGGCTTCACATGGGTGATGTGCCACTCCTGGAATGGAGGAATCGACCCCCAATTAAACCACATGAACTAAAACCCTGGGGAGTGCTGGGTCTCCAGATACCTGGTTCTTCAAGGAGAACCCAAGGCTGCCGTACACCAAGAAAGAGATGGTGTCCACGTGGTATATCGGTATTTCCTAGAGTGTGTGCAGTGGAATGCTAACCTCTCAAAATCCTCTGGGATAAGGGCTGGGTGAGAAAAAGATATTCATGGGTAAATAAGTTTGGGGAAAAATTGAATTCTAGCCCTGCAGCCCTTCGAGATGCATAGTGCATATTAGCATATTAAGGGCACTAAAATCTCCTGCAGCCAAGAAATCTGTCTGGCTTCCTTTCACCCAGCGTTTCCTAAGTACATTTGAGTGTACACCTCTTCCCCCCACATGGTGCTATGAAATTCACTCTGAAAAACCTCACTCCATTGAGTTCTTTCATCTGCTTTTAGGGTTTTTCTTTCTTCCCTCACTCTTAGCTGTGGTTTTCTGTGGCTCTGTGTGGTTTTGCTTCTCGAAGCCACTCCCCATCTCTTCTTTCTCCTCGCAGTCCTCTGTAGGCTGGATAAACAATCCTAGAGATTGTCCAACGTAAAGAGAAAGGAGCTCTGGTGGCTTCCGTGCACCCCCTGTGTGTTGGTTCTGTCTCTGTGGTTCTGACTGTCATAGCCCGGGGCCCTCGGCTGCGTTCGGGAAAGGTGGGCCTGTCTGAGAGTGTGTTCTAAATGTGAGCCTGCCCCTTTGCACCGATCCCCCTCGGTAATGCAGTCCTCTGGCCAGGAGACAGGGAAGTGTTGTAGGGCAAGGAGGCAGCAGGGCTGGCCTGAATACCTCCAGGTAGTTCCTGTCATGTAACACCAAGGCAGCAGCCAGAACAGCCGGGGACACCCAGACAGGCTCAGCTCTGAATGCTGAAGGTGCATGACAACAAGACAGCCCTCAGTCAGGCTGCAGCTGCGGAGGGATTCATCTGGAAAGGGGACAGAGCAACCAACAGGAGGGATGACTGTAGAGCAGAGTCCAAGAGAGATTCTGTAGGCGTGTGTGTGTGTGTGTGTGTGTGTGTGTGTGTGTGTGTGTAAGGATGCACGCAAGCATATGCACATAAGAAAGGGTGCCTTTGGAGGAACATATATGAATACATACAGGGAGGCCCACGTATGTGTGTAAGAAAAAAGCAGAAAGAGAATCAACCCAGTCTGACCAGAAGAAGGGTACTCAGATAAACACAAGGCATGCGTTGTAGCGTCAATATTTCCTGACTCCTTCAGAGGGAGTTGCGGGCTGCTCTGCGGTCTGACGTGTGGGTTTCCCTCCGTGCACGATCTGATGCATACTCTGACCCACGGCCTGGCCTGTGGTCTGACTTGTGGTCTGCCAATGTGGTCTGTCACAGCTCCACGCGAGACGGCACGTCCAGAATCGGGCCGGGCGCGGGACACCCGGGTTGCCTGGGCCGGGCCGCACAGACCTGCTGCCATCTGCCCAGGCCCCCTTTTCACCAGAGAGGCGTTGGCGGCCCCCGTGAGTTATGACTTTTATTATGCAGAAAACAGGCACATTAACTTCAGGTCCTTTGAAAAATGTGGTCCTGTAATCAGAGGCTGTGTCTGTCCTGATGCACGGTGGCACCGGGCCAGAGAAGTGCAGAGATGAAATAAACATTTAGAAAGACAACTGCATTTGCAGATCTAAGAATTGAGTTATATTCATTTCTGACAGTTTCCTGAATCACAGCCCACGTCTCCGCCCGGCAACACTGGGACCTGGCCCTTTAACTAGACTCCATTTCACATAATTAAAGACTCACAAAATTAAATGGCCTGCATGGAAAGTGCCTTTCAGTGGACTAAATGCCGGGAGCAATCTCCTCGCCAGAGTGGAGAAGTGACACTAGCTTGCAGATCAATATCATCTCTGTTATTAATATCAAAAGCACATTACTTTGTTTTTGCCTGGCTCCCCTCCAAGCCTCCGGCCCCGCCGCGGAGCAGCCATTTGCTCGGGCCATAATTTACTTTGGTGAGTTTTTAAGGTATTGTTTTGTCAGGACCAATCACCGTGACGTTATAAATGGCTGGGAGGGCTTGCACTCCCCCTCGGTGGCATATGCAGCGAAATTAATTTTTTAAAGTTTCACGTCAATTACTCCCGTCCTTGAGTTATGCAAGGGGACAAAGGAGCAGAGACGTAAGGACGTGAGTGATCTCAAACAGATGAGGTAACGACACACAGAAGCCGGGGCTGCAGACCAGAGCAGACATTACACTATCTTTAATTGATGCATTGAATTAAACAATCCTAAAGCCAAATAAATATTGACCACTTAGCAAAAGAACCATTGATTTTTATGATGGACAACAATGCCATCCTCCGCTTGGCTGGTTGGGGGGTTTCGGGCTGGGGTCGTGTCGCCTGCAGAACAGCCACTTGGCCGGACTACACTGAGAGATGCCATCGCTCTTTGGTGGGACTTGGCGAAGCGGGTGTAAATGTTCTCACTGTTGCTTGCTCTGTCTGGCTTGTGTCTTTCATTCGGGTCTACCCATGTCGTCCTCCGTTGGCTTGTTCCAAAGGAGAGCCCAGGCTGGGCCCTGCCTCCCTCTGCGTCAGGGTCCGCATCCAGGCCAGGGGCGCCAGGCTCCTTTCACCAGAGAGCTTACATGACCCATCCTCCTCCTCTGCCTCCCCAGCCGGCTGCCCAGGACCCAACGATGTAGCTCACCCCCAGAAGATGTGTAGGACAGTGAAATGCTCTGTCTGGTACTGTAATGATGGACATGCCGTTGTACATGGGGGATGTTGATAATGGGGAATGTTATGCAGCGTGGGGGCAGGATTGTCTGGGAAATCTCTGTACCTTCCTCCTAATTTTGCTGTGAACCTAAAACTATTCTAAAAAACATAAAGTCTTTAAAAAATAAAAGTGGCTCACCTTCAGCCCTGAGCCCAAAAAGCATCTCTCACCTCCCGCTCTGCCTGAAAATCAGGGCAGGGAGGAGGAGACAGGAAGGCGGACACAGGAGGGTCTGTGTCCGGGAAAAGAAAGGAACCTCCAGCTTACGAAGCCCCGGGACGTGCCCGGCGCTGTGCCGGACACTATGCAGACATTGTCCTCGTTGATTCTCTCAGAGACTTGAAAGATGGGTGTGTCAGGGTCAGACTTAAAGATGGACACTGACTTCAGGGGGTGTCTGAAGCCTGTGGGCCTTAGAATGAGACTCCCTCACCTCACCATCCCCAGCTGCCTGTGGGTCTCGACCCAAACGTCCACCCTTCTCCCACTAGAATTCAGATTCCATGAAGGCAGGGACTCGTCTGTCTTTTTCTGATGGGTCCCCAGTGCCTGGCCCGGTACTTGCACATGGCAGGTGTGAGTGAGTGTGGAATGAATGAATATTACAAGAGAGGCCGTGGGAGGTACAATTTAACATCGTCGTTTGAGAGGGATGGGTCACCATTTGGAACCCAGTCCCACAGAGCCACCTGTCAGGCTGCCTTCCACCTGGATCGGGGAAGCAAGGAATAGGTCAGGTAGCAGCTGCGCTCAAGCCAGGCGGACTCTCAGGCTGTTGGCACTGGAGTTAGAACTACAGAATCTGGTCTGGCCATGAAACCTCCCATCATGATGGGCTCTGAGATGCCTGAGTGAAGCAACCAGAATTGAGACCGGTCCCTTTTCTTGTTTCTCTACTCAGATGTCAAAGGCCAAGGAAGGATGGAGGCAGCCAGCAGTCAAACAGGGCCACTGGGCTTTGGAGAGTCGCCTGACAAGCATTATGATCCCCATTTCACAGATGAGAAAAGTGAAGCTTAAAGAACTTGTCCCTAACATCTTCACTTCGCCTGACAAGCATTATGATCCCCATTTCACAGATGAAAAGAGTGAAGCTCAAAGAAGTTGTCTGTGCATCTTCACCCAATGGTCTAAAGATAATTGCACATTTCAATTATCCAATTGTTACCCCATATCTCAAAGCTGGGCTTTGCAGTGACCAGGTATGCAGATCTTGAGACATGGATTTAGCATTTACCCAGAGGGTCCAGGCCTTGGACACGTAGCCCAACTTACCCCATATCTCAAAGCTGGGCTTTGCAGTGACCAGCTTGAGTATGCAGATCTTGAGACACGGATTTAGCATTTACCCAGAGGGTCCAGGCCTTGCACACGTAGCCCAATCTGTGCCATGCCCACAGGGCTGCCCTCTGCAGGCAATTCTTGGAGACTATGGTTCAGTGCCCAGGTTGGACTGAGGGTGAGCTAGGTGGCCCCCTGCAGTGAAATTCATAGCCCTCAGTCAAGGCCACACTCTGCCTTTGGTGGAGGCAGGGGCTGTTGAGTTGTAGAGACAGTTCTGTCCTGGGAGTGTCAAAGGCTCACCTGTTCCTCCATCAAGAAGTATCGGATGCCTGCTCTGTGGCAGGTGGGAGTCAGGCTGGAGATGCGTCAGCAAATGAGGCTGCAATGCCCTTGCCCTCATCCGGCGTACGGTTGGTGGAATGTGAGACGCTGCACTGTTTCAAAAGTCTGTAGTCTTCATTTGCATAAATCTCACATGAGGAAGACAGCTTTTAAATCTATGCCTCACTTAATAAGAAAATGCATTGTTCCTCCATACCAGTAGGTTAATCAGAACCAAAGCAGGCAGCATTGCAGCGTTCGGTGACACCCCCAGGGTCACAACTGTAAGCTGACTGAGTACTTACAGATGTGCCCTCACAAAGGTATTCTTTCAAGCACCAGTATTTACAAGAAGCATTTGAACAAATGTGTTCTCCTTTAACAAGCATTCAGAGTCTCAGGGTAACAAGGGAACAAACCTTGAGAGACAGCTCTTCAAGGTTTACCTATCACAGACGATGGCTGCTTTTAGTAGATACTTAGGAACTTAACCTCCAGATGTCAAGATTCCTAGGAAGTATAGATTTAATGTAAATATTATGGTAAATAGCATGCTGCCATACTTCTAAGCTTATTGTCCGTTTAAACAAAGGATGCTTGCTCACCTAGTGCTTTGTCGAGGACTTCGCGCTCAGAGAGTTCTTGTCGACCCGAAAGCATTTGTCAGGCACCCACCCTGGGGCCAGCTGTGCAGGGGGCCCTGCTCTCAGAGCTAAGACAGCCACAGTCCTGGTGCCTGAGGAGCTCCTTGTCCAGTGGGGAGAGGGACGCGGGAACAGACAGCAAGGTGTTTGGAACGGGGTAATGTCAATGAGGACGTGGATTTACCCTGCCTGCTGCAGAGGGAAAGGAGTCACAGGAAGGGTGTCTGAGAGCTGAATCCTAGGAGTGAAACGACCGCTCTAAGAAGCAAAGAGAAAGCCATTCTTGCCAGAAGGATTTGCAGATGCAAAGACTTGGAGGTCCAACCGAATACGGTGTAACTGGAGAAGAGTCTGGTGTGGGTTAGGAGTCGTGGCTGTCTAGATAATCTACTCTCTGTTCCCAACACGAAAGGCAGAATGGTCCTCTGCAAATGTTAATTGGATCCTGTGTCTTCCCTGAGCCAATCCACCAAGACCTTCTCGCTGCATTTTGGGGTTAAATCTAAAGTCTGACCATGGCCTACAGGCCTCTGCACAGTCTGACTCCTGCCCCCCTCTCTCCCCCAGGCCGCCTGCCACTCTGCCCCTCACTCTGCAAGCTCCAGCCTCATTCCTTGAGTTGGTTCAGCTGCTTTTTCCCTCGAGGCCGCTGCACTTCTTGCTCCCTTGGTGTGGGATGATCTTCCTCCAGTTGGCTTCTTCTCATTAAAATATGGGTTCAGATGTCGCCTCTTTGGAGCAGATTTCCCTACGTGCTCATGTAAGCAGCACCCACACACGCCCGCAGTCACCTCTTATCACACCAACTTGCTTTCCTGACATCAAGGCACATGTCACTCTAAAATCATCTTGTTTATCCACGTGTTCATGGTGACCTCCATGAGGACAATGGCCTGTCTGTCGTGTGTTGTGTTCAGCCCCTAGAACAGTACCCAGAACATACTAGGTACAAAAAAAAAGTTGGATGAATGAATGCATGAGTAAAAAGCCTGGAAAAGTCTTTGTTCTTCAGCTCTTAGAACATCTGAGAGGCAAGGAAAGCAGAAAAGGAGGCTCCTTCACCCGCCATGCCCTGGCTATAGGGAGGAAGGGAGAAATCCCTAATGCATGGATGGAGGGCAGAGGCAAGTTTGAGACACTGGATCGAATCCAAGTGGCACCAATTTATCCATCACAAGCAGCAGCAAGCAGCTCTCCACTTCTAATGCTAAAAGGAGGTGAGCAGGCCTGACCCCGAAGACAGAAGAGGGAGTGTGGGTAGAGCCGATGGGGACCTTGGGGAGCAGATGGCACACAGCCTACCTGTTCCTCTCTTACCTCGAACATCTCTGCAACTCAGTGGGGCAGATTGGGACGTCTGAGGCCAGAGAACTCAGGACTGCCTCTGGCCAGACTCAACCGTTCACATTCTTCAACCGGCCTTGCCCTTTCTTGCCTCCATGCCGTTCCCTCCGCCTGGAAGATGATTTCCTTTTGTTTATCTGGCAAAGCCCTGCTCATCCTCCGAATGTCAGTTTACACATCACCTTCTCTAGGAAGCCTTCCCAACCCCCTCTGTCCCCCCCCCCGCCCCCCGCCAGGCTGGACTTGGAAATCTTTCCCCATTAGAGCAATCATCCTGTATTATAATTGCCCACCTCTGGACTCACACACCCCCCACTTGAGTTTCAGCTCAGTCAATGGCTGCTCAACCTCTTGGAGCCTCAGTTTCCATGTCTATAAAATGAGGCAAATAACACCGATCTTGCAAGTATGTTGGGAGGATTGTTTGGCACAGTATTTGGTAGCTGGTGAGTAATGGGTATTTCATAAATATTAGATACGATCATGATGAAAAAGAAAAATTTCTGAATCCACCCCAAAAGCCTAACAGGTGGGCAGCTGGGCTGTGGTTAAAAACACACACACAACGTAAGAACTTGGAATTGAAAATCCTGGCTCTGCCACTATGAGTGTGATTTGAGTAGGTGTCAAATTCCCTCTTAGCTTCCAATTCCTCCTCTGCAAGATGAAATGCCTGATACCTTCCTCGTGGGGTTGTTGTGAGGATTAAATTGACTTAATCATTTTCCAACTTTGTAAATAGCTATTAGTGCCCAGCGCTGGGCTCAGTACCAGGGCTGGGCAGAAGGCAAACGCAATCTGATCCTTGTACTCATTGGGGGTGGGGGGAGCAGGTAGGGGCAGCGTTAGACTAGTCATGGCCGCAGTATGGTTCATGCATGCTTGCATTCAGCAGTATGTATTGACTGCCTACTATCTACCAAGCTGGGACTAAAAGAGATAAGGCTCCTGCCCTAATAGGATTAAAAAGAATAGCTAATATTCAATGAGCATTTATTGCATGACCTTGAGCTAAAGTTCATTCAGCTTCCTAACACACAGGCACAACTAATGGCTGCCTCATAGGGTGGCAGCAAAGATTACAGGTATTAGTGCACGTGAAGCTCAGAGCAGAGGTTTTGGCACCTCATACGTGGTCAGCAAATGGGGTCCCTAAGTCCACTTATTAGCTCACTAGGTAGCAGCCTTGTGTTTAGAGATTTACATGTTTTATCTCATTTAATCTGGGGTGATAAGTACTAAGACGCTACCTGTGAAATCGCCTATAAACTTAAAAGCCCTCGTACGTGTATTTGTTAATGTTTTGGGAAGCCAGCCTAGGACTGTGGAAATGTGATGAAGCAGTCAGCGTGGGGCAAGATCAGATAGAAATGCTTTGGGGAAGGTGAGCCTGGAGGAGGTGGGGGGCAGCGGGGATGAGTGGGGCGAAGCATGAGAGGGCAGGGGGGCAGCCACTCTCCTGCAAACCCCGGCCGCTGTGGCGGTTCAGCTGCTGCGGAAGGCCAGATTCTAACAGGGCAATTTAAAAACATGTAAAAGGCATAAAGCGAGAGCAGCTGTGCACAGCTGCCGCCGAGCGCTCCATCGCTGCCTCGCCGTGGACTCTAAATGACAATAAACCTTCCACCCCTTATAAATTAAGCAGACTTTCAAAAAAACCATATCTCCTCCTGCAACTTTTTATGGCTGTTTGGCAACTTTAATCATTTTGCAAAATGCAATTCCTGACCATAAATTCTCTCCCAAGTACAGATTTAGGGAGATCTAGAGGACTGCGGCGGGTTGATAGGTAAGTTTTAATCTGACAAGGCCAAAAAGTCTATTAGATTTATAGGGAGGCAGCAGATACCCTGTAATTACACCAGGCCCGACCTCCAGGGAATCGCGAATGTAAGGGGTGGGGGAAGAGGGTGGGAAGGAAGCAGCTGGGACAGCAGCAAGGACAGGCGGGAACCCCCTCGGCTGCCAGCCTCTGCCCCAGCCTTTTGGTCACAGGTCATGGTGATTTCCTGCAAAGGTGCAAAGACCTTGGGTTCCAAGTCACTGAAGCCTGTGACTGATGCACGTGCACACACGCACACACATGCACTCGCGCTCCGTGCCTGTGTCCGTGGCTGGCGCTTGTCAAGAGAAGCTGAGCTCTTCGGAAGGAGGTCACAGACCCCTGAACAGGGTGAGAGTGGGCGAGAAGGCACTGGATTTTATTCAATCACACGCGCAACTGATATCTAATCCACATGTGTGTTGTGAGTCATGCACATGCATGAGGTGATGCACATGTATGGGTCATGCATATGTATGAGGTGCTGAGGACAGGACCATGGACAGTGTGCAGGCTGTGCCCGGCACAAGCACCTGGCAAGAGTGGGGCTGACATCTGCCTGCACAGGCTGCACTGGCCCAGAGAAGGAGACCTTTCCCTGACCGGGCTGCCCAGTGCGTGCCCCTGCCTCTCACTGAGGTGCGGGCCCTGCCGCCCAGCTCGGATCCCCGGGACTTAGAGTCTAACAGGACCCCCAGGAGCACACTGGCAGCCTGCAGGCTGAATATGGCCACAGAAGGTTTTATTTAACCAGAACAATGTTTTAAAATGTTTGCATTTGAAGCAGGGTTTCTTATGCCACAGTGCTACCTCTCATTATCGTACACTCAGAGAATTCGTTAGTATTAACTCCTGGCCCCTGAGGGCCTGTGAGTTTGAGAAAAAGGCTAAATAAAGGTGGCAATGGAGAAGTGAAGGATGCCAGGTGGGAACTGGGTACAGCACCCAACTTGGACCCCCTAAGGAAGTGTGATGGGCAGAAGATCGACTCATCCCCCTAAGATAGCCATGTCTGTCTTAGTCTATTTGGGCTACTCCAACAAAATAACATAGACATGTGGTTTAAACAACAGGAACGTATTTCTCAGTTCTGGAAGCTGGAAGACCAAGGTCATGGTGCTGGCAGGTTCAGTGCCTGGTGACGGTCCACTTCCTGGTTTGTAGAACGGTCTTCTCACTGTGTCCTCACCTGGTAGAAGAAGATAGCCATGTCTGTCTTAGTCTATTTGGGCTACTCCAACAAAATAACATAGACATGTGGTTTAAACAACAGGAACGTATTTCTCAGTTCTGGAGGCTGGAAGACCAAGGTCATGGTGCTGGCAGGTTCAGTGCCTGGTGACGGTCCACTTCCTGGTTTGTAGAATGGTCTTCTCACAGTGTCCTCACCTGGTAGAAGGGATGAGGGAGCTCTCTGAGGTCTCCTTTATAAGGGCACTAATCCCATTTATGAGGACTCAGCCCTCATAACCTCATGCAATCCTAATTACCTTCCAAAAACTCCTAATATCATCGCACTGGAATTTCAACATACGAATTTGGGGAAGGGGGACACAAACATTCAGTCCACAACAATGACCTAATCCCCCAAACTTTGAGTATGCTATGTGACAAATGGGGAACTATGGTTGCAGATGGAATTAAGTATGCTAATCAGCGAACTGTAAAGTAGAGAGGTTATTCTGGATCATCCATGTGGGCCCAGTATAATCACAAGGGTCCTTAAAAGTGGAATCAGGAGACAGAAAAAGAGTCGGGATCAGAGTGAGGCGGTGTAAGAAAGGCTGAATTGACCATTGCTGACTTTGAAGATGGAGGAAGACATCACAAGCCAAGAAATGCAGGTGGCTCTAGAAACTTGGAAATACAAAAACAAACTAACAGAAAATAGGCCCTAGATCATCTAGAAGAAAACACAGTCCTACCAGCACTTTGATTATGGCACAGTGAGACCCAGCTCAGACTTCCGACTGTAAGATAATAAATGTGTGTTGTTTTTATTTCAGTTGTTACCGCAGCAATAGGAAACAGTGACTTTTAAGCTGAGGCCTGCAAGATTACTAGCTTTGGGCTGGGCGTGTTTCAGGTAAAGGAAACACCCACAATGTCACTTTGCCATCTCCCCATTTTGCTCTCCTGTGCTCTGGGGCTTGGGTCCAGTTACTCTGGGGATGTGAAGCGCTGTGGTTCTGGCCTCCACATGGGTGCAGGGTGCAAGCAGAGGCTGCCAAAGAAGGCTGAGCCACTGAGTTATTTGGGGGTAATGTTTAGTAGGTCTTGTACCAGGACCTGTATTCAGCATCTTCTGTGCATTCATAGTGTCTAAGGTTCTATGGCCTGGAACCAGAGTGCATGGCTCACGTGCAAACTCTACCTGCTACTAACTATATAGCTGTTACTTAACCTCTTGTGTTGCTATTTCTTCCTCAGTAGAGTAGTGATAGTGACAGCACATCATGGGGTTGTTCTGAAGATCAAAAGAGGTAGCTCATGGAAAGCACTTAGAACAGTGTTTGGCACTGAGTAGATGCAAGCTGTCACTGTCAGGTATGGTGGACAGACTCACAGGTGATCCCCATCTCCTGGTCTTCATGCCCTCATGCAATCCCCCCGCCAATGAGTGACTTGCTTCTAACCCATAGAATATGGCAAAGTTGATGGATGGTTATGTCACATTACATAAGATTTCATCTTTGCAGAATGGAATTGGAGGCTGTCCTTGAAGGCTTGATGAAGTAAGTGGCCATATTGGAGAAGGATGTGTGGCCAGCAATTGTGGTGACAGCTAGGAGATAAGGGCCATCTCTAACGGACAACCAACTAAAAGCCAGAGCCTTTGGTCCTACAACAGCAAAGAAGTAAAGTCTGCCAACAATCTGAGTGAGCTTGGAAGCAGATTCTTCCCCAGTTGTGCCTCCAGCTGAGAACACATCCCGCTGACACCTTGATTGTAGCCAGTGAGTCCTTCAGATGTCCCAACTAAGCTGTGCCCAAACACCTGGCCCATGGAAATGATGAGAAATGTGTGTTAAATCCATGAAGTTGGTGGTAATTTATTAAAATTTATGCAGAAATAGACAACTAATAATATATCAGTTAAGTACTATTATTATTCCCATTTTACAAATGGAAAGCTAAGGTTTGGAGAAGGTGAGCATCATTCCCCAGGTCACACATCTAATTAGAGGCACAGCCTGAATTCAAGCCGAGGATTGCCTAATTTCAGAACCCTTGCTGTTAATCCCCACACCGGGCTGCCTCCAGGGTAGCCAGCTTATCCTGTCACCAGCCCCTTCAGGCTCTTTCCTCTGTTCCTTGCCTTTCCTCTTCTTCCTTCTCCTCTTCATCCTCCTTCAACCTCTTGTCCTTCTCCCTCAACTTCCTTTCTCCCATTCTCCCCCTTCTTCCCTTTCTTCCTCTTCCCCACTCTGGGGTAGTTGCTTTGTAACAGTCCCTAACTTCCCAAACCTCTCCCTGCAGGGTGCTCCCTAGGCTCATCCTTAACAGAAATAAGTAGGGGGTCTACAGCACCTCCAGCCCACCTGGCCGGGACCTAGATACCCTCAGCCCTCACCCTGACTCAACAGAGAGCCTGGGTTCTTCTTCCAAAGAGCCAGAGGCAGAGGTACCCAAGGCAGGGCTCCAAGGCTCAGGGACAGCCCATCACACTTGCCCCAAGCCCGTGCCTGCAGCTCAGGGCGCAGAACAGGGAAGCAGTCTCCAACCCCCTCAGCTCCCCTCTGCTCCAGGCCCTCTGCAGGTCTCTGGCCCCACCTCCCTTAGCAGGAAAGAAAGAGGCACCTCTTTAAAGATGGAACAGAATAAAATATAGATAAGCATTAGTCAAATGAAATTAATGCCTCCAATATTGTTTTGGGCTTGCTCATATGCATCAGGCATTTATGAAATTGCAGTTTATCATAGGGGGATATTGCAGTTATATATTAGCTGACTGTCTGGTGGCCACTCCAACAGCTCTCTCTGGACCCCGGGTCGCCCTTCACAGGCAAAGTCAGCGTTGCTGACATCCATCTCCTTCCTCTGCCGACACATCCCCAGATGCTGATAAAAGGCCTTGCCCCCAACAACATATGAATATTTAAATGACAGTTAATTATTCAGCATATAATGATATTATTAGCACCTACTTCATTGCTGGCTGTGGGCCCAGCTCAGCCTTGCCCCACACTAAGGGGTGCCATGTTTCCAAAACCCAGGCAAGCCCCATGTCCACTGCTTTTTAGGCCCATTATTATTTGGAGGAGATGTCAACTCACAAACATGGTTGTCAGAATCTCCCCTACCTGCTCTGTGTCAAGCCATGTGCTGGGTCCAGGGAGGAGATTTAACCAACATAGTCTCCATTCACGAAGTGCTTACAGCCTGTGGGATTCCCATTCACTCTGCCCAGCATTTCACATGAGCATCATGGGATTTGCAGAACAACCTTATGAAGTTGGGACCATTGCTAACCCTCTTTCCTTGCAAATAAGGAAACCAAAGCTTAGCGAGGGGACGTGGCATGCACAAGGTCACACAGTAAATGATGGAGCTGGATTCAAACCTGGGCAGCCTGACTCCAGAGCCCTCACCCTACTAGCCATGAGCAAGCTTCTGCTCCCAGATGACAGGGAAGAAGTGCTGCAACAGAGGCACAAGAAAGGCTCTGAGACCCGGAAGTGGGGATGAATTCGGATGCAGATGAAGCAGGAGAGGCTTCTGGGAAAAGCAGTATTGCAGCTGGACCTTGAGCAATGAATGGGCATGAAGTAGGGGATGGGAGTGGAGAAGACATCCCAGACAGGGGGAACAGCACATGCAAAGGTGCAGAGGAGGGAAGATGCTTTGAAAATAGTGAGACTCTGGAATGAAGAAAGCACAAGACTTGTATGGGGTCATCACTGATGTTTCTATCGCTATCTCTCCCTCTCCCTTCCTCTCTGAAATCAATAAAATATATTTTTTTTAAAGAGAGAGAATACATGACCACTAAACCTTATTTCATTCTTTCAATGTGAACTTCAAGAAAAATTCTAAGAAATTAGGATGCATTTCTGATATGTTACAATATTAAGGTACAGCCCCGGGATATATTCTTGCAAACAATGTTTGATTCGAATTGAATTAAGCTTTTAGAACTAACTTCCAGTTTACAGGATAAATGGGTGAAGGAGAAACAAGTTAAATGACACCAGGAGGAGACAATCGGATAAATTTGGCATCTAGAATTTTCTATACAAGAAAACTAGCCTCCACTCTTCAAAGAAGAAGAAAAAAAAAAAGCTAAGAAAATGATCATAGATTCTAAAAGACCAAATGCAAAACATATACTTTGATTGGATTCTAGCTCAAAATTTTTTGTAAAAGACAGCTATAAAAAGTATTTTAGGACAATTGGAAAACATGAACATGAGCTGGAAACTGACTGTGGCATGGAATTACTGTTAATTTCTCATGTGCAATAACGGCAGTGTGCGTATGGAGAAGCGTACCTTCTTCGCAGTAGAAGCACAATAAGCACTGAGGGGTGAGGTGTCATGGCGTCTACAACTTATTCTCAAACACCATCCCAAAGAGAGAGATGGAGCAAATGTGGCCCAATGCTGACCTAGATGCGAGATTTGTAGATAATAATTGAACTATTCTTTCAGCTTGTCTATAAGTTTGAAAACTTCCAAAGTAAAATGCTAAGGGATGGGGTAGGGTCGGGGAGAAAACCCAGAGAGTAGATCGAGAGCTTCGGAAGCAAACTCAGCCAGCTACGGAGCCCTGCCTGGCCCCATGTGATCGGGGAGGAGCTAGGGGACCCCATGTGGCCAGGCAGGAAGGGCGAGGTCTGCATCACTGCTGGAGGCAGTCCCCTTCCGGCTCTGGCTCTAGCTGGGGAAGGCAGGAGGGCAAAGGGTTGGGGCCCAGCTGCAGCCTTCCTCCCCCACCCCACCCCTTCTTGGAAAAATCAGCTCCCCAGGCATCAAGGAGGGCCCTGTCCCCGGGGAGGCCGCAGCAAGAAGCATCCTGTGAAGTTCACTGCTCCCTGGCCAGGAGGTGACCATGACCACCAGCTCCTTGGGACAAACATGCTTTTGTTTGGGCTCGCCTGAGCTTTTGGTCCCTGGTGTGAGAGATGCTGTTGGTTCCCATTTCCAAATGCTCCTGCAGCAACTTCCCACCTCGTTATTTCTGCAGGATGGTGGGGGAACCGCTGTCTGGACCAAGGGGCTCTTTTGGGGAATTGGGGAAATGTTTAGGAGTCACAGGGGTAGAACCTAGCTAAGAACTTGGGACACAGCAGATGAGAGAGGGCTGCTGGGCCTGGGTAAACTGTGAAGGGAAAGATGGAATTTCATCTGTCTAAGAGGCTGCTGGAGGCTCCATGCAGCCTGGGTCCCTGAGGCATCAGCCAAGTCTCAGAATCCATGGGAGGAGCTAGGGGACCCACTGATCTAGGGTCCTTGACGACCTGCATGAAGACACATAAAGAGGCTGGACCAATGCAGCTGAGAGCCCACGGCAGTTCAGTATTCGTTGAGCTCTTCCAAAGGGCCAGGCCCTCTGCTCAGCCTGCGGACTGAAGGGTCCCAGGTTCGATTCCCGTCAAGGGCATGTACCTTGGTTGCGGGCACATCCCCAGTGGGGGGTATGCAGGAGGCAACTGATCAATGTCTCTCTCTCATTGATGTTTCTAGCTCTCTATCTCTCTCCCTTCCTCTCTGAAAAAAATCAATAAAAATATTTTTTAAAAATTAAAATAAAATAATTTTTAAAAAACCTTCTTTTAAATAGTGATTAGCCAGCAAAACCAGCTGTTTATCAAAGACACTCCCAAGTTGCTAAAATAAAACCTTGTCAATAGCATCTAGGAAATTGCTGCTCTTTCTTTTTCTTTGGAGGGGAGGGGACAACCACCCAGCAGCCTAGAAACCAGAGCAAGCATTTGGACAGAAATTAGCATAATGAGTGGGTCAGAAACTGATGTTCTAGCCCTGATCAGTCAAGAGACTGGTCCTGCCAACCTCCCCCCTTGGCTGTAGCAAAAACTGGTCAGGCTTGACCCAATGCGATGGCTGTCGATGAAGACTTCAGACCGTGGCCTTAAAAACACGGACTTCCTTCCACAAGGATCTTTTTCAGGCCAGACTGTATCTGGAAATGACATTGTCCTATGAAAACTACGCCCCCTTCCCCACAGCCCAGTCAGGCCAACCACAATCCAACCATTAGACAGGACTCTGTACATAGACTACACCCCCAGGTAAACAGAGAGATGGTATTTCTCCAGTTAAACAAACTACCAGCAACACCTCGGAGGAAAATCACCTCCTTAGAAATACAGTTGACCCCGGTGCTGTAGCTGAAATGTGAGCTTTTCAGAACAGGCCTGGGAATGCTCTGCCGTCAGTACTAAAAGAAGTGACCTCTTGGTGCCAAGGTGTGAGACTTGATTGTCAAGCAGCACAGAGAGGAAAGTCAACAGAAGGCAAGGACCGTGCCTTCGTTCAAGTTCAGCCGTCTATTTACAGAGCACCTGCCATGTGTCGGGCACTCAGAATACAATGGTGAGCAGAGAGACGGGCCCCTCCTCACAGGGCCCACAGGCCGAGCTAACAGACTGAAACAGCTCATGTCACAGATAGAAGGCGCACTGTCACGCACTTCGTAAGGGAACGCCAGTGACTGACAACTTCTGACAGCAGACCTGACCCAGCCTGGGGAGTCAGAGACCAGCACAGACATACTCCCATTAGCTAGGGGCTTCCCTATATATTGTTCTATTGGCATGCATCCCATATGCATTTATATAAATATACACTATGCATGGGTGCTTGAGTTAACCATATAGTAAACTGTACGTCACTTCATTTCAGAACAGACTGTGCTGGTCTCCGTTAATCCTGTTGACTTTCTACATAGCAAGTTCCTTTGGATATTACTTATGGTCATTGGTGTCCAGAGTGAGCAGGATAGAACAGGGCCCGAGTCAGGGAGATTCTGTCCAGATGTACCAGATGTTACACCTGCTTTGGAGAGCATGTATGAATTTGGACAGGGATGTGCCTGCAGGCCTGTGAGGGAGGCCATGAGGGCATGTGAGGGTCCCTGTGTGCCTCAGTGTGCATGTGTGTGTATGTGTGTGCATGCTTGTGCATATGTGTGTCACAGGGGCTCATGTGTGTATTTGTGGATGCTCAGAGTTCTGCCAAGTTGGGGGTGGAGGGGAGTGCCTTATTTTCCTGGATCGGCAGTTTTGTGGCTCAATGCCTCTGGGAGTCAGGCGCTCAGGCACGTCCCGGTGTTCCTTACAGCCGTTTTGCCTGCAGCGGTCACACAGTTGAAAAATCTGGGTCTGTGTGACTGCTCAGAGACTGTGCAAAGGCAAACAAGTAGGATTCGTGGCCATTTTGCAATCCCTGCTCATTAGACATGTCTGGGGCCTTGTGAGTGAGCTCTGAGGATAAATAAGTATAAATATTATATTTGCCTCCAGGTTATCTTTAAAAATGTATTTCCCTCTCCCTCTACCTGCACCCTCCCAGCCCCACCAGCAACTGTCAGTGCCTCCTGAAAACTCCTGGGCATCAGAAGTGCCAAGTGAGGGTCTAGATCTTCGAAAGTTGTTTGCTCTCCCTGAGCTGGCCCCCATCACCCAGTCCAGGGGGTGGCCAGAGGCAGCAAGGCACCCTGTGAGCTTCTTGGTGCCCCCTCTGGGGTAGGGAGGAGGGGCATGAATGTCCCCTATGTGCTGAGAGTCTCAGCCACCAAGCAACACCACACACGGAGATGACAAGGGACTTGTTCTTCACCAGCTGTGCCTGCTGACATGGCCAGGACCACAAAGGAATTGGAGTCAGAGCCAAGGCCTATGTGTGCCAACCCTCAGCTGGCATGATGCCACCCCTTAGGAACTTGGGCCCCTATGTCGGGTACCTCTGATTTGTGGGTCCTTAGTTTTAAGAAAGCAAGACCTATTCCAATAACTCAAGGAAAAGGAGGGATTGAGGCCAGTATGTGGGGATTTTGTGCTTGCCTCGCCCCATGACCTGCTGGATCAGCAGTGTTTTCATGAGTGGGACTCAGGAAGTGGTGTTTTTAGAAAACTGCCTGTGATTCCGGTGTTCAGCCAGAGCTGAGAGGCACAATGAGAAGAGAATGGTGGGCAGAGCCCTGCTCATCAAGCTTTGGGCCTTCTCTAGACATCCTCAGTCCTGTCAGGGTCACTTGGGGGGGAGGGTGCAAGTCCCTTCTTTCCCAGCCCCTCCCTCATCCTTTGTACTCTGACTGTTTCTCTTTATTTCCACCTAGAACTAATTGTAACTGCCCTTCAATGAGTTCAGTTAGAATTTTGTCTCCTGAAAACTGACAATTATGTTGCATGAAACAAACAGGCATCCTCGGCCCCAGGGTGGCTCTGGCTGGTGAGGAGCAACCACTTTGGAGGGAGTGGGGAGAGTTGGGCATCAGAAAAACCCCAGCTCTGCATTGGCCTCAGAGCCATTCATCAGAGGCTGACAGTCCTCCATGGCTGGCCCGGGCCCAGAGGAGTGAGTGGCTCATTTCAGTTGCATTACAGTTTGAGTCCATATGCAAACCAGAGGGCTGTGTCTATAAATAAGATATTATAGTTAAATCAATATTGATTATTAGGAGTTAGTGTTATATTTAAAGCCATAAAACTGAATAAATATTATGGTAAAAGTGTCCTAAATCTCATGGGCAAAAGCACCGAGCAAGGCAGAGACACGGGCCTTGGACGGATGGAAACTTGACCCCATTTCCTCACCCCCCTAAAAGGGACTGCCAAGCAAGACGGCTGTCCCTGGCAGGGGCAAGGAAAAGGCAATTTGGGGACAGTAGAGATGTCCTTCCACCCACTTCTCAGCTGCATTCTCGGCTTTGTTCAGACCTGTGTTGCATGTCACTCGGTATATGCTCAGCTGATTCTCATGACTGATAGCAGAAAGGTAGCTTTTTCACAATAATGACAATTGCACTCACCAAGTTATTTTTCCTAAGAAAACCTTTTTCTAATTAAAATATATTTCATCTGTATTATAGAAACTATAGAAAAGACACGATAATCAAAAAGAAGAAAATAAAATCCACCCAGAATCTTAATACCCAGAGATAGTCCTCAACATTTTGGAATATATCCTTCCAGTCATTTTTCTGTGTGTGTCTCTGTGTGTGTGAGAGAGAGAGAGAGAGAGAGAGAGAGAGAGAGAGAATTTTAATAGGTTTGGAATAGCTAGACTGTTTTGCAATCTGGGCTGATTCTATTGTATGTACCAAAATGTATTTAATCAATCCCTTATTATTATATATTTAGATTGCTTCCATACTAATTAAATCACTTTAAGTTTTATTCATTCCTTTTATAAGTAGAACTAAAAGGTGCTTATCTTTAGGAAATACGCCTTTATTTTTTCCAGCTGACTAAGGAACAGCACACCGTGTCCAGTAGAAACAGGAAGCCACAGTGCTCCCGATGGCAGCATGTGCCTTCGCGCGGAGCAGAGGCAGAGGCACACAGTGATGGGCCCCAGTGGAAAGTGAGGTCAGTATGGCCGCCCACCTCAGTCTCTGCCACACATCTCCTCACCGGGCAGAGCCTGCTGTCTCCCGAGGTCCCGCGCTGCCCCATCACAGAACTGCTCAGTCTGGAGATTTGAGGGTGCTCTCCTCATTAGCGAGCAGGGGCTGGCAATAGTCATCATCGTACAGAGCCATGGCAGAAAGTAATGCCCGGTGTTCACTGCCCACTGCTCATCACCAACTGTGCACATAAAAAGTCATATCCTTGATCTCTTTGAGGGACTGTGGGGAGATGTGACCTAAAGTTGGCTGGTCAGAATTCTGAGTCTTGAGCAATTGCCATTAGGATCATGGGGCCATTCGAAGGTTAATTTCCACAGTGGCCGAAACAGCCTTGGCGTCAGCAGCCAGGTCCTCTCCCACCTGCTCTTACCGACAACCAGCTCCTCAGCTCCCTGCTTCCTGAAGCCCAGGATTCCACAGCCTCCTTGATTCCTGCTTTCCCAGACCTGGTCTCCCAGCCTCCTGTTGATTAGTTACGTGGAGTTAATGCTGTTGTTTGCACACAAGAATTCTATCTGAAACCTACTTCCTCCCCATTCCACTCACCCATCCTTCAAGGCTCAGGTCAAATGTCACCTCCTCTCTGAAACCTTCCCCATGTGCTCTAAATGCAATCAATATTATCTTTCTGCTTCAATTCCACAGCCCTTTGTTCATAACTCTTACAGCACTTATCTTCTCCTGACTGGTATGATGGGTCATTTTTAACCTGACACGGAGCCAGGGTTGTATCCTACACAGTAACCAGAGGAGCTTGCTGAACGAAGGAATGAATATGCATATCTATGAGAATAGGAAAACATACTTAGTGTTCAACCATCAACCAATGAACCAATATTAACAGAGACATTGGATATTGTTCAGTATTTAGTTCAAATGAAAAGTCATTTACAGCCCTAGCCAGTTGTTCAGTGGTTAGAGCATTGGCCCTCACACTGAAGGGTTACAAGTTCGATTTCCAGTCAAGGGCATGTACCTCAGTTGCAGATTTGATCCCCAGCCCTGGTCGGGGCCCATGTGAGAGACAACCAGTCGATGTCTCTCTCACATCAATGTTTCTCTCCCCCCGCCCCTCCCCGCCTCTTCCTCCTCCTTCCCTTTCACTCTCTCTAAAAATCAATGGGGAAAAAATATCCTTGAGTGAGGGTTTTAAAAAAAGAAAAGAGAAAAGTCATTTCCATCTTCTGCAGCTGTGAACAATGAAGTTGACCTGGTAAGTTAAGTTGGGAACACATGTACATTAAACTGTAGATGTCTCCTAGTGCTTTTTATTTGCATTCAGCATCAGTTGGTGCACCTGGCTATTGTTAGACCCAACTGTGCCTCGGGTCCCTCTGTGATTCTATATCAGGCATCACTAAGTGGCCACCCGCAGGCCAAATGCCTCCTGCAGCTTTGTTTGGTCCACAGCGGTATGTTTTTTAAATTGATTTAGTTGCCAACATTTCAGATTCAGGATATTTCACATAAAACTCCAGATTTCTGACTTTTCTTGAAAACTCAGAAGCTCCGACAACACCGGGTTTAACTTCCTACCTGTAAACAATCTGCTGGAGCTGAGCAGGGGCCACTCTGTGCCCGGCTCTCACCCTTCATGTGGAACATAAACTCTCCACAATGCCCACCTCACTTATCACCTGTGGTCTCTGAAGACATTGTTACTCTTGGTCTCTGTTCACGAAGGTTGGTCATTAGAGGTAGAAAAATGGCTGGGTGGGAAGTTACAGAGGGGAATATACTTCTGTTGAGTCAGTTTCCAGATTATCATAGTCAGGAAATGCATAGTTAGAAGATTCTAGAAAACTATCCTCCTTTTAATTCCCACCTTCCCCTAAGGAGGACTTGCCTGCTTCTGTGATGCTAAAACCAAGCTCCTCTTTCCTCTTTTAGCCTCTAGAGCAGTGGTTCTCAACCTTCCTAATGCCGCGACCCTTTAATACAGTTCCTCATGTTGTGGTGACCCCCAATTTCATTGTTACAAATTGAACATAATTAAAGCATAGTGATTAATCACAAAAACAATATGTAATTATATATGTGTTTTCCAATGGTCTTAGGCGACCCCTGTGAAAGGGTCGTTCGACCCCCAAAGGGGTTGTGACCCACAGGTTGAGAACCGCTGCTCTAGAGGCACAAATCTATCCTCCCCAACAGGCCAGAGAGGGGAATTCTGACACCCAGAGTCTCCAAAGCCCAAAAAGGAGCTAGTTGAGACCACACCTTTCCATTCTGCCACATGCGGTGTAAACCACAGCCCAGTGGGCACCACAGGACTCATCAGC
This sequence comes from Myotis brandtii, assembly GCF_000412655.1. Taxonomy (NCBI): domain Eukaryota; kingdom Metazoa; phylum Chordata; class Mammalia; order Chiroptera; family Vespertilionidae; genus Myotis; species Myotis brandtii. The sequence continues at coordinate 3,513,817 of NW_005360425.1, read as the reverse complement.
CTTCCAGGCCGAGTGACAAGCATCTCCCACCACTTGCCTGGCTAAGACAGGGTAACCGGGATGAGGGCTGATAGCTCTTCAGCTTGGTTGTTCTCAGGACAAAGCCAGGTGGGAATGGGAAAATGGGAATAAGCCTGGCTGGGATCACCTCCTCCCCATGGTTCACTTCAAGATCAAGGCCCACCTGTCAGCTTGCCTCTAGGCCAGGCTGCCCCCAGGCAAGATGAGTTTGACCTTCAGCCCCTTTCTGAGTGTTGTCAGGAAGCATAAGGATGGGACAGAGTTGGAATTCTTGTCCAGGGCCTCTATTTTTTCATAATGAGGTATAGGGAGGGAGGAGGACTGAGGTCTTAAGGAGACATCCTTGCTTCCTCTTTCTCTCGCCCCTCACATCCGATCCATTTGCAAGCCTGATGGCTCTCCTCCAAAACAAATCTTGACTTCACCACATCTCTTCCCATCCTAGCCACACGGCTGCAATGGCCTCCTAACCATGCCCCTGCCTTCACCCTTGACCCCATGCCACCCATTGTCAACAGAGCAACCAGAGTGAGCTTTCTAACTTGTAAATCAGGTCTCATTTGCTTAAAACTCCCCCAAAGGCTTCTCATCACTCTTAGAATAAAAATCTATTCTCTACAGTGGCCTATAAGGCCCAGTATGCTGTGACCTTCACCTACCTCTTGAAATGCATGTCCTACTGGTCTTCCCCAAACTCACCACACTCCTGCTGGCCATGGGCTTGTTTGTTTGTGGGGGGTTTTTTTGTTTGTTTGTTTGTTTGTTTGTTTTGGTTCCTTGAACCCAGCCAAGCTTATTCCCATCCTAGGGTCTCCCCCTGCTTGGAACACTCACACATCTTTGTATGGCTGCTCTTTCTTGTCATCCAGGTCTTCACTCAAATATCACCTCCTCAGAGAGTCCTTCCTAATCCTCAGTCTAGAGGAGTTCACCTCTGGTGACTTTCATTTACATCACCCAATTTTGTTTTTGTTTTTTTGTTTTTTCATAAGACTAACATTACCTGAAATTATTTTATTTAAGCATGCGCTTTCTTGTTTACCGAGGATTTCCCCCTACTAAGAATCTGAGTCCATGAGAGCGCCAGTGTCTGTCTGTGTGATACTGCTTCCCCCAGCAGCACATAGTAATATGCAATAAATAGTTGTTGAATTCATTAACCAATTAATTATCCAGTGTTGCACTGAGAGTGAAATAGAGAGAATATATGTGAGGTATTTAAGAACCAGAATCAACAGGGCCAGTTCTAAATAAGACATGAGACAGCAAAAGCCTCCGGCTCTAACAGCTTGGTGGGTGGCGAGATAACTCATCAATATTGGTAATTTATGGGAGGAGTAGGTTTGGAGGGAACAACAATGAACTCAGCATTGGGAAGTTGATTTTGAAGCACCTGTGGGACATCTGGGTGATGTCCACTTGTGCATATATTTTGGAGATTTAGGCAGCTGGTTGAGATTTGGGGGAATCCTGGGAGGTAGATGATAGGTAGTCAGAGCTGTCGCCTGAGCCTGAGTGCAATAAGAGGACCAAGGGTGCAGCTCCAGGCAACTTAAAATTTAACAGGGCAGACAAAGCAGAAGCAGAATAGAAGCCTGAGAAAAAACGTCTGGAGAGGTAAGAGAAGGGCCAGGAAATGTTGTTAGGGAGAAACATTTCAAGGAGAAGGGAGTGGTCAACAGTTTTAAAGGCAAGAGAGATACTGAAGATACAGGCTGGAAAGTACTGTCCTTGCAATTTGGGCATCCTTAGGAGCCTTCTTGGAACAGTTTCAGTGACAGGCTCTGGATGGGCGCCAGGACAGAATGGGTTGAGGGTAAATGAGTGGGAAGTACATGGAGACAATGATGGAGTAGAAACTCCTTCAATCAATCTGGCTTTGAATGGCAGCTCAAGGATATGCTAATAGCCAGGGAGGACAAGGGATCGAAGAATGATTTTTAATTGGAAACGACTGGCATATATGCAGCCCAAACCTTTGATTGTATATGAGTCTGTAATGTGGTTTAAGTTCTTTCCCAATGGGCTGCTAATGACCATGGGAATCACTGACTGCAGTGTGTTCTAGGTACTCAGCAATGGCTGTGGCAGGGAGGAATAATGAAATTGTCTAAGAAAAGAAGCCCTTGAGCCAGGTACCAAGTTCTTCTACCAACATGGGAGAGTAAAAAGAAGAGATGACTGGGAAAGAAGTAATAAGTGATGCAGTGGACAATATAACCTTCCAAGACTTGGGGGGGGGGCGGTGATGAAGCTAAGCAGAACAATGTAATAAGAACAACAAAAAGACATGTCCCTGAAACATGTATCTGGATTCTACTTCCAGCTTTATCACCAACGACGTGACCCCTCTTCAGGCCTGAATCCCATCTGCACTTTAGGGACATTGACCTAGAGCTTCTCTGAGAACCCATCACCACTGACACTATCCCTGGAGCCAAAATACCTGGATTGAAATCCCAGCACTACTGTACTCTACCTGTGTGACCTTAGGTGAGTCACTTAACTTTTCTGTGTCCTGTTTTCCTCATTTTTAAAACAAGGTTAATCATCCTACTCCCTCAAGTCATTGTGAGGATGAAATGAATATACATCTCACAGCCTTAGGATAGTGTCAGGGACCTAGAAGGGCACTATAGAGGCATTAGCTAGTATTATTATGGTAGTCACTCAGTTCAGGAGAGACCCAGAAACCCCTAAGTGAGTGAGTAAAACATTCTGGTCTCATTGAGAAGGGTAGGAAAGACTCTAGATTGATGGGAAAACTTTTGTAAAGAACTAGATAGCCCTAGCCGGTTTGGCTCAGTAGATAGAGCATTGGCCTGCCAAGTGAAGGGTCCCAGGTTCAATTCCAGTCTAGCGCACATGCCCGGGTTGCAGGCTTGATCCCCAGTAGGGAGCGTGGAGGAGGCAGCCAATCAATGATTCTCTCTCATTGATATTTCTATCTCTCTCTCCCTCTCCCTTTCTCTCTGAAATCAATAAAAATATTTTTTTAAAAAGAACTAGATAATAAATGTTTTAGGCTTTGTGGGCTTTCTGACCTCTGTCACAACAAATCAACTCTATCATTATAGTAGAAAATAGCTGCAGATAGCATATAAACAAATGGGTGTGACTGTTTTCCAATAAAACTTTATTTACAAAAATGGAAGATTTTCAGACCCCTGTTCTCAAACCAGGGACCCTGGAAAGAGAGATGGTGAATAGAACTAAGAATTTTCATGCATTCAGACCTAGGCCAGAGGTCTGACCACTCCTGGCTGTAGACTCGCCAAGAAAGTAAAGCTCCCAACTCACAGAACAAGCAAATAATAAACGAGTTTTGAAAATAATTAAAATTGAAAATTGATTGTCTGGGCCAGAGCAGATTTATGCAAAGGGGCCCTGCTCCACAGGGAGTGGAAGAAGGGTTTCTAAGCTCTGTGTTGAACAAGCTAAGCATTTTTTCAGATTATTCCCAGCATAATATGCCAAAGGGAATAGGCTCCATTTATTATTTCCTTAAAAAAATCAATGAGCTGAAACATTCCCTCTAGACCTATAATATTTATTTCAATGTTCTGTCAATAAATATAACAAGGTTAGCTTTCTATCAGTTTAGTTGGAAGAATCATTTGAGGGAAGTTCTATTTGTTAAGCTCGATTACAGAAAGCAATCAATAGGAGAAAATTCCCTGGTCACTATAGGCAAGAAATATAGAGCTCAGAGGAGCCATCCCGGGAAGGAGATTGATGCCACTGCCCCATAATCCCTCCTTCCTCCTCCCAGAAGTAGGAGATGTGGGTGCAACTTTGAGTTATGGAGTGTCAGGCTGCTCTGGTCCCCATCTGGTGCTGATAGGCAAACTGAGGCCCAGAGAGAGAAAATGAATTATTCACAATCATGGGTCACAGAATCTAAACTAAAATCTAGATATTCTGATCTCAGATTTCTCCCAGGTCTTGCATTATTTGGTTGACTCAGGTTGGACAGTGGGATACAGAGACTCAGGGAGAAAATTATTTTCTCTTTCATTTGAATTCAGTTCCATTGCATAGAGCTTTCCAAATGATGAATAAGGTTAGGTAGATATATCAGCAATCCATTGTATTGTGGAAATGGTACATTTGAGTCAGATCTGAACTGTAAGTATACTCACAGGTGGCTTAGCCTCCCATGTCACCTAGCTTTGTAGAACAAGCAGCTTCTTCTCATTGATGAGACATGGCTTTGGGAAATGTCCACAATGCACTCAACTCATTGAAGTCAAGGTTATGAAGACCTGAAGGTGGGAGATGAAGACCCACACACATCTTAGGACTCAGCCTTTCTGAATGAGGTGGTGATTGGGGAATGAGATGAGGTGAAGAAGGCAACTTCCTCTTGGATCAGGACCTACTGTAATTTTGATTGTAGGGGTGATAAGTACAGATTTTTGAGTTGAATAACTTGAGTTCAAATTTTCACTCCACCATTTCCTGGCTTTGTGACCTTGGGCAAGTTACTTAACCTCCAAGGTTGAACAATGACCTATGAACAGGAGGCCACATGCCCTGGTCAGGGCACATGCTCAGGTTGTGGGCTCGATCCCCAGTAGGGGACATGCAGGAGGCAGCCGATCCATGATTTTCTTTTATCATGGATGTTTCTATCTCTCTCTCCCCCTCCCTTCCTCTCTGAAATCAATAAAAATATATTAAAAAGAAGGAGTAGAGGTAAGAGGACTATTTTTAAAGCATGCAACTGTACCATCTCTATCCCACAAATTACCACACTGGAGACTTCAGAAGACATCTCCTGTTTGGTCAGAGTCAAGGCCAAGAAGTAGTATCACATCTGAGAAAGAACGCCATATCTGAAGTCTAGAGGATGGATTCTGGGCCTGACTCAGCCACTCACTGGCCTTTAGTCTTGTCAACTCTCTGGATCTTGGTTTTTGCATCTGAATGTAATTCCTATTTCCCAGGCCACATAAGCCAGAGGTAAGAACTAGAGCAAATAATAGCCCAAAAGACACAGAAACAGATGCACCACCACTGATGGCAATGCCACCACCACTAGAATTGTCACTAAGCCACTATTGGCACCATTCAGTCATTCATGCAGCCCAGATATCTTGCATGTGCTGGGAACACAAGAACAGCAAGGTCATCATGGCCCCCACTCTCCTAGAACTTACATTCTACTGGAAGAAACAAATTTTCATCTGATAATCAAATAATTAGTGTATAGATACAAACTGACATAAATATTCTGAAGGGAGGCAAACCATATTATGAGAACAAATAAAGAATAAGTTGGCTTAAATGCTTCTCCGAGGACATAACACTTGCACTGACATCTGAAGCATGAGTAGGAGTTAACCAGGCAAAAAAAGAGAGGGTGGAGGAAGAACATTCCAAACAGATGGTATAACAGGTGCCAAGACTCTGCGATGGGGGAGAGGGACATGAAAGTGTTGGTGGAATAAAAGGCAGGCATGGAGGGATCACAGAGGCCAAGGGGAGACTGCCATGAAATGAGGCTGGGGAGGCAGGCAGGGGCCAGGCCCTGTGGGCCTTTGGACACCATTAAAGATTTTGGTCTTCCTGGTAAGACCTATAGGCGGCCAGTGAAGAGGGAAATAACGTGACCAGATGGGTGTTTGGAAAAGGTTGGCTGTGATGGAGACAATGGGTTGGAAGCAGCAAGAGTAGAAGGAAAGGACAAATGAGGAGCCCTTCACAGTAACCCATGCAAGAGAAATGAAGGCTTAAGACCATGGGTATAAAATCAACAGGACTTGGGTGATGGGCGGATATGCCACTTGCATATTATGGGTTGGTTGGGGCTCTGCTCCATGTCTTCTCACTAAATGGATGGAGCAGACACAATTCCAACATTGCCAGTGACCAAGGCAGAGAGAAAGAGAACTCCAGAGAGGGCTTCACACAGCAATTCAATGCCCAGACATGGCACAAGTCACTTCCACTCACAACTCATTGGCCAGAACTAATCACCAGGTTTCACCCAACCACAATAGGGCCAAGAAGTACAATCCTTCCATGTGTTCAGCAGGTGCATAGCCAGAAATATTTGACAAACAACATTAATGACTTCCACATGCTCTAAATGTACAATGACAAGAGAGAGGGGAGAGGAGCTTTAATTATTAAGTCCGTGTTTGGATCCCAGGCCCTATACAAGCATGTGGCTGAATAAAATGTGCCCCACTCATGCCCTAGGGGGCAGAGTCTATGCCCAAAAATCGCTTCCCAGACAGTATTTGGATCAGCTATCTTGGAAATTAAAGAGGCAGCTGACAGCCTGAGGCTTGCACTCTCTACCCCCGTCCTCAGGTTCTATGGGGACCAAACACAGCATGAGGATTACTGGAGTTGGAACCCACTCTCACAAAAAAAAATCTCTGACAGCTCTTGGAAATACCTGGGTTAGGGGCAATGGATATACCACTGAATTCTTATCCTCAATGAATTCCTGGCATAATGACTGTTATATGCTGTAGTAGACAGTTTCCAAATATGGTCATCAACCACTCTCTCATCCCTAGACACAAACAATGCTCTTCCCATCAACAGGTGGAGTCTAGTTGCCCTCCCCTTGAATCTGGCAAGCCTTGTGACTTGCTTTGACCCACAGAATGCAACAGAAGTGAGGTTCTAAACTTTCTAAGTCCAAGTCTTGAAAGGAATGGCCATTTCTAGTTCTTCCCCTTGAAGCCCAGCCACCATACTGTCAGGAAGTCAAAACTAGACTATTGAATGATTAGAGGCCACACAGAGGGAGGCCCTGGCAGCCACACAAGTGAGCTAAGCTACACCAGACGGAGCAGAACTGCCCAACTGAGTGAGGCCAGTCAACCCATAAAATCATTTGAGAAAAAGCCATCATTATCTGAAGCCACTAAGCTGGGGACGGTGATGGGGGGATTGTTACACAGCAAAACGTAAGTGGAAAATCACACAATATCAGGTAGATATGCACAGTTCTGAGGGAGCCCAGAGAAAGGGGATTTAAGAATACGTTAAGAGGTGTTTTCAGTTGGGTTCTCTGGAAGCAGACTTTGAAACAGAGTTGCATGAGGTTAATGGGAGTGTTGGGAAGAGGTGCATGGAGAGATATACCCATGAAGAAGTGAGGAGGCCAGGATTGGACCAGCAATGTGGCTGCAACTGAGGCCTCAGCCAATCAAGCAGCTCTGGAGGGAGAAGGAAATTCAGAGTTATCTCAAATTGAGGCAAGGGATCTGGACCTCTCTCCCCTCTTCAACTAGCATCGTATGTGGGCTGACCCCAGAGTGGGCATCACCTTAGGCGAGGTGGCTCTCTGCAGCTGAGGACAGTCCCCATGGAGGAGTGCAGCTGTGAGCCCTCAGAGCCAATATTCTCAGTAGCTGAGGATAGAGATGCCAGCCCTGAAGAGAGCAGCTGGGAGAACACAGTGTCCTCCACAGAAGGTAATTGGTGGCGCCTGAATGAGGACAGAGAAGAGCCTGGAAAAGGGAGGAAGGTTAGGGAGTTTTTGAGCAAAAAAGGGTGTTTGGAAAAGGTTGGCTGTGATGGAGACAATGGATTGGAAGCAGCAAGAGTAGAAGGAAAAGGACAAATGAGGAGCCCTTCACAGTAACCCAAGCAAGAGAAATGAAGGCTTAAGACCATGGGTGTAAAATCAACAGGACTTGGGTGACGGGCAGATATGCCACTTGCATATTATGGGTTGGTTGGGGCTCTGCTCCATGTCTTCTCACTAAATGGATGGAGCAGACACAATTCCAACATTGCCAGTGACCAAGGCAGAGAGAAAGAGAACTCCAGAGAGGGCTTCACACAGCAATTCAATGCCCAGACATGGCACAAGTCACTTCCACTCACAACTCATTGGCCAGAACTAATCACCAGGTTTCACCCAACCACAATAGGGCCAAGAAGTACAATCCTTCCATGTGTTCAGCAGGTGCATAGCCAGAAATATTTGACAAACAACATTAATGACTTCCACATGCTCTAAATGTACAATGACGAGAGAGAGGGGAGAGGAGCTTTAATTATTAAGTCCGTGTTTGGATCCCAGGCCCTATACAAGCATGTGGCTGAATAAAATGTGCCCCACTCATGCCCTAGGGGGCAGAGTCTATGCCCAAAAATCGCTTCCCAGACAGTATTTGGATCAGCTATCTTGGAAATTAAAGAGGCAGCTGACAGCCTGAGGCTTGCACTCTCTACCCCCGTCCTCAGGTTCTATGGGGACCAAACACAGCATGAGGATTACTGGAGTTGGAACCCACTCTCACAAAAAAAAATCTCTGACAGCTCTTGGAAATACCTGGGTTAGGGGCAATGGATATACCACTGAATTCTTATCCTCAATGAATTCCTGGCATAATGACTGTTATATGCTGTAGTAGACAGTTTCCAAATATGGTCATCAACCACTCTCTCATCCCTAGACACAAACAATGCTCTTCCCATCAACAGGTGGAGTCTAGTTGCCCTCCCCTTGAATCTGGCAAGCCTTGTGACTTGCTTTGACCCACAGAATGCAACAGAAGTGAGGTTCTAAACTTTCTAAGTCCAAGTCTTAAAAGGAATGGCCATTTCTAGTTCTTCCCCCTTGAAGCCCAGCCACCATACTGTCAGGAAGTCAAAACTAGACTATTGAATGATTAGAGGCCACACAGAGGGAGGCCCTGGCAGCCACGCAAGTGAGCTAAGCTACACCAGACGGAGCAGAACTGCCCAACTGAGTGAGGCCGGTCAACCCATGCGAGAAAAAGCCATAATTATCTGAAGCCACTAAGCTGGGGACGGTGATGGGGGGATTGTTACACAGCAAAACGTAAGTGGAAAATCACACAATATCAGGTAGATATGCACAGTTCTGAGGGAGCCCAGAGAAAGGGGATTTAAGAATACGTTAAGAGGTGTTTTCAGTTGGGTTCTCTGGAAGCAGACTTTGAAACAGAGTTGCATGAGGTTAATGGGAGTGTTGGGAAGAGGTGCATGGAGAGATATACCCATGAAGAAGTGAGGAGGCCAGGATTGGACCAGCAATGTGGCTGCAACTGAGGCCTCAGCCAATCAAGCAGCTCTGGAGGGAGAAGGAAATTCAGAGTTATCTCAAATTGAGGCAAGGGATCTGGACCTCTCTCCCCTCTTCAACTAGCATCGTATGTGGGCTGACCCCAGAGTGGGCATCACCTTAGGCGAGGTGGCTCTCTGCAGCTGAGGACAGTCCCCATGGAGGAGTGCAGCTGTGAGCCCTCAGAGCCAATATTCTCAGTAGCTGAGGATAGAGATGCCAGCCCTGAAGAGAGCAGCTGGGAGAACACAGTGTCCTCCACAGAAGGTAATTGGTGGCGCCTGAATGAGGACAGAGAAGAGCCTGGAAAAGGGAGGAAGGTTAGGGAGTTTTTGAGCAAAAAAAAACAGCAAAAGCAAGCTCAGATGTGGGAAAATGCATGGCAGATACAAAAAGAATACATAGCAAAGGGGGTAAGGGATGGAGCCACGCCAAGCACAAAAATATGGACTTTATCCAGCGGCACTAAGGAGCAACTCAGCAGGCAGAGATGTAAGGAGATAATTTTAGAAAGATTCCTTTAGGGGCAACATGGAAGGTGAGGCAGCAGAGTAGAGATTAGAAGCAGAGAGACCATCAATGATGCAGGAGAAAGATAGAGTTAAGCTCCTGGCTCCTGCTTGTGTACACTGACTAAGTTCTGAAGCAACTTAACAGGCAGGTTACGGTGAGTTGCCAAAAGGGGAGGGGGAGTAGATCCTGGAGTCAGGGGGTGGGGGCATCACATGATGCCTGGCACCTTGCAAGTTAGAAGCCTCTGCATCATCTTCAAGCATGGGGAAGGCCAAGGACACTGTGCTGCCTCCGAGGGCCCAGTGTGACCTGGGATTTCAGACATTCAAGTGCATCAACCCAGATGTCCCTGTCCCAAATGTTAGGCCTCCACTCCTTCCCAATCAAGGCCCTGAATGATCAAGCATACCCAACTTGTTCTGTTGAGAATTCCATTTTCTCTGGAAATCTGCTACCCTTACAATTAATTCCTGGGCCAAACTTCAGTTTTTTCCTGCCCTCTGGCTTCAGAAGAAAGTCTCTTTATCTGATGGCAAGGAGGTCCTCTGACTTTCACACTTTACCTTAAGTTGGTGATTAATCACCCTCTTAGCCTTTCGTTGTCTTTTTCCAACATTACTACTTCCCCTGAGCCTCTCAATGTCTGTGATGCGACTCCCGTCAGTACGTTCCCTTCCATCAGTGTCCCATCCCAAGCTGACCGCTGGTAAAAGTTGAATTCACCGCTAGAACATGTCGAGGGCCATTAGTACTTCTACCCACCACCAGGGATGGGGTCTCATTACCAACTGGCCAGTAGGTGATGCAACTCCAATATCCCATTTGAGAGCCTGTTTCCTAGGAACCGCTCCTAGCACCAACTGTAGTAGTAGGTCAGGTTTCCCAGAAACAGATTACAAATGGAGTTTTGCATGCAGAGGACTAATTGGAGATTGATCTCAGTAATACCACCTGTGAAAGATGGGGGGCAACAGGACGGGGTAAAGGGTGAAATTGAACTCTGAAGCATGTGTAACGGAGGACTCAGCTGGTCCAATCTCTATTGCAGGTATGGCCCTTTAGAGTTGTCCCTAAATGAGGCTAGAATAATCAGTCAGTCATTGAATTAGAACTGCCCCCAGGGAGGGCCATAACCTTGGGAGAGGCCTTTCCCTTTGGCCCACGAGAATTCTTGGAGAAAGACTCAGCTGAATGCTGTTGGCTACCCATGCTCCCATTGGCTGGGAGAATGAGTACCTCAATCCTGAGGGAGGTGCCTGGGGCCCATATCACAGCATCCTCTATACCCAGAGAAGGATCTTAGCCAACACAAGATGGAGAGTGGTGATCAGTATCAGTTGTTGCTGAGGTCAAGTAGGCATCCACTGGATTTGACCACAAGAAGCTCACTGGAGATGGTGAAGCAAGTTCATTCAGGGGAGCAATGAGGGAGAATTCCATGCAGGAAGGAAAGATTAAACAAAGGGTAAAGAAGAGATGACTCTTTTGACCCCTCCAGAGCCCACTAATGGTTGGTGTGGATGAAAAAAGGGGGTTTATGGAAAGTAACCTTACAGGGTGAACTGATCATAAATTCTTAACAGGGGCAGGTCATGGTGGGTAGTCATGCCAGGTCTATCTTTGCCTTAAGCAAACCCTGCCCATTGTTTCATCTAGGTTAACACACTTTTGAAATAAGCCATAACCACCCTCAGTAGAGCAAATAATCTTAACTATCCTGTACTTCAACCCCTGCCTTGCTTTCTCCCACCTCCATCTAATCTTCCTTACTTTCCTACCTTAATTTCAAATGCATAAAAGAAGCTGCAAGACTGTTATTCTGCAGAGCATTTGAGATCTTGCATATGTCATCAGTTTGGCTCAAAGAAACTCTTATAAAAACTCTCTACAGCACCCTGGCCAGTGTGGCTGGGTTGGTTGGAGCATCAGCCAGTGCTGCAAAGGATATTGGGTTCAGTTCCCGGTCAGGGTGCATACCCAGGTGTGGGTTCAATCCCCAGTTGGGGCGGGTACAAGAGGTAACCGATCAATGTTTCTCTCTCTCTCTCTCTCTCTCTCTCTCTCTCTCTCTCTCCCTCTCTAGAATCAATGAAAAATATATCCTCGGGTGAGGATTAAAAAAAAAATTCTCTGCAGATTTGGACGCTTATTATGCTGACCCTTGCTTCCTATGTGGGGGCCTAATACTTAAAAACAACTTATCCCTTAAGAATGTACAGCTTTGAGTACTGTTTGCATTATCTCCATACAAACATACACAGACACACATACACCTTCAGGTATTTGTTGAGATTTCCGTGGCTTGTGATCAGATCTCTGTCATCAGCCAAAACCAGAGCCCTGCAAATCAGCCTTGTAGGAACAGAGCCCTCCTCCACCTATAGACCTGTAGGTACCCCAATTTGGTCTCGCTTTGTCTTTAAGACTGATCAGAATTCTGATAGCAACCCAAAACAAGGAGGGCCCAAGACATTAACAACATCATTAACAGCAGATAACACTTATTGATTACCAGGGTTAGGGAGGAAATTTTTTTTGCCTCTACCCTTCTAAGTTCTTCTGGCTGGTCTAAGAAATAAATTGACATGAGACAGATTAATAGAAGAAAATCAAATTTAATTATGTATGTATGGGGAATTCACATAACCATGAGAGAGTCCAAAAGCAGTCAGGCAAAGTGAGGCTTGCATGCCATTTTGAGCTAAGGAGAAGGGGGTGTCAAAGGGAAGGAAAGCAATTCACGGGAAGGTGAAAAGAGTAAATGTTGGTGAACAAATGTTGGCTGGGCCATGCAGAAGCAATGGGACATGGAAAGGAGTTTGAGCAAATAGACTGCTGGGTTCCTCCCTGTCTACCACACCTAGTACATATGACTAGATAGTTATCTATGGTGACAGCTCCCTTCCTGCAGCAGGTCCCCTGTCTGTAGTCTGTTAGGCAAATAGGGGGAAGGTCAAAGTCCTTCCTGAGTCTTTTGTTTCTTAAAAATAATCAGCCTAAAATAATCCTCATGCCTTCTCTCCCATCATTGATGTTTCTCTCTCTCCCTCTCCCTTCCTCTCTGAAATCAATAAAAATGTATTTTAAATAAGAAGAAGAAAAATCCTCACGCCAAAGAAACACATCTTAAGGTGGCAAATTTTGCTCCCCTACACCAGCTTTGTTCCAGGCACCTGTTAAGAGCTTTACAAGCATTAACTCGTTCCATCCTCTCCAAACACCATGAGGAAGGTACTTCTATTATTCCATTTTACAGGTGCAGAAGCAAAGCTCCAAGAAGTTAGACAACTTGCCCACAGTTGCACAACTGGTTGGTGGCAGAACTGAGATTCTGGTTCTAATAAGGCTGATGACATAGACAAACAGGACATTGATCATGGGCGGACTCATTTACTCACTCAGCAAATATTTACAAGTCAAACTGTTCTAGGCACTTAGGAAACACCAGGGGGCTCATTTTCTAGCAGGAAAAATAGACATAATAACTATAATACAGTTACATTAACTCATGTATGTATGTATGTTAAAAGGTGTAGAGGATGCTGTGGTATGGCGCCCAGATTCCCCAGTTCTGAACTGGGAGTCCTGTGGCCCATGGCATTCAGCTTAGTCACTCTCCTCCAGTACTGCCCTCAGAGAAGACACCTATTTCACCACGGTTATGCCCCTCCGTTAGGGCACCCCATCACCAATATCTGGTAAAGAAGGGGTTATAAAGGCCCTAGTTCTCTAGCCTTCTCCAGGTTTCTGGCAGAGTTCCTGAAACCGGTAGAATTTCCTCCTAAGTGATGAGAACAATAAAGATGTCTTTTGTTATGTCAATGAGATGACTTTTGGAAAGCCCCTAGGTAACCTAAGGATGGGGGCTGGTTGCCAGGGAAACCAACCACGTGATTAGAGGGTTAGAACTTTCAGCCCAACCCCCATCTCCATGGAGGGAAGAGGGGCTGGAGGTTGAGTTCAATCACCAATGGCCAATGGTTGAACCAGTTGATGCCTATAATGAAGCCTCCATAAAAACCCAGAAAGGATGAATTCTGAGAGCTTCTGGGTTGGTGAACATATGGAGGTGCTGGGAGTGTGCCCCTCAAAAGGATGTGGGAGCTCGTGCCCTTTCCCCATACCTTGCCCTGTGTGTCTGCTCCATCTGGCTGTTCCTGAGTTACATTCTTCTACAATAAACTGGTCATCTAGTAAGTAAACTAGTTTCCTGAGTACTGTGAGCCACTCTCACAAATTAATTGAACCCAAGGAAGGGGTTGTGGGAACCTAGGATTTATAGCTAATTGGTCAGAAACACAGGTAACAACCGGAAGTAGCAAATGGCATCTGAACTGAGGGCAGTCTGGTGGGATTGAGCCCTTAACCTGTGAGGTCCGATGCTATCTCCGGGTAGATGGTGTCAGGATTGAGTTGAATTGTAAGACATCCAGCTGGTATCAGAGAATCGCTGGTGGTATAGAATTGGTATCAGAACTGGAGGTTGTTGTTTTTTTCCTGAGCAATGCAAGGAAGGGGTTGCCAAGAGCGGAAATACTACAGATAAGGGAAATTTTCGGGGAGATCAGGAGCTCCATTTTGGACGCGTTGAGTTTGAGATTTACAGAAAAACAACCCCAGAACTGAGTAGCAGGCTGAGCTCTGTGACACAGTACAATACAATTGGGTGTGACAGATAGGGTTAAAGGGCACAGTGGAAGTGGGGGGGAGTCCGATGGCACAAGGACCTGACTCTATAATCCTGTCATCTGACATTACCAGATCTACTCCAAGCTTCTATGGCAGCCTAATTCAGTGAATGGCAGACAGACATATAGACAGAGAAAGCTCCATGTGGCAATGAATAAAAGTCCAATGTGCATGTATAGGACTGAGTTGAGGTAAGAGCAGGGGGTCTTACGCAAATAGAGTTTTTCCCTGGGTATGAAAGTGTTGATTGTGAATATACATGAGTGCTTGTGTGTGTGCATTGCGCGCGCGTGCCTGCTTCTGTAAATGTGCGCATGTGTGTGTGTGTACTGGGTATGAAAGTGTTGATTGTGAATATACATGAGTGTTTGTGTGTGTGCATGCTTCTTGGAGTGTGTGTGTGCATGCTTCTACGAGTGTGTGCATGCATATATGCTTCTTGGAGTGTGTGTATGTGTATGCATGCTTGTGGGAGTGTGTGTTTGTGTGTGTGAGTGCCCATGCTCCTATGAGTGTATGTGGGTGTGGCAGTGCAGGTCCAGGGGCGGGGCACACTCTGAAGTGTGCATGTGAGTGTCACAGTGGCCCTAGCAGCTGGGTGTACACTAATGTGAGGAAATGATACCAACTCAGGGTCTGCCACACTGTAACCTATAGTTGTAAAATGTGTCAAATAAACAAATAGCTGCCATCAGTGTCTGGACACAGCATGTAAGTCACCTGGACAGTGGGGGTAGAAACCCCCTTAGCCCCCCAGAGCCACCCAGGTTCCTTGAAGCCCTGCACAGACCATTCCGGGGCATGGAGGTCCCTGCAGCTCCCCCATTCCATGCCCTTCTGCTCCCCTGCTGCCTTTGGCGGGGCTGGGAAAACTGCCGACACAGCTCAGGGGAGAGAAGGTGGTTAACTCTCCATTGCCATTAAACATAATCAGGAAGAAATCCTCCGTGTGGAGCCTGCTGCTCTGGCTGCTAAGTGATTCCCCAGAACAACAGATAAAAGCCTGGCACTAAAGTGCAGCCAGAAACGATGTGTAATTGGGATGAAAGAATTCTTAAATCTGCATGCTGCTTTTAACATGGGAGGCTTAAATTACAATTAATAGTTCCCTAGAAGAAGGCAGGAGGGGAAATAGAGAAATTCCAAGGCCTTGAGCTCAGAGCCCTGTGCCCCATCCTCAGTTCTTCAGTGTTCAGGGGCGGGCTGGGGGTGGGCAGGGGATATTAAGAAGGGAGGAGAAAGCTGGGAGGAGGAGAACATTTTCAGGCTCTCAGGCTTCCTGATGGGCTGTGTCCTTTAAAAGTTCCAGACCCACCAGTCCCCAAATAATCTCATCTGAACTTCTGGACTTTGGCCCAGCCCCACTCACAACATTCCTAGGATGTTGCCAACATAAAAAAATCATCATCCCCATTCTGCAGATGGAGAAACTAAGGAGGCACTCCTTTCCTGGGGCTCTGGGTGCAGCTAATCCACCTGCATCTCCAAAACTAGGAGGGGCCTAAGAGCTCTTCCCTCCTATGATTCACTGGGGTGCAGAGGCCCCGAGATGAGAAGGTGTTCGCTCACCATCACGCAGGACAACAAAGTAGAGTTAGCACTAGAACCCAGGCCTTCTGACTCCAGTGGCTGTTCCTTCCTTAGCCACACACACCCTCCCTTCCCCCACCTACTCCGGGGAGGGGTGGGAACTGAGCCCTGACTGCTTACCTGGGGAAGGTTGGCAGTCCTCCTGGAACCTGGGCCTGGGCCTGCCCCCTCCATCTTTGCTTGGCCAGGTCTAGGCCGCCCCCCTCCAACCAGCACACACACTTGCCAACGCTCCCTCTGCCAGAGACTTCCTGCTTTCTGCTCCGGTGCCACGCCCTGGGCTTTTCCCAGGGGGTCTTGCGGACAGGTGTGCAGCTGGGCAGCAGTTTGGCACAAAGTGGAATCGTGACACTGTCTACCTGTCCTCCAGGAATGAGGGTTTGAGCCCTCAGACGACATGAACAGATAGTCAGAGGGACCTTGAGAACTCCCTGGGCATTCCCAGGGCTGGCTTCATGGCTGCCCCTGCCACTGGCCCCGGAGCACAGGCTCCTGTGTTGGCCAGGATTCTGAAGCTCCCTCACATGAGCTCATGGGTGGCTGGGTGCCCAAGCCTGCATTCATGGCTTTGGAATGTGTTCTCTGGGCCGGCCGGCTGCAGTGCTCCCATCTCGCCACTGCAAGAGCGGCTGCCTGCTCTCGGCCCTTCAAAGCCGGGCAAATTCCACAGAGGGCTCTTTTCTAAGCCTGCCAAATCGTGCAAGCCATGCATGCACATGCGTGCGTGCGTGTGTGTGTGTGTGTGTGTGCGTGTGCAAGCCCCATGCACACAAGCATCTGTGTGCGTGGGTTAGTCATGTGCAGCAGTCTCTATGCATGAGTGAACATAACATGTGCATATCTGTGTGCATATGTGTATATTCTGTGTGCGTTCTGTGCATGAGTCGTTTTAAAAGAATGCAGCAGGATCCGCTGGGGGCCTGCGTGGCTGAGCCTTATTTATAGCTCTCCTCTGTCTGGTTCGTTTCCTCTAACTTCCCTGCAGAATGATATGAATGAAAATGACACTATTGACTATCTTGGTAACCATAAAAGACCTTATAGAAATAAGATTTTTATAGTTTGTGGACTGGGAGAATCAAAAGACTAAGAGTTATGGACTCAGAGAATAGAAGAGAATCGAGCTGAGGCGGTAGGAGAGGTCCCCGCGGTGGATCGTCTGTGGGTTTTTTTAAAACAAACTCATATAAATAAAGTGATTGTCTTGAAAGAGTTATGAGAGCCCTGAAGCCGGTGGGCCATAGCTCCGTGGCCTCTGCAAAGGCGGGAGGGTGGGCATGCCGTCCGCCTGAGAGGAAGCCCTCGCTCGTTCCAAGTTCTGCTCCTGGCCTCCCAAGAGAGGCAAAGGAGGCTGCAGCAGGACCCATGCCGCCCCTTTTCTCCTGGAGACCTACGGCATTTGGGAGAAGAGCCCCAGCGCTGGTCCCCCACTAGCTCGTGTGAGTCTGTGGAGCCTGCCTAAGAACTGAGCCTGCAGACTCCAGGGCGGCAGCCCCTCCAAGCTTGAATGGAAAGACTCCCCCCCAGATAAAAACTGAGCATCCAAACCCTGCACAGCAACTTCCCAGCCCCATCGCCATGGGAAGCCACACCATCACCAGCGACAAAACCCCTGCACAGAGAGCTCCTGCAGCTCCTAAGCTGAGTCTGAGCAGATCTTTTTTAGCAAAATTCAAACCCAGTTCCACAAATCTTCCCGCGTTCACTTTGCATTTGTACCTTCATAGATAAAAGGACTCCATCCTGCCCTCTAGGAGCTCTCCATCCGGGAGGATGCAGAGGGAAAGTGTGGGCAGGAAGACATACCCACACAGGTACACGGGTATGCAGGTGAGCGGTGTGGAACTTGGTAATGAAGCTTCTGATTTTATTCACCCCAACAAAATAGGTGCTGGGCCCTGGGCACACAGAGCTAAATGAGACTGGGCCCCAGCCCTAGAGGAGAATCTCATGGCTGGAAGGGGGACAGGGCGGGGGGGGGAGGAGGACAGGGACAGTGATCTGGACAATCACAGTACAAATGTTAAGGGCTGAACTGTACCAGCTGCCCAGGGATCACCTCTGCCTGGGGTCAGGGAAGGCTCCTTAAAAGAGGGGATATTTCTGCTGAGCCTTGGAAGGACAGGGAGGAGTTGACTGGAAAGATGAGGAAGAAAGGGCAGGCATGCCTAGCAGGTGGAATGACAAATGCAGAGGTTTGGAGGTGACAAAAGACAAAGTGTCTTTGGGAAACTGCTCTGGTGTGCAGGATTGCTGGCTAGGGAGTTGGCTGGGGTGGGGCGGGGGGGGGCGTTGAAAGGACTATTGGCGCAGGTCGTGATTATTTGCCATCATTCATTTTCTGTGGACAACGAGGCAGCACAGAAGCACTTTAGGGAGGAGAAGTTACGGTCAGATTCAGGTTTTCGAAAGGTCACAGGAGGGGTGACCCAGAGTGGCAGTCACCTTAGAGAGAGTCATGTCAGAGGGAGACATCAAGGGAAGATAGGAGAGGCTCCTCCTCAGCTTGGCATCTGAAAGACTGTTCCCTACCAGCCAATGGGTCTCAGACACAGAGCAGGATGGCACACTAGTAGCCACGGATCTCAGACAAAGAGCAGGATGGCACACTAGTAGCCACGGATCTCAGACACAGAGCAGGATGGCACACTAGTAGCCACGGATCTCAGACACAGAGCAGGATGGCACACTAGTAGCCACGGATCTCAGACACAGAGCAGGATGGCACACTAGTAGCCACGGATCTCAGACACAGAGCAGGATGGCACACTTAGTAGAAGAGCAGCCAGCAGCCCAGCTCCCCTGGTGCCTCTCCTTCCTCATTCCCGCCGCTCCCAACCCCCTCCTTGTTCTCAGCCCTCCGGAGCAACACCAGGCCTCTCCCACTGTGAAAGGGGCAATTCCAAAAACCAGACAGAAACCACTCCATCTGGTTGGGCAGGTCATTGGAAATAATCTAGCCAGGCCTGAGGGGCCATCCAGCCCCTGGACTCCTCCCCCCCAGGGACCTGGGGACACAGGGTGAAGGCCAAGGCGTGCAGGTGGCACGTATCAGCGCCTGACGCCTTGTCTGCAGGCATCGATTTCTCTCCTTCCTGACCTTTAGGGGGAGAGGCGCCCTGAATTCAAAGCCAGTCATTGCAGCACTGGTGGTGGAGACTCTGAGAGGCCCAGCCCCCCTCCTGCAGCCCCTCCAGAATGGATGCTTCTGGGCCCGCAGCCCGACCACCGACCCCACCGACCACCGCTGTCAGCCAGCCTGAGCACATCTGAATCCAGACGAGCCAAGCAGGGCTGGATTCCTACCGACTGGAGCTTCGAGGCGAGTTTATGGTTCTTGATTACACCCAGCAGGGAGGCCTTCTTAGTGATGAGAGAGAAAATATTCAACAACCTGTCTTTGCAATGTGCTGATCTCTTGGAGAGAGGGAGAGCGAGCAGGAGGGCGTGGGGGAGGGGTTGAGAGAAAGAGAGAGAGTGATTGATGATTTATGAGAGAGGAGAAGGGTTGCTTTTAATCCGGCGCTCCCCAAAACTGCCTCAGCGCCTCCTCTTTCTCATCATTTGGTTTTGCCTTGGTGTCCTTTTGAGGGAAAGGGATGCCATCCCTGTGAACCTCCACAAGGCAGTGGAAAGCTGAGCAGGACATGGGCCGGAGCCCTCACTGAGCCCTGGCCCGAAGCTGGGAGGGAGGGGACGGCAGCGCTGCCTCTTCCGAAGCCCCCTTCTCTCCGCCACAGCCCTTTTCCTGTTCCTTCTGATACTCACACTGCCTCTGCTTGTGCTTGGCGTGCAGACGCGGGGTCTGGCTCCTAGTTGGTGCTAATAAATGAAAAACAGAGGCCTGGGTATGTTAACTGTTCCCCCTCCCTCGGCAGAGAGCGCGGGTGCCTCCCCCAGCCCCCGTCCAGGAACTTGAACAAAGTCAGCACTGACTATGTGTTTTGAATAAATGAGTGAGTGAATAATAGATTCCACACCCTACAGGGCTCCCTCGCTCTGGCTGAGCTGCCCTTCGCTCTGCATGCCCCGCCTCTGGGGTTCATGCTGGTCTTAAATGATACATCCTATGCCCCCCCCCCCCCAGAAAATGGGAAGCCGGGAAGAGAGTGGGCTTTATTTGGAGATTACATTTTTAGTTGCTTCTCAATAATTCATAGGA
>NW_005360425.1:3493496-3493721 GCF_000412655.1 Myotis brandtii | reverse complement strand
CCCCAAGCTCTTCCTTCCCAAGGTTTCAGAAAGGAGTCCGGGGCTGATCAAGTCCTCCTTTCTCCTCTCCCTCAGGTCTTCTCTCCACTGCCCTCAACTCCCCGAGGGTTCTCTTAAGACCCTGCCCGTTCCCCTTCTAACTCAGTCGCCGTACCTGAGGGATGGAGGCAACTCAGGTGGAAAAGAAGGCACCTCTGACTTTACAGAAACAGCAAGATTTCAGCC
>NW_005360425.1:3492655-3493425 GCF_000412655.1 Myotis brandtii | reverse complement strand
GGGGAGGGGTGGGTGAGTGACGGGCCTGCCACCACCAGCAGGACCAGCCCCTGGAGGGAACTTTGCAAGATCTTCAAAGCCTGCAAATTCGGTGTCTGCAGGGGAGTTAGGCTTTGGGCCTCTGGTCACCCCGAGGCGGGTGGAGTCGCTGCCTGCCCTGCCCTCCTTCCCCGGGACTGACCCCTGCGGCTGCAGCCAGCTCCCCTGGCCTCTGGCTCTGTAAACCGCGGTCGCCACCAAAGCGGAGGCGGGCTGCGCCGCCAGGACGATGCCCGCAGCTCTGAAACTTTACACGGAAAGTTAATCCACTGAAGCGTAGCCCAGAATAAGCGCGCTGCCTAATGTGCCGGGAAGTGCCGGTCGCAAGGCCAGACTGCGAGCGGATGTCTGCGCTTCTCCGCCCGGAGCCCGCATTTAGCGCCAGCGAGGGAGTCTGGGCTGGAGCGCTGCTTCACGCCGGCTCGAGCCGGCAGTTTATGGATCTTGATTGCACCCAGCAGGGAATCCTTTTTAGTGATGAGAGAAAAAATATTCAACAACCTGTCTTTGCATTGGGTGTGTTGGACACACTTCCCTGCTTCGGAATCAGACATATGCACGTTGTGGGAGTGAAACTGCTGTCAGCAGGCCAGAAACGCGCTCTCCTCTCCTCTCCTCTCCGCGGCCCGTCCCCGCGGAGGGGGCGGGGAGCCCAGAGGGGTTGTGGACACCCCAGCTCCCCCCGGGAGGAAAGGCAGCCCCCCCACACACCCCCAGCCAGGCTCCCACCT
>NW_005360425.1:3480700-3492457 GCF_000412655.1 Myotis brandtii | reverse complement strand
CCAGTAGAATATTGTATTAGTTGGTTGTGAGCTGTGTTCTCGTCAGGGTATCTGAGTTTCACAGAACAGACGGGGTGAGAGTTTTTGTGCTATATCCAGATTGGCTTAAAATAATGTCGGTTTTGTAGCTTATTAAACCACAGAAACTACACCAAAGTCATCTCGGCTGCTGCCAGCAAACTCTCGGAGCTGGGGTTGGGGTTGGGGTTGGGGTTGGGGTTGGGATTGGGGTTGGGGTAGGATCTGAGCTCAGCCAGGGGCCCGGGCCCCTTGGGGAGTCAGAGAACAGGGGTTGACGCGGGAGCAGAGGGAGGCGGCCATCTCCCCTTGCCTTCTTTGGGAACCAGGCTGAGGGATCTGCAGCAACGCTGGGCCCCTGCCCTGACCCCCGGACCCCCTCTGGGCATCTGTGGGAGCTCAGGGAGGGGGCTTGCAGGCACAGCGGCTGTCTGAGGAGGGGAGGTGGGCTGAGGCTGAAGCAGGCACTGCCTGCAGCAAGGAAACAGCAGGTCCTCTCCTGGGCAGGGGTGATGGGCAGCTGAGGGTCAGCTCCTGCCTGGGTTTTCAGTCTTGTTCCAGGACTGCAGTAGAAAGGCAGGGTGGGGAAATGGGCAGGGGCCTGGCAGACAAAGGGCGCTGGGCAGTAAAGGCTCAGGGGCGCCCCTTCCTAGCGTAAAGGCTTCCTCCTCCTTGTCTGGCAGACTTCCTCCCTCCCAGTCCCCAAAGAATGGCTATGTTCCCTACCTGTGGGGAGACTGGAGACCGGGGAAAGGGCTCCTCTGAGACTTGGGCAAGGGGAAATGCCAAAACATTGTTCTATATTTCATCCTGGCAGATCTGAAAAATCTAACTAGAGCTGCTGTGCAGTAGTTTATCTAATATAACCTTCACAACAGCCTATGAGGCGTGTGCTTTAAAGGTCCCTAGTTGTCAGATGAGGAAACCAAGGCTCAGGGAGGTAGGGTGGTTTGCCCAAGAACACACAGCTACAGAGTTGGAGTTTGAACCCCCAAATGACCACAGAGTGAGAGTTGTAACCATTGAACCTCAGGGCCCCTCGGTATTGGCGACTTAAGAACATAGCTCTATTTTCTTCCAATCCCTGTGTGAATGCTTTAGAAATGGGAACATCTGAAGGAAATAAAAAATACTTCAGGAGGAATCAATGCCCCTCCCCACTTCCTGAGGTGCCAGGCCTCAGACCTCCTGCCTCCTCAGCCTCTGATGTCCATCGGGAGAAAATCCAGGGCCAATCCAAACCTCTCCAGGGCCTGGCAAAACCCTGCCACCCTTCTGGGCACCAGGCTGGGCCAGCGGGGCCGCGGGCTCCCCTCCCTCCTGAGGGTCCCTTGGCTGTGGCAGGAGCTGCTCTCCTCCCCTGGCCTCCACCCACCCAGGTGCCAGGAAGCCAGGAGTCAGTCATTCTCCACAACTGCTTCCTCCTCACACCCCACCCCAGATCCAGTCTACTGCCAAGTACTGAGACTTCCACCTCCTACATCCCGTGCCCTCATCCCCTACCCCAGCCAAGGGCTTATCACCCGCCCTCCCTCCGCTGGGCAGTAAAGGCTCAGGGGTGCCTTTGCAGTCATTTCATCCCTCTGCTCACCAGCCTCCCTGCCTCCAGTCTCTCTCCAGTTCACGCTGCAGCCAGATTGGGCCTTCCAGGGGGACCACGCCACTCTCCTGTGTGAAACCTTCTCGGGGAACCCACCACCCATGCTATAGGACAGAGGTCTCCCCCACATTCCCACACTCGTCTATGCCCAGATTTGTATATGAGGATGCACACACACACACACGCACACGCACACACACACTTACTAGCACCCTCATGCTCACACCAGCCTCCCACCTTCAAAACTCTTGTCTCCCCCTGAGGTCCTCTGCAGCCACGGAGTCCGGGCCCTGAGCTCGACCTCTCTGCCCCTTTGCCACATCAGAATCCAAGTCAGGAGCTCCCAAGAGTCCTCCTCAGGTTCCTCCCACGGCCCGGAGGACTAGGCACACCGGGCCCCCCTCCCCCACTGGAACCTGGCCCTCATGCTGCCGGTGCGGGGGTGCCGGTGCCCAGGGAAAAGAGGAGTGAGGCTGGCACAATGTGACCAGCAGGCAGGTGGGCAAGTGGGGATGGTCCCTGGCAGGATGAGGAGTTTTCCCCCCAAAGGATCTCCGCTCAGCCGTGATGCCTGCCTGTCCAGCTCCTGCTCCAGCAGACCCCGGCCGGCCCTCCACGCCAGACCCGGGGCAGGAGGCCCCTCCAGAAGGAGAAACGTGTGTTTCCTGGGTCTTTGTTGTGGTCTGCTCTGCAAAGTGCCGAGGGCACCTGCCGGTCTTCATTTGTGAGTGGGAGGCAGAACTTCCCACAGCCTCACGGGGACCTCTCCTGACACCCAGCTCAGGCTGACACTTGTATGCATCCACACCTCTATTTGGGGTTGGGCGGGGGGCAAGGGGAGATTTGGACCGAGGGAGAACTGAGATCAAATCCATAACCTCCCTACTGTGAGATTTCCGGGACATCACTCCACTTCTCTGAGCCTGTTCCCTCCTGAAGACAAGAATCTGTACTTGGGCTGTTACGGAGAGTGGCAAGGAAAATGAATAAGAATGTGCTAGAAAAATCCCGAAGCATCCATGCAAGTTGTTCAGCACCTTGGGGCTGTGCTAGCCACTCTCTGTGTGCCATCCCAGACCCATTTCCTGCTTGCTCTGTGCCCCAGGAGCCCCACCATTGTGAAGGGGGTCACCCAGGCTCCCCCACCCGCCGGCTTCCAGTCCCGCCCAGCCACTGTGCAGCACCAGCAGGCGGTGCCGGGCAGGGAAGGAGAGGACTATGTCCCCGCTTCTTTCTAACTCACTGCTTCTGACACTGCGCCCAGTGGCCCCTCTGTCCCTCCTTCTCTTGCCCTTCAGCTAAGAGTCGCCATCGCTTCCTTCTTCCCACACTGGCGTCCAGATGCTTCCCCACCCGCTGTGGTTCTCTGCCTGCCTCTCCCTCTCAAGTCGAACCCCCCTCCGTTAACCCTTCTTGGGGTGTCATCTTCCCAAGCTGACCCCAGTGCAGGTCAGAACTGACCTCCCAGCATCTCCCAGGCTCATCGGGCTGCTCTGGGTCTTGAAGACACCTGGGTGCCCAGCTCCGCCACCCCCATCTGCTGCATCCCTGTGGCTTCGGGTCACTGAGGACTCACAGGGTTGACGTTGGAGAAAAGAGGGACTGGAATGATTCCACGAGGGCTGCCCCCCTGGCACCTGCAGCAGGAGGAGCCTCGTCTCCGCCTCGCTCCCTGCAGGCAGCGCACGGGCCGCATGGGGAAGACCTGACCAGCCGCCGCCCAGGGCCGCCCCTGGGAGACTCAGCCAGGAGTGGCCTTTGTCCCCACACCTGGAGCTCAGCACCGCCTTTGCCTGCTCTGTAGAAGCTCCGCTTTCATTAAGGATCTAAGGAGAAAATTCTCTCTTGTTATTTTCTGAATAAATTAAGGAAGTAACTTTGATGCAATATCATTTTCATCTAATCAGGAACATTCTGAAATTACCATATTGTTTTCCATGAGAAGCCCCGTCAGCCCCCAGATCAGATAACCAGGCTGGTGGCTGCCAAGGCCCCTCTGTCCCCGGGCAGGCGCGTGCTGCGGAGAGAAAGGGATACAGAGGGATTGCCCTCTGGCCACCATCCCTTGTTGAGTTCTTGAAACTACTCGTGGCTCTCAGCCCTGGCTAGGGCTGGGGAGGTCCTCCCGGCCGAGGCAAAGGGGGACCTAGGAAGGTTTGCAGAGGGGGTTGAATTGGATCAGAACCAGCCCAGGAGCTTTTGGCAGTTCTGCTGGGAAGGAGGGGAGATCAGGCTCTTTACCTTGAGCCCCCACTCCCACCCCAGGCATCCTCACAAGGAAGGGGGTTCATAGGATGCCAGCTGGCACCAGGGGTGGGGGAAGAAGCGAGGCCCGGGATCCAGCATCTGAGAAAAGGCTGAAGACCGCCCACACGAGGTGGGGCCAGAGGCTGCTGGGAATTTACGAAATTTTCCAGCAAAGCTGATTCTCCGTCTCTGATGAAGCTCCCTGAAGGCTTGAGCAGAGGCAGGGGGCGGTGGAGGGGAGACAGGAGGGTTTCTGTGCTGGACCACCCTGCACTGAGCCTCACTGCCACTGTCCAGGGCCTCCTCCTCCCCGAGGGCGCTCCCCAACCCATCTCATGGGGAGGGGAGCTGAGGCCAATGAGAGTCCAGGGCATGAGCTCAGACCCCTTTCCTGAGGACCATTCCAGGGCTGTGCAGTCCTGGGCTGAGAGAGACCCAAGTCCACCCTGAAGAAGAGAGGGTGGTGTGGTTTTTCTAGAAGGGCCTGTGATTGGGTCAGAATCTCTTTCTGTTGGTCAGTTTGTCTCAATTACTTTGCTCAGTTTCTGTACCTTAGTTTCTCTCTCTCTCTCTCTCTCTCTCTCTCTCTCTTCCCTTCCCTCCCTCCCTCTCTCATTTCCTCTCTTCTCTTCCCTACCCTTCCTCTCACTTCTCCTCCCCTCTTTTTTCCTCCCCCCTCCAGTGGGGACAACCTTCACCCCACCCCTGGGTTCCACCTGCCTCTGCATCTCCCGAGAGCCACAGCTGGACAGTGAGGGATGGGAGATGCCAGGGAGGAATCTGAGCCTCTCCACACACTCCTGGAGCCGCCCCCAAACCAAGAGGACATGGCCAGGCGATGTCAGGTGTCATCCACCCAAAGCGAGTGTGAAGGAGGAAAACAAGGGAGTGGACGAGAACAAGGAGGAGGTGGGTGGCTGGCAGCTGGCAGATAAAAGTGTGTGAGGGCGGATGGGAGAGGGAACAGGTGGGGAAGGGTCCAGGGAGGGTGGAATTCCAGGACAGAGGGGGAGCCAGCCTGAGGGTCTTGCTCAGCCACAGAGGTCCTTTGAAAGTGGTGCGTTATTCTTCTTGTCTCTGGGCCCCGGAGCTGAGCAGAGGGCCAGGCCCATGGAACGCCCAGGAAACATTTGCTGACCTGAATAAGACACTCAGAGAACATGCCCTGCAATGCAACCATGTCCTGGGTAGGCACAGGGAGACGGAGCTGAGCAGAGGGCCAGGCCCATGGAACGCCCAGGAAACGTTTGCTGACCTGAATAAAACACTCAGAGAACATGCCTGCAATGCAACCATGTCCTGGGTAGGCACAGGGGGGAAAGGGGGCTCTGGCGCAGCTTGGATTCACAAGGCGGGGGAAGGCAGCCACCAGGAGGCTCTCCGGAGAGCGGGTCTGTGGCCTGGGCCCTGGGGCAAATGCTGTCTGCCCTGCTGGGTTTGGTCCTCTTGAGCCCACAGACGCAGAGCATGGCCAGAAAAGGCCAGCAGCTCACAGATGGACCTGTTCATTCATTACACAAAGGTGTCTCAAGTGGCTGTTTGTGCAACACTCCTGGGTGAGGTCCCCTGGCCTCCCTGTGAGTGATGTGCATGGAGGTGGTGGGCACAAGCGACAGAAGATCAGGAGTGGGTGCGGCTGTAGATCAAGTGGGACGATGAGCATGTGTGGGAAGGACTTGAACGTGTTTGCAGGCTTCAGTGGGAACCACTGAGGGACAGGGCAGAACTGGGACAGGGGGAGGGTCCAAGGGCAGCCCCCAGCCAGCAGGCTCAGGGCCAGTGGCCACTACTGCTGCTGAGCTCACTTCCTGCTCTAGCCATTCAAGGGGGGGGGGGGACTTTCTCCTAGAGACCTGGCCCTGGGATTTCCAGGATGCTCACAGCTCCAGGGGGCAGCCCGCTGAGCCCACGGTCAACCACTGGACAGCCTCTGTCTTACCGCGAATGGCTCCATCTGAAGTTACCAAGAGGTGTTTTGATATATTTGGTTCCGTGACTACTTCCCAGAGTCTCTTCTAGGCTTTTCTGGCTTTGATTTCCAAATCAGCTCTTGCTAACACGTGGCCTGACACACGGTAGGTGCCTCTGCTGGACCTACCTCTTCCGGATCTCCACCTCCCACCTGGGGTGACAGGTGTCCACGCGCCCTTGGTCACTCGGCAGTCACAACTCTCCTTCATTCTGGACCACAATTGAGTCTAGCACTCAGTTTCATCCTGAACTGTGCTCCCCAGCCCCAGCCCCCCCTCCCTGCTGCTCCTCCAAATACCCCAGGCCCCCTCCCTGCTGCTCCTCCAAATACCCCAGCCCCCGAGGGCCAGAGAAGAGCTGGGCTCCCCTTAAAGACCCCAGCATTCACCCCCAGGCAGCCTACAGGCTGCTCCCAGAAGAAGCACCAGGTCCTGGCTTGAGCCCTGGCTGGGACCCAGCCCAGCACATAGGGACGCCCCTGCCGTGGCCGGCTGAAGCTTGTTGTCTGAGGCGGCCTGGGATGCCTGGGAGTGGGCAGGGAGGGTGGCCTGGCAGGGCTCAGAGAGCAGGCACACCCTGGGTGAGGTCATGCCTGCCTCACACCTCTGGTATTCCGGCTGATCTCTATCTCCTGCCCCAGCCCTCGGGTTACTCCTCAGAGATGCAGGTAAAAGAGGTGCTGATACTGCAGATCAGGCCGGAGGCAAGACAGGGCTGCAGCCGAGCCCGGCCTGCCTGTCTGAGGCTCCCGCCGCCACCTCTGCCCTACCTCCTGCCACCCACCAGGTGGACAGACAGACAGAGGAGGCTGGCGACCCCATGAGAGAGACGCCTGCTCCCCAGTATAGCACCTTCATCAGGCTGGGTGTCCTGGGAAGTTCCTCCTCCCACTCCTCCCCCAGGGAGCCAGGCCAGGAGGAGGGAGCCTAGGGGGTGGGAGGGGGAGCAGGTTCCCAACGGGCTTTCCCCTTGGGAACTCACTTAGTCACCTCCCACCCCACCCTCTGGGCCTCCTCACCTCCACGGTAACCAAACCTCAGTAATTCCAGGAGTCATTATCAGTAGCGACCATACGATTTATCACGCAAACTTTTGAGAATGAAAGGATGAGATTGTTCCGGGCAAACGAATATACGGGTGCCCTGATTCTCGAGTCCCTGCTGGACCCCCAAGAAGGTACATGAGCATTTTGACAAGAAAGCCTGATCCTTCCCGGGCCTGGGGTTCCCCAAAACCAGAACAGCGTTCATCCCTGGATCCTTCTTTGTAACAGAATGGGGGAGTGGGGGGGCAGGCTCCCTAGGGACCAGAAAAGGGGGACAAATGCCAGCAGCTTTCGGGAGACTGACTGATGTTTCTTAGTCCCTCTACTACCCTCATCCCTAAACTGGTCTCTGAGTGAAGGAAATGGAGGCCGGAGGAGGATGGCAGGCCACACGGGTGGGTGGCTGAGACATCCTCTCCCCTCCCATCCCATCTTCATACCCCAACACACCCCCTGCCCTCCCCGTCTGCCTCCTTCATACACCAGAGCTGAGCCAGTGGTTCTCAACGTGTCGTCCCCGGATCAGCATCGGTATCACCTGGGAACCTGTTAGAAAAGCACATGCTTAGGCCCCGCCCAGACCTACTGAGTCAGAAACTCAGATCTGGAGCAGCCAGAAGCACTGCTTCACTCCTCGATCTTTACCAGGCGTGCGACCCCCTGGGAACCCTCTTAAAGCACAGATCACGGAAGGGGGTTAGATTATGGTTCAGGAGGTCTGGGAGGGGCCTGATCGTCTGCATTTCCTAACAGCTCCCAGGTGAGGCCGATGCTGCTGGTCCACACACTACAGTGGGACCAGCAGGGCCTGGACACCCTGGTTCTCCACTCTAGCTGTCTGGAGCAGCCAGAAGCACTGCTTTCCTCCTCGATCTTTACCAGGTGTGCGACCCCCTGGGAACCCTCTTAAAGCACAGATCACGGAAGGGGGTTAGATTATGGTTCAGGAGGTCTGGGAGGGGCCTGATCGTCTGCATTTCCTAACAGCTCCCAGGTGAGGCCGATGCTGCTGGTCCACACACTGCACTGGGACCAGCAGGGCCCGGACACCCCGGTTCTCCACTCTAGCTGCACCTAGAACCACCTGGGGGCCTTTAAAAAACACCAGGACCTGGGCCGTGCTTGCAGAGATTCTGATTTCACTGATCTGAGGTGAGACCGGGGCATGGCTGGGTTTTAATATCTCCCTGGCGAGTCTAACACACCAAGTGCTCAGCCCACGGTAGTGAGAAGTGCTTGATACACATACACCCCCTGTCCCCACTCACCCTCTGGGCTCCCCGCTCCCGTCAGTCTTCCTATTCCCTCCCACATCTCCTTGCCCACATCTGCGGACATTGGGCACACATGAGCGCAAGCACATGGACACCCAGAGGCGTGCAAAGACAGAGCCTCAGACGCACACAGAGGTGGGCAGGCAGGCGTAGGCTGCAGGCATGAGTGTGCACACCCAGGCGAACCAGACGTGGATGGCCCATTTGTTGCAAACACCCACAGGTGTATATAGGTAGATGGACACACACACAAACACACCACACCTGCAGGAGCACACAGCAGCCGCAAAGGACTCAGAGTCCTCCTCCATCTGTCTCCACGTGTGACTCTTGGTCCTGTTGCTCTGGGCGAAGGGACCCAGCTCTGTCCCTGACAATATGGAAACAGGAAGCCTGCGCTTAGGCTCCCCTCCTCTCACTCAGCACAGGCCTCCCCGGGAGCCATTATTACACCCACCAGGCCCGCTCAGCCTCGGGATCTCAGATGAGGGAACTCGGAGGAGCCCTGCCCGCCCCTGGCGCCCAGGCTGGCCATGAAGGGGCACGGCCTTCAGGTGCCCATTTTCCGGGGTCTGTGGCTGTCTTCTGCCCCTCAGCTCATCACAGTGCTGCCGCGTTGGGGCCTCCTTTGAGTTTAAAATCCTGCGCCCCACCCTACACCCCACCCCGAGTGCTGGGCCCTCCCCAGACAGGCCTGATTGATGACTCAGGGGGACCGCGGCTGCTGCAGGCCTGTTTTATGATGTCATTAGGCGGCTTCGGCAGCGGGAAGGAATCCCTCCTGACATCATAAAGGACTTGATATTTCGCTAATGTTATCTTGGCGGCGTGTCGCCCTGACATTTTCTCTTTGCTGCGCTCCCCCCAGGACCAGGAGTTGTCTAACGACAGCCTGGAAAAAAATGCAAAATAGACACATGCACCCTCGGGGGACAGCAGGGGAAAACTAATAGACCAGCCCCGGCTCCCCGCCCACGGAGGTGGTTTAGGTGGGAAGCATGATGTGTTTGTCAAAGGGGACCCCAGCTGTCTTCCTCCCGCAGCCTCTCCCCGCTTGGGCCGCCTCTGCTCGGCAGTGGGAAGAGGCCGGGCACTGAGATTCCAGAACCAGCTCTGCCACCCAGAGGTTCTGCGGCTGGGGCCAAGCCCTTGCCCTCTGGGCCTCAGTTTCCCCATCCACACCCCAGGGGGTTGGGCCCAGAAAATTTCAAAAACTGTCTTGGACTCTGTTGAGGGCTTGAAGCTGTGAGGTTGGGGGTGAGGTGGAGGGGGGGACGATGGTGCCACAGAGATAAGAGAGAAGGACCCCATCCTAGGCTGGGACAGCTGGGGAAGCTGGGTTTACAACCCCCCACCCCCAGGAATGGTTTTGTGGGACAGACTCAGAATAGCAAGAGGTTTCTCCATCCCAAAGCCCAATGTCTTCCAAAGACCAAGACCAATTGCTGATTCTGAGGCAAATTCCTTGCACAGGCCAGGCAAAGAGGCCCGCAGAGCGTGGCCATTCTCTCATTCCCAGGGTGGCTTGGGAGCTGGGGAAGGAGATAGATCCAACAGTCACCGGTACCTCCTAGATCCACCTCCAGAAGGACCTTGGGTTCAATCAATCCCAATCCTCTCCCCCAGCAGCAATCACCCAGGAAATACCATCTTACCCAGAATCCCGCAAAGATGGGCCTCCAGCTCATCGCCTCCAGGGACAGGGTGCTCGCCCCTTGCCCCAGGCAGCCCAGCCATCTCCTTCCCAGTGGCTCCCACGCAAAGGTCCAAACTCCACCTCCTGGGCATGGTGGGACATGGCCGCTCCCTCCATCCCAGGACCCTGCAAAGACATGCACAAACACCTTCCCCTGACCCCGACCCTCCACATGTGCAGGAGAAGCCAGTGGTAACCTTTGATTGCCCGGGTTGGTAGACAGCCACTCCCAAGCTTCGGTATCTCCACAATGATGAACAGTTCATTGATTCAACAAATATTTATTGAGTGCCCATGATTTGTTAGGCTCTATTCCAGATGGTGGAGACAAAGACAAAAATTCCTGCTCTCAAAGAGCTTACATTCTCTTGGGGAATGACAAGCAACATAGAAAATAAAGAAGTAAAAATGCGATAGGGTCTACTAGAAGGTGACAAGTGCCACAGATAAAAATAAGTCAGGAAGAGCGGGGAGTTCCTCACAGAGAAGGTGACATTTGAGTAAAGACCTGAAGGAATGTGAGAGGGAGCCATAAAGATATCTGGGAGAAGGGCATTCCAGTAAAGGACAGAGCACGTGCCAAGGTCCTGAGGCAGAAATGCGGCTGACATGTTTGGGGAACAACAGGAGGGTAGTGTGGTCAGAGGGAGTGAGATAGGGAAGAAGAGCAGAGACAGTGAGTGACAGGTGCGGAGGTTGATCTTGTGGGGCCGGGGGCCACTGTGATGACCTTGGCTTCTACTCCGGGTGAGATGGGAACCATTGGTGGTTTTGTACAGACAAGTGATGTGATGTGACTTGAATGTCAATAGAATCACTGTGGCTGCTGTGTAGAGAACAGGCCCCTGGGGAGTGGAGGGCAGATGGCACACATGAGCACAAGCACATGGATACCCAGTGGAGGTGGAGGGAAGTAGTTGGGTTCTGGGTATATTCTGAGGCTGGAATGACACACGCCAGGCATTGCCCCTGGCCCTATGCACCATTTTCTCTCATCCTTGTAACAGCCTATGAAGCAGGCCGTTTATCCCTGCTGTACAGAAAAGAAAACTGAGTTCAGGAAGGTCACACAGCCAGGAAGTGAGAGATTCATCCCAGGCTTACCCGAGCCTGAAGCCCAAGTTCTTCACACCCCGCCTCCGTGCCTGCCTGTCAGGGTTCCAACAGGGACAGCATCCAGCCGCAGACCCCAAGAGAGGGGGACAAAGCCAGCACACTGACCAGCTCATTTGGAATTGTCCATAAAATGTCATCTTAGCATGCTTTCTCTTTATATGAAAGCTCAAATGATACATATTGGTGCTAAGTGTTTTTATTTTCATTTCTACAGTTTCCAATTTTTAATCATTCTTTTTGTTTTACATTCCATCCGAAATCATCAGTGAAAGGAGAAAACAATAAGGAGAAGGAAGAATCGTTGAATATATGAGCAAGAGCACCTTGTTTCTTCCCATCAGCACTCCTGTCCCAACCCTGCTGTGGGCGAGGCCCTGGCCAGGGAGGCTGGGCAGGCAGGGGGGACTCTGACCCGGCCCTGCAGGTGGAATAGAAGAGACCTTACAACCAGCGAGAAGAACCCTATCCAGGATGAGGCTGCCTGGGAGCGACCTGGGTACGGGCAGGAAACAGTTGAGCTGAGGCAGAGGTGCTCTGAGCCTGAGCCAGCAGGTCTTGCTGCAGGGGGTGGCTGTGCTGGACCAGCCCTGCAGGAAGGCTTAGAGGGGACTCCTCAGCAAGGAAGGACAGCAAGTCAGGGGTTCTGGCTCTGCACCGCTTCTGGGGCAATTTTTTAAAATGCCGTTCAGCCCTGACCGGTTTGGCTCAGTGGATAGAGCATCGGCCTGTGGACTGAAAGGTCCCAGGTTCAATTCCGGTCAAGGGCATGTACCTTGACTGCAGGCACATC
>NW_005360425.1:3456031-3480433 GCF_000412655.1 Myotis brandtii | reverse complement strand
AATTCCGGTCAAGGGCATGTACCTTGGTTGCAGGCACCTCCCCAGTAGGAGATGTGCAGGAGGCAGCTGATGGCTGTTTCTCTCTCATTGATGTTTCTAACTCTCTATCTCTCTCCCTTCCTCTCTGTAAAAACTCAATAAAATATATATTTTTTAAATGCAGTTCAGTGGAGGGAAGGTGGGGGGAGGGGAGGATTCAACAAAGACCTTGTATGCATATATGCATAACCCACAGACAATAGGGTGGTGAAGGCATGGGGCGGGGGACAGGGGCGGCTGGAGAGGATCAATGGGGAGGGAAAGGGGACATATGTAATACTTTCAACGATAAAGAATTATTTTTAAAAATAATAATAAAATAAAAATGCAGTTCAGGCCATAGCCAGTTGCTCAGTGGTTAGAGTATCGGCCTGCAGACCGAAGGATAGCGGGTTTGATTCCGGTCAAGGGCACATACCTCGGTTGCAGGCTCCATCCCCCACCCTGGTCCGAGAGCATACGGAAGGCAACCAATTGATGTGTCTCTATCACATCGGTGTGTTCTCTGTCTCTCCCCTCCCTTCCACTCTCTCTAACAATCAATGGGGAAAATGTCCTTCGGTGAGCATTAACAACAACAAATATAATAAAATAAAATGCAGTGTGGGATGCAACGACCTTAATTCAAAGAGCTCAGGGGTCTGTGTGTCTCTGCGGCTGAGTCCACATGGGGGGTGAGGGGTGGGCGTGGGGGACCCTCTCTAGAGGCTGAAGTGAAATTCTGAGGCTCATCTCTCACCTCCACAGCGGCCCAGGGCCAAGTCACTTCAAGCAAGCTGCGAGAAGGGAAGGAAAGAATGGAGAGAGAAAAGGGATGAAGGAAGAAAAGAAGAGAGAAAGAAGATGAGATAAGGGAAAAGAGAAGGGAGAGGTAAGTAAGTCCTAAAGGGGGGCAGGTCCTTCTCTGAAGCACACGCCCTGGTCTGGTCAGGGGCAGCAGCCTGGGAACCTGAGAGAAAGCTTCCCTCCAACATTGCACAGGGGCAGGAGAATCCAGACGGCTGCAGGGAAAAGAGAAGGGAGAGGTAAGTAAGTCCTAAAGGTGGGCAGGTCCTTCTCCGCAAGCACACGCCCTGGTCTGATCAGGGGCAGCAGCCTGGGAACCAGAGAGAAAGCTTCCGTCCAACATTGCAAAGGGGCAGGAGAATCCAGACGGCTGCAGCCACACAGGAAAGACGAAGTGAGCACCTGGCGCTGCTGCAGCCACATGGAAGGTTCCATCAGGCTCACCTGATACAGCTGTACCTGCGTCCTGAGGTAATACCACCATCCTCACAGGTAGATATGCACACCCAGAAAAGCACCCACATAGGGGCACAGCCATTAACTGACGCATGTACAGGGGCAGACTTACAAATGTGTATGACACAGAGAAGCACTGGAAGGAACACACATGCTGTACAGTGATGAGTGACGCTTGTGTGGATGCCAACAGAAAGACGAGGACCCACATCCACAGGTACAGAGATGGTAAGACACGCACCAACATGGACAGGCCTGTGCAGACGTTGAGAGGTGTGTACAAATGGACATCGCAGAAACGGACAGAAATATACAGACACACATACACGATACTAACAGATGGGTGCCTGCAAGAAGTTCACTCACATGTAGATGTGCAGGCACACATACGCAGGTGCACACTGACACACCTTGACACACAGATGTGCACAACTGAATGGATGCACCTATTCTTGTACTGATATGCAATGCACATACACACATTTATCAGGACACGTGGCCCCCGATGTGTGCTCAGGCACATGCACACACACAAAGGCACGCTCAGGGACACCGGCCCGCATGCTCAGGCATTGCCAGCAGCCAGGATCGTGAACACGACGGGGCTCTGTTCTGACCTCAGGCTCCAGATCTCAGCGTCCCTGAGCCGGCTGTCCTCAAGCCAAGTCCTCTCGTGCCCCACTCCTGCCAGCTGCCTGGCTCTGGCTCTGGCTCGCTCCCGGGATCAGTCCCTCCTCCATCCCTTCATCTGCCCACTGGCCTTCGCCCAGGCCCCAGGCTCCAGGATGGCAATTGCCCCATTCTCCCAGGTGCCGACTCAGCCAAATTTTACACCCAGAAGTGGAGGCAGGCCAGCAGGGCTTGTTGCAGCCCGCTTGGGACATCATGGAGGGGGCGGCGGGAGGGAGCCAGGATCCTGTAGTGGCAGAGAGGAGAGCAGCCCCAGCTGCCGTGCAGGCCTGCCTGGCAGGCTGCAGGCTTCCTCTTCTCCAAGTCATCCACCCTCTGCAGGCCTCGGGCTCCTCACCTCGGAAATGAGACAATATCCTTGCCCCAGTGACATGTCAACTCAATATATACATCACCCAGATGACAGAAGCCCACTGCCGAGTCTTCCCTTGTTTTATCTTTATAATAACTCTAATATCTATCTTATTTCCCCTGTTTTAGACTGCATGGCTCCGAA
This sequence comes from Myotis brandtii, assembly GCF_000412655.1. Taxonomy (NCBI): domain Eukaryota; kingdom Metazoa; phylum Chordata; class Mammalia; order Chiroptera; family Vespertilionidae; genus Myotis; species Myotis brandtii. The sequence goes on along the minus strand of NW_005360425.1, from coordinate 3,477,966 downwards.
AGGGTGAATCACTTACTCAAGGGAGTAGACAAGACTGGGACCCAGGTTCCTGCTCCATCTTCCACGCATGAGCTTCCTCGGCCCAATCACTTGCCCACAGCAGACATCACTAATCGATCACAGTCTCCTTTTTGGTGAAACCAGACTTGGCCTCAGAATCCTTCTCAACGTGGCACTCCAGGCAGACACCGATAATCGGCCAGAGGCGGCACACAGGATGAAACCATGCCATCCTGTCACTACATCTGACTCCTCTAATTCAGAGGGTGGCTGTGGCAATTCAATGAAATCAAGGGCAGAAAGCACTTTAGAAGAGCACAGTGACGTGCCTATCCGAGGAGTTTTCGTACAGTTTCCAAAGGCTGTTCACACCCCAGTCCTCCCAAGTCCCCACTACACGGGGGAGAGGATTAGGGCGAAGACGGTGACTATCATTGCTCCATTTCGCAGAAGAAGAGACTGAGGCTCGGGCAAGTGAGTCCTGGGCCACCCAGCTAAGAGTCAGAGGTGGGCCTGGGATGCAACATTGGCCCCTGTTTCAGTGCTCCCCGAAAGTCCACAGCTCCAGCCCCACGGGCCAGGCCAGGGTGTGTGGGCATGGGGACGCCAGGGCGGGGAGCAGAGACAGAGGACCCAGTCTCCTCCCAGCAGAGAGGAATCGACCCTAGGACTAATTGGTTCAGAGTGCTTCTTTTGACCCTAATTAGCTATTTGTCATGTCTTCATTTGCATACCAGAAAAGATGCAAATTTGCATATTTGTAAATGAGGCCGGGCCTGGATGTGGGTTCTGGAAGAGCTTGGCAGTTGCTGGCAGGCAGGGAGGCAGCTGGCTCTTGCCACTGAAGCATGGGCCGTGGAACGAGGAGATTTGGAAGACAGCTCCTTGGCTCCGGGCTCAAGGGGCTCTCAAAGGGGGTCACACGAGATGGCCTGCCTGCCCCCTCCCCTGGGGCTGAGTGGTGGGCACCGAGAATGGGTGAGCCCAAGGCTGCTATTTTGTTTAGATGAGACTGGGAGGGGGGAATATAAAGTAATTTCAGGACGCTCTGTGCTGGAAAGCCTTCTGTTCCCGTCCTTGGATAGAATCTGTAACACTTGCAAAGTGGGGGACGCCCCCCTCCACCTCGCAAGAGAGGAAAAGGTTTGGGAGGGAAGGAAGGTCAGGAAAGAATTGCACCCTAACTCTCTCTCTCTCTCTCTCTCTCTTACTTTCTCTCTGCCCCCCCTCTCTCTCTCTCTCTCTCTCTCTCTCTTACTTTCTCTCTGTCCCCCCTCCCCCCAGACTCTCAGAGGCACATATACACTTTACACACATCTACAACTCACACATACACGTTCACATACACACAGACACACACACACACAGCCTGCGCCCTCACCGCGCCCCCTCCCCCCGGAGCACCCTCACATGCAGCACCCCAGACCCGGAGATGCACGTGCAACTCTCATTGGAGAGGCACATTCGCACATACAGACATTCCCAGACTTCCCGCCACATACACATTCACGCCCTTACACATACAGACACACACTCAAACACTTGAACATAGATGTAGGCATACAGACTCACTTAAGCTGTGCGTAAATATTTACATACACACACACACACACACACACACACACACACACAAGCCATACATGAGCACATCCTTGCTAAGACCCAATTCCCAGGCAAATTCTGGGAACTCTGACCCCTCTGCCGAGTTCCCAACACCTCTGCGGAAAGAGACAAAGAAGACTAGGTAGCCCTCCTTCCTAGAAAGGGGGCGGTCTGTCCCCAGGAATTGGAGCCCAGGTAGGGACCGGTGTCTTCTCTAGGAGAGCAATGTCTAGGGCACGCCCCGGTGCCTTCTGGGCTCTGATCTAGGGCTTGGAGCAGGGTCTGGGTGGGCCTTGACAAACAGGAGGGTCCGGGAGGCAGGGGCAGGGAGTGGGGCCTGGCCCGTGCATGGAGCAGGAAAGCCTCAGAATTTCCATGTTGACCTCAGGGGCTGGTGTGGAACGGGTGGCACAGGCTGCTGCACCTTCGGGCAGGCGCGCACCAAGATGCCAAGCTCAAAGGGAGTCCCAGGCCCAGAAGACCTCCCAGGATGGGGACTCAGGTGCTGACTCTAAGACCTGGACATCCAGGGTCAAGGACCAAATGCCTCCACCATGGTTCCCACTGCCAGCGCCTCCTCCCCAATGCCTGCATCTCAAAAGGCAAGCTAAATAGCTCCGTATTTGTAAATTAAATATAGCTGCACTCCAGCTTTCCAAAGAGCTGGGAAGGAGAGAAGGAGAGAGAAAAGACAGAGAGGAAGAGAAGAAAAGCTGCCGCCCTCAGGAAAGTCTGGCTGGTACAGATTGCCTGAGTCATGAATATTCATCTGGCGAATGAGGAGAGCGGGAGTTTGCATAACAGCTCCACCCACCCAACTGAAAGAAATGTCACCGCCTTTGCCAATAAAGTGCCAAAGGAAGCCGGTGGAGGCTGCCAGCCAGACGGTGCCAAACTGCTGACTTCCACTCCCAGGCGTGGAGAAAGCACATTGTTTCCGGCCCAGGGAGCCGCCACTTGGGGCCGGGGGAATGGAGCTGGCTGCTGGGAGCGAACCAGGAGGAAAAGTTCCACTCACCACCCCCGGGAAGCCTGGTGGGTAGGACGCCTGGGCCACAACCCCTCCAAAGAGAGCTCAACCCGGAGATCGAGGGCACCCACTCTGGCCGACCCCCAAGGGCCTGGGTCCCAAAGGCGAGAGCTCCGTGCTTGGGCCTCCCTTACAGAAATCTCAAGAGGGTCCTCATGGGTCCTGGGTGGTTACCAGAAACCAAGAGGCAAGGGGACAAACTAAATGTCACTTGGGGCCTCGATGTCCACCGTCACCTTGGCCCCATCTTGCAGAAGGGAGCACCCCAGCCATGGGTGACTCTTTCCTGTCTGGGTCACACTCACTTCCAAGGCCCATCCTGCTGTCTCTCGTTCCAAGAAGTCTCGATGCCCTCCCCCAAGACAGGGTCTGCCTCTCCGTCCTCGGCACCCGAGTCCTGGAAGTTTACCGTGATGCCAGCCTTTTCCCTGCCCGTGGCTGCTTCCTCCCCCAGGCTGGGAGCTCTGAAGTCAAGGGCTGATCAGCCGGTCTAGGTGTCCCAGCCCAGCTCGAGACTCAGGAAGGCATCTTGAGCAATGTGTTGAACGGAGCTTCCATCCACTTCCATCCCCCTGCCTGTACGGTACTGGCCCTGGGTCCTTTCTGCCACCCTGAATCCTGCTTGTCAAGTCCCTGGGAGGTGCCGAATCCTGACCCGGTGGCTCAGTCTGGACCCATTGGGATCAGGACTGGTGCTCTGAGGCTGCCCGCAACCCCCCCCACCATTCTCAGGCCCCACGCCCCATGAAGAAAGCCGAGCGGCCGCAGCTCCCCGTGGCATCCCATCCTCACGGCGGCACCCACTCAGTGGTGTTACAAACCCGCCTGCCCGCCCGTCTGCCGCAGCTGGCTCCTTCCAGTAATTACCTAAATGAATGGAAGAAGCAGAGCTGGAGAGAGGAGGTTCTCTCCGTACAGAAAAGCAATTAGGGCCGTGGGCGTCTCCAGCTGCTGCTCCTGTTATGTAAAGTTTGGGATGTGTATTTGGGACTTAATGAGGATATTTATGTGTTCACATCTTACCTTCGCAGGCTGTTCATTTCAAGCATCCCAAGGATTCTTGGGCCAAGCATGCAGCCATATAAGCCAGGCGACAGGCTCCCAGGGAACAGTACCACCTCTGGGCGGCCAAAGAGCCCCTCTCCCAGGGCTCATGGAACCTCGGAAATCAAGGATGACACCCCCCTGGAGCCTGGCTCCCTTCCGCAGTAGCCCTGATGAGTCCACACTCTGCTCGGGGTCTCCAGGGACTGGAATTCCTTTCCTGTCTCTGTCGTGGTTAAAGTATCTGCAGTTATTGCAAAGTTCTTCCTTGAACTGGGCCAAAATTATTCTCTTTGCAACATCTCCACATCAGGGTAAACACTGCCCTGGGGACCACATGGCACATGTCCCTCCCTCTGCCCCTGGTCAGCCACTTGTCTTGCAGGAGCTAAATTGGTGTAAAAATTGAAAAAACTTCTGTGGCTGAATAAATCTGAAAAAGTTCTAGATCAAAGTTTCTTTGCTGCAGGACTCCTCCGAGCCTGTCCTGTGCTCACGTGCACTGAGCTGTGGGTGCTACCTTTCATGGAACCAGAACCCTTTTCTGTGGAACAACCTCAAGAAACTAAGATTCCAAAGAGCTGTTTTAGGGAACGCTGCCTCAGTGGACTGAAAGCAAGTGGCTAATCCTTGGCCTGAGCTGCTTCAAGCATTCCTCCTAGATGGGACGTGATGCCTGGGCCTCTCCCCACCACGGTCATTTCCTGTAGGCGAGCTCGGCCCAGGGATCCGTGTTCCTCCACTGCCTCAGACAAGCTCTGGCCACTGGAGTGCAGAAGAGCCTCTGCCTCCTATACCCAGGACCCCATGCTTCCACTGGTGTTCTCGAAACACCATCGGAGACACGGCAGCTGAATCGCACTGAGTGCCTTTCCTAAAAGTCCTCCCAACGAGCCAGGACGGAACTGCAACTCCTCAGTCTGCGGGAACCTCAGGCCGACGCCCTCCAGGCCAGGTATTCCAGACAATGGGCTTCCTGCTCTGCCTTCCCTGGACAGACGGACAGTGAGCCACAGTGAGCCCCCACATATCTGCCCACCAACTAGCAATTCACACATAGTGGGGCTTTTTCACAGCACCGCCCAAAGCATCAATTTGTCCTAGCTTCTCATCTCCTCAGACTCACGGATGAACTTTCCAATCATCCTGGGCTCCAGGCCCAGAAGTCTTCCCAGACCGAGCCATCGTCCACATCTGCACAGGGAGGTCCTGATCCACCAGGCCTCCCTCCTCCTGTGCCTTTAACCACCCCGTCCATGCCTTCCTTCTCCTCATCCTGCAGGCATGTGGTCAAGCCCAGGCATGGCCAACAGGTTCATCTCCTTGGCCAAGTCCATCAGACAGCGAGCGGCTCCCTGGCCTGGCTGTCGGGAGGGAGATTTGAGGCTTCCTCTGGGCTTGGCAGAATGATTAGTGATGCCTGCCCATGTCGGGGAGCAGACAGGGTGGCTCCTATGCCAGTTGTTGGCATCCCTGATCAAGACTCAGTCCCTTTCCCTCAAACCTGCTCCCCCAAGCTGCAACCCTCCTTTCTCACATGACAAAGTGTCCCCTACTCCCCCACACACACACGCTCCCACCGCCACTGCTCTCTCTGAAGTCACCAACAAACTCCTATTTGTCAAGTCCGGTGCCCCCTCTTGGTCTCTGTGCCTTTGCTGCATTAGATATGGTTGACCTTTCTCTGGAAGTCCGCCCCCACCCCCACGGGATTCTGAGGCATCCATGCCCCGGTCCCTCGCCTTCCTGACCACTCATCCTGTTCTTTCTCCCATCTCATAGCTGTGGCCGTGCTCCAGGGCCCGGTCAGTCCTCTCCTGTCCTTGCTCATGCTCTCCCTCCCTCCAAGGTCTCTTGCCCTTGGGAGAGGAGCCCTCTCTGATTAGCCTCCTAAGCCACAGCCCTGCGGCCCGCCGGCCCCTGCCACCAGCCTGTGCTCTGACACCCCAGCGCCTCCTCTTGCCTCCTTCTCCGGGTTTGCCAGCACGCACAAGGATCAAATCCTCAGCTTTCCTCTTGACTCCTTCTCCGCATCTATTAAACCACAGTGTGCTGATTCCTCTTAGTTAACATTTATCAAATTTCCAAAATGAAGAGTTTTTTATTGTTTGTTCTGATTGAAAAAACATATCCTCATTATTTAAAAAAAAAAAATCAAACCAATACTTAAAAGTATGAAAAAGAAAGTAAAAGTCACCCAAAATCCTACCTCCCAGATAGAACCACTCCTAGCATTTTGGTGAACAGCCTTCCAGACATATCTCCATGCATATATACGCACAGGAATCTATGTATATAATTTTATAGGCGAGGGGCTGTATTATACATACTGTTCTCACTTGACACCTACTTTTCTCTCTCAACAATATGTCATAGACATCTTTCCGTGTCAATAAATAGAGCTCTACAAAATTATTTTAATCCCTTCATAGTATTTCATTGGATGCATGTATCATACTTTGTGTCTCTATTGATCGTTTAGAATGTTGTCAAGATTTTACTCTCCTAAACAATGTTGTGATAAATAGCCATGTGCATCTCTCCTTGCTCATTTTTGCAATTATCTCCTTAGAATAAAATCCTGCAAATAGATTGCTGCAATAAGGGTGCGCTGTTTCTAATCTTGTCAGCCTGCCCTTCAGAAAACTTACAATGGGCTTCCCATCAACAGTGCTCCAGCCCCTGCCTGCCCGCACCCTCGCCAACCCGGGGTTCTAACGTTTGGCCAAATCGACAGAAGGCAATTGACACTCATTTTTATTGGCATTGCTTAGATTAGTGAGAGGAAATGAATATCTTTGCATGTGTTTGGGGCATTTATAATGATGTTCTTGGTGAATAGCCTCTGTTCATGTCCTTTACCCATTTTTTAATGAGATAATTATCTTTTTCTGAATGAGTTGTTAGAGGTCTTTGTACATTTGAGATCAGATTAAACATTTGTCTATCATATATGCTTTCTCTCTCTTTTTTTTTTTACTTTCATTTTCATGGTTTTTCAGGTATTAAATTTTTAATTTTTATATATCCAAATTTACTATTCTTTTATGGTTTCTAGATATCACATTATGATTAAAAGGATCTTCCCCATCTTAAAAATGACCAAAAAACTCATTCCTATTTATATCTCTGTGGTCTTCCTGGTTTGAAAAACCAGCTTGTGTTGTAATGGCTGGCCCATTATCCCAACATCACTTATAAAACACCTCATATATTCCCAACTCAAAAGAAACACCATTTTATCATACATAAAATCCCCTTAAATGTTTGGATCCATTTCTGGGACTCCTTTCTGCCCCAATGATCTGACATTCTTACACAGACTTTTAATGATTGTCCCTTTGTAAACATTTTAATATCTGATAGAGTAAACATTCTTTCTTTCTTTTTTCCAGAACTTTCCTGGTTGCTCTCATTTTTTATTCTTCAGATTCATTTTATAGTAATTTTGTCAAATTCAAAAAAAAGGATCCTGTTGGTGTCTTGATTGCATTGCCTTCATTTTGTACATCCATTTAGGGAGAATTGACATCCTGATAGTATTACATCTTTCCACCCAGGAACGAGGTATGTGTCAGATTTATTCAAGTCTCTCATATCCCTCAGGAAAACTTTCTGGTTTTCTTCATGTAAACTTTAAATGTTTCTTATAAAGTTTATTTCCAGGTATTTTGTATTATTGTTCTATACTTGCCACTGTGGATGAGGTCTTCTATTTTACCTTCTAGATAGTCATTTTATAAATTAAAAAAAAAGCTATTTGTTTTTGTTCATTGTTTTGTTACTAGTCATTTTACAAAACTTTTATTTTTTTAATTATTTTTTGGGGGGAAACCAGCTTTTTCAGATGAATAATCATCTTATCTGAAAACTATGATTATTTGCTCTCCTCCCCCAGTATTTACACTTTTTATTTCATGTTCTTGTCTAATTGCAACATCTATCATTTTAGGGAAAGTCTTTTTTGAAATATTGATAACAACAGCTACTCCGGTCTAGTTTCTGACTCTAGTCTAATAAGAATACATCTAGGGTTTCACCAGCCTAATGCCTGTTGTCCATCCTTCCTACTCCCGTGACCACTATTCTAGTCCGGCCCATATTAATTTGTCATCTGTTTTATCACAAACATGAGAAATTAGAGTGCAGAGCCTCAAGTCAGATGATCTGTGTTCAAGTCCTGACTGACATTTACTAACTACATAATCTGGTCAAGTTATCAAGATCTTTGAAACACAGTTTTAAAAAATAAAAAGAGGGGTTGTTGTAAGAATTAAGTGAAAAAATGCGAACATTATGTATGGTATCAGTAAATAATATTTTTTTAGTTTCAGCCCCCAAATTCTCCTTCCAACCCAACCTATATCCCACTCATAGGTTGATCTTCCCCAAATACCACTGTTCACATGGCTCTATCACGCCCCCTGCTCACAATCTTTCATTATTCCCCATTACCAACAGAATCAAGTGCAAACTCTTAAACTTGTGTCCGAGCCCTTTTGTCATTCAACTCCAAGCTTCCCTTCAGCCTTATTTCCCGTAGCCGCCTGCTGCCCCGCCCACCACACCCCTCCCTGCCCTTCACTCCGGCCAAGACCCTCTCCTCACTCGCGGCTGCCTACGGCTCAGTAGGTCCCACTCCCCAGGTTACTGTCACAGCGCCCTTCGCCCTTCGGCGGCCCCTTTACCAGCTTTCAGTTGCCAGGAATACAAACATGAAATCCCAACCGGTTTAAAAAGTGGATACTAGTATATTAGCTCACTCGACTAAGTAGTTTAGATGCAATGGCTTCAGGCACAGTTGGAGCAGGACTGGGATGCCATTTTTCGTGATTTTCTGGCCTCTTCCCACCTCCCGTGTTGACAGTAGTCTCACGTGGTGTTCCTAGTCACAAAATGACTGCCAGGTTAGGGCCACCTGCTTCCTCATTTGAATACAGACAGAGAGATTGGATGTCTTTCCTCGGCCTCTAACAAAAGTTCTAAGCCTCTTGTCTGATCAGGCCAACCTAAACCAAGCCCTATGACCAGGGGAATATGTCTACTGATTGGTTTACAACCAACCAACCTGCCAAGGTAGCAGCGGGTGGATTATTTTGACTGGCTCAGCCAATCGGGATTCATCTCCAGAGCCACACACACTCGCTGTTGGAGATGGATGGGGCATTGACAACAACCAATTGCACTACAATCCCTTCCGCTTCACTTTCCTGGGAGTTGGGCTTCCTTTAAGGCCCAAGTCAAACCCCAGACCTCTGATACGAGCCCCGTCTCGTTGAGCTCCAGAGGCCGTACTCCCTGCTCCACACATGGCAACCACGGCCATATATAACTTACTCATATAAGAGTGTGTCTGTTCTGCCCATGAATAATCACAGAACTGATGAAAGTCTGCAAAAACCCTTTACACAAGCTGGCCCTTTTGACCTTCACAATAATCGTCTGACGCTCAGAGAGGTTACGTGACTTGCCCTATGTCACACAGCCAGAGACAACATGATGACATTGCCCCAGAGGCCTCTTCAATATGCCCCTCCACTCTCTCTCTCTCGCTCTCTCTCACACACACACACACATACACACACGCCTTTCTCCTCCTCCACTCCCCAGCTCAGGCCTGACCTGAAGATACAGAAGCCCCTGGCACCACCTCCTTTTCCCGACTTCACCTCAATTTCTAGAGCTCTGAAACTTCCTCCAAAAAGTACAAAGTTTTCTTGCCAGACAGCAGTTTCTAAGATTTGTGTGACAAGGCCGGGTAAAATTCAAATGACTCTGGGTGATTTAATCTGCTTGGGGCTGGGGTGGTAAATCAGCTCTGCCCAGGCTGCCGCAGCCGCCCCAGAAAGCCACAAGCCGAGCGGATGATAGGAGTCTATCTGCTGATCTGCAGGTGAGGGCCCTGGAAGCGTGAACTGCGGCCTGGGAGTTCCCCTCCACTGCTCTCGGAATACATTTGGAGGGTCCTATAGCCCACGGCCTCTCCCGGCCTACATGTTCCACCAGCAGGCATCTCTCCCAAGGATGCAGCCCCAATTCCTCCCTCCCCCAGCCCCCGTCGTCAGAGCTGTCTCCCGGTCCACACGGCAGGTTGTAGGGGAGGAGGCCAGCATTGGTCAAGCTTTCACTGAAACTGGGGCCTCGGTGCCAGGTCCTTGTGCACCCACACACCCATTACCTCATTTCATCTTCACAACAACTTAATGAGGGAGGCTTGTCCATCCTCGGCTTACAGGTGACTTAATTGAGGCTCCGAGTGATTAAAAAACTTGCCCAGGGTTATTACATAGCTAGCAGGCGGCAGAGCCAAGATTCAAACCTAGATTCATGAGACTCCGAAATCCTCGTGCCTTTCCCTCCACCCCTCTGTGGAGGCCGAGGGGAGACGGCAGCTTTCGCTGCCAACCTAAACCAAGCCCTATGACCAGGCCAAGTTATCAAGTTGGTTAAGATTATTGCTCATTTTTGCAATTATCTCATTAGAATAAAATCCTGCAAATAGATGGTCCTAGATGATCTGAGATAAGAGAGGGGACAGCCCCTGGTTAAAGGGGAGTTGTTATTCTAAACAAATGAAACAGTAGTTTTTCCCGCACAAGGGAAATGTCAAAGCAGAAGGTAGTCACGCTATGACGTACCCCCTGTGTGTGCCTACGTAGGTGCCGGGGACCAGGTGCTCAACACCCATCCACCTAACCGTCACTGTGTAAGCAGTGGGATGCTGGTAAATACGTGCCAGCCAGTGATCTGGAGGAAAAGGCAAGCCCTGGTTTATAGCGTTTGCCAATTCCTGTGGTGTCCATGTTCCCACCGGGGTCCACTGCAGGCTACCAGTGGGATGTCACTGAACACAGAGTTGGGAAGGGACGCCCTCCATCAGTTCTCTAAGCCAATGGGAGAACAGCATAGGGAATAGAGCCAGTAATGCTGTGACAATTGTGTGTGGTGGGTACTAGACTTACTAGAAACAGCAGAATCGCTTCATGAGTTATATAAATGTCTAACCCTAGAGTCTAGGGCCTAGACCAGGGGTGGGCAAACTTTTTGACTCGAGGGCCACAATGGGTTCTTAAACTGGACCGGAGGGCTGGAACAAAAGCATGGATGGAGTGTTTGTGTGAACTAATATAAATTCAAAGTAAACATCATTACATAAAAGGGTACGGTCTTTTTTTTTTTTTTTTAGTTTTATTCATTTCAAACGGGCCGGATCCGTCCCGCGGGCCGTAGTTTGCCCACGGCTGGCCTAGACTGTATACCTGAAATTAACATCATATTGAATAGGAAAACAAGCCAGTAGGAACCGACTCCAGCACACCACTGCCTGTCAGAGAGGTTTTATTAAACCCACTTAACAAATGAGGCCGCACAGAGAGGCACTCCGGCTGAAATCCATCTCTTTACAACTGTCTGAAGTCCGCATTCTCTCCACAGCTCCGTGTTCCCTGAGCCAGAGGTGATGTGGGGAGCCACGCTCACCGGTTTCTGAAGGACGGTACCCTCCTGAGAGGTCCTGAAGGGCAGAAGAAAGCCAGTGGGTAGAAATCCAGCAGACCAGGTTCAGCTTAGGAAAACTTCCTAGATGGACAGCTCCAGGAAGGTGGTACCCAGCTATGCCTGGCACATAGTAAGTGCTCAATAAACAATGACTCAATGAATCAATGAAAGCAAGAAAGAAAAAGCCCATTACATGCATATTCTATTGATACCTCAGACTCACCTAATCCATTACTGAGCTCATCATCTTTCCCCCAAAAAAGCCTATCCCTCCTCCTGTGTTTCCTGTCTCAGTGAATATTGCCAAGCCAGGAACTTGGGAGTCCTGACTCTCCCTCCCCTGACCATCCCCATATCCAATCAATCGCCAAGCCCTATCTGTTCCTCTGGAGCAGAGGCTGTCCTCAACCTACCCATTCTGCTCCCTGCTCAGACGGTGACCCTCTCACCAGAGCTTCCTCACCAGTCTTTCTGCTCTCATCCCTTGCCTGGACCCACCGCCAGCCCCTGTCTAATCCATCATCAAGGAAACTGCCAAAGCGATCTTTCACCCCTTCAATGGCCTCCCATGGCCCAGAGGATGGAACCGAAGCCTCTTGGTCCTCCAAGGTCTGGCCCCATCTCCCTCACCTGTTTGAGCGCTTGGCTCTTCCTCCACCCACGAAGTTATTTATTCAACATCATTCGTGCCTTTGCTCACACTATACCCTCTGCCGGAAATGCCCTTTCTTCTCTTTCCCACCTCCCTTCCCTTCACCTGGAAAACAAATACTCGCCCTTTAAGACATAAAGGAAGGTGGTTCAGCCGGTGATTCCTTTTCGCACTAACATTTCATGATTCTGACGCTAAGAAGGCTTTTTAGATCCTGCTGTCACCTTCTCTCTTCCTGGGGCCCTACGTTGGGGATCCTCGGGTTCAACTCCATCATCTTATGGGCAGACAATCCAAGGCCCTGAGAGGAAAGGGGCTTGCCCACGATCTCACAGCAAGCCAGTGGCGGAGCCAGGGCAAGACTCAGACTCCTGCCTCCCACCTCAGGGATCTGCCTTTGCAACAGACTCCCCAACTGGATCCCCTCCTTGCACTTCAACACTTATATTCTCATTACAACCATCACTACCCCACCCTGACTCACCTCCTCACACCCAAGGCGGCTCTCACCTTTCCTGCCTGTGCTCACACTGCTGCGAGGCCAGACCTGCCCCCTCCAGGAAGCCCATCCTGGTTATCCAACCAACCCCATCCACACCCCACACCCTCCCCCAAATCACCCACCCATCTTGGTCAGGACCCAGCGCCTGGGGCCTCGTTCACTCACAGTGGTCAGCATCTTGTGTTATCTCGCCAGGCAGGATGTCCGCTCCTCCATCTTCTTTCTTCTCATTCTCCTCCTCCTTGTACAGCCCCAGCTCCAAACACAACTGCTCAGGGTAACAAAGTATAGCGAAAAGAGGGTGACATCTGAGGTCAGGTAGATGGAGGTTCAAATCCCAGCTCTGTAATATCCCTCACTGGTTGCCCAAATCCACTTGAGGCTCAACTTTCTTTACCTAAAAGAATGAGCTCCCCCATAGTCCACGCCCAGCACTTAGTAGGCTCTTGATAAGTGACAGTTCCCTTCCCAGGTGAAACCCCAAGACACTTGGAGAAGACAGCTCCTGAGGGCTGGGAGGTGAGCAGAGTCCTGAAATCTCACTCCCACCCTCACCGGGCTGGGAGCAGCCTGTGTGCAGAAACGTGGGGCGTAGCCAACCCCCCGTCCCCACCCCCAACAATCTGCTTTAACCTTCCTATCACAAACGCCTTGTTTATTTCAATATCATCCGTTTTACTTTTCCGTTCATGCAAAAAAAAAATTTTTTTTTTTGTACAAAAACAGATTTAAGAGGAAAAGAAGTCTTTAATGAGTAAAACTGTCTGCAGCCCTGTTTCTTTCTCAGGAAAAAGTGGCTGTGATTCTGGCATGAGAGGGAAGCTCAACAGCTTCCCTTCACTGCAGCTGCCAGGAGAAGTGCATTTCGGAGGAACAGAACCTCCACATTAAACAGTGCGCCTTGGAGCCAGGCGCTTCCTGTGCCCAATTCCGCTTGGCAGGTGACACCCCAGCTCAAGCGGGGATCCGGCCCCGCTGTGAGCAGCCGCAAGGCTCTCCGTTCCTGCCCGCCTCCGGCCTGGGAGAGGCAGCCCTGCCAGGCCCTGGCCAACCACTGACCACCGGGATAAAGGCTCTGAGACAGGGAGGAGACAGCTGGAAGGGGGGCGGCTGCGCCTGGCCAGTGGCCAAGGGGACCAGGCCCTCTCCCGGTGTCAGAGCATCAGGGACCAGCACTGTCTCTCCCCCAAATGAGGGCAGCGTGACATAAAGATCAGGCCCGGGACTCGCTGCTCAAACACAAGTTCTGAAAATCTGCAGCTTCATTCTCTGCTTCAAAGGTGTCATTTCAGAGGGCCGCTCTGGATGGGACCCAAGGGTCAAACTCTAGAAGGGCTCTGTTCCTCTAAGAACCCCCTGCCCACCCCCACCCCCCAAGAAAAGAGGAAGAACTGAAGAAAAAACAGAAAAGCACACCTGACCTTCAAATATGAACAATAGTGACTGCCCCAAGTCAGGATGGTGGTCCCCTCCCGTATCCCAAACCTCATACCTCTATTAATGTAGCCCGCTGACTCATCATGAGCCTAATGGCCCATGACTTCTAAATCTCTTTCTTATGAGCTGCTGCTCCTCTCTACAATCTTCCCTGTAGTTGAGATGGGCCCCAGCATTTATCCCTGTGACATCCTTGTCACGCAAGCCCATTGAGATCCTTCGGGGTCCTGATTCTGCTATCTGACCTTTCCTCTGTTCTGCCACCTCCTCCTGTTAGAGGCCTGCACCCCTTACGTCTTCTTCTGGATCCTTGACATACATTGGTCAGAACTGGGTAGAAGGCAGAGCCCCATAGACCTTTACAGGCTGACCTGGTTCCACTCATATGCACATTTCGTGGCTGTTGTTCGGCCAGATGGGAAGTCCCTCTGTGCCCTCACAGCCACTATCGTGTCCTCAAAAGCCATGAGAGACCCTGTCCTGTGTCTTAGGAGGCAGCGTGACATGACAGAAAGGATTGAATAGATCCAGGCCTGAATCCCAGCTCCAATGGTCTTGGGCAAGTCACTTAACTTCCCGGAGAGTCCGTTGCTCACCTGCAAAATGGAGATTGTCATAGCTCGTGCACAAGGGTGTGAAGATGAAGGCAATGTATTGAAGTATCTGGCACACAGTAGGTGCTCGATATATAGATTCTGCTCCATCCACTCAAGCTCATATTCTTCATCCACCAGTCACTGAGCTGTTGAGAAGGAACTGAGCTGTTTTGGGTGAACCGATGTGGGCTCCAGGGATCCCTGCCTTCTTCTCTGAGTGTCACCGATTTCACCTCCATACCAGGCCCTCACACTAATTTGAGGTCTTTATGATGTGAATTCCTGTCAAGGCAATCTTCCCTTCCTGGATCCGTTCAGTCTTTTAAATAAAATAATAAGAATAATAACAGCTCAATCCTTTCAATCTCACTATGAAATAAAAACTATCTCCATTTTGCCTATGAGGAAACTGGGGTTCCGAAAAGTTAAATAACCTTTCCAAGATCACACAGCCAGTAGATGTGAAAGGTGAGCAGAGCTCTGTCTGACCCTGAACAGCAGACTCTCAACCTTGGGCAACATTTCCTAAATGTTGGCCTAACGGGGGGACTTCGTCTCTGGCCCTACTGCACTTGTCTTTGGACCTCAGTCCAAGTTCACTTGGTTGAGTGCCTTTTGGGTCCTGAAACTGTCATCATGGGGTGGCCACTCCTCACCCCATCTCCCGGTGGCTCTGTGCCCACCACCTCCACATAAAGCGGACTGAGGCACAGACCCATTGCTCCTTGAAGGCCAGGGTCAGTGGGTTGATCTCCGCATGCGCATCAACCTAAGCTCTTGACACCTGGGGCCTTGCCTCCCCCACAGCCTAAGCACAAGGCAGCCTGGACCCTCTTCCCCTGCCCTTCATCAGGACCCAGTCACCTGCTGCAGAACCCTGAGGCCTCTGGACTGCCCGCTGCCTCCTAGACCCCGAATGGCCAGGATCCCCGCCTGTCAAGGGGCACCCCAAGGCCCCTTCTCCCAATCATGTGTCCAGACTATCTAGAATCTAGATTCTAGATGCTGAGTCCAGCCACCAGCATGGCTGTCCTGCATCGCTGAGCACCAGTCCTCACCCTCCCCTCAAGCCTGGGGTCCAGGTCTGGCCCTGGGGAAAGGAGGGAGTGGACCCAGGAAGCTGCCAGGGCCGGGGCTCAGGCCCATGGCCACCATGGGGGCAGCCAGTCAAGGAGAGGATCCTGAGGGATTCCAAAGGAAGCCATCCATCCGTGGATCGGTTTGCAAACCTTAACAACATCCAGGCAGGGTGCCCAGCCCCTGAGGCCCATGTCAGAAAACTGCCCCTGGGGCCTCAGAGGACAGAGCTTGGGAGCAGCTCACTCTCCTCCCAAACACAGTCACCCCCACAGTTGAAACACAGCCTGGACGGTCACACCACCACGAGCACTCGCTCCCAAGCCCATTCATAAAAAGGACACTCACAAGTCCACTCATGCCCTCGCTCCAGAGACAGAAAGCCAGCCACCCATCCAGTCACTATGGCTTAAGCCCCTGCTCCGTGCCAGGCCTGCTTCGAGGCACGTGGGATACATCCGTGGCCAAGACAGACAGAGGTCCGATCCCTAGGGAGGTCTTTCATTCCAACTGGAAGGCCAACAGCACAAAGCAAACTTAAAGGACTAGGTCATTGAGTGCGCAGGCGGGTGGTGAGGACAAAAGGAAAAGGAGAACAAGGAATGGGGTGCTGGCAAGGGGGCGGTAGAAGCTTTAAGTGGGGTGGCTGGGGCTTCATCAGGAAAGTGACGCTCAGAGTGCTCAGCAGCCACCTGTGCACGGCCAGCGGCTCTGGGACTGGACAGCCCATTTTCCCACCAATGTTCATTCCGCCGTTACGTTAGATACGCCCTGTCATAAACCCGAAGACCTGCTGAGGCTACCAGATACCGCGCGCCTGGGACCCTCCCGGCAGGAAGGCTGATCAATGTCACCACGTCAGGGGAGTGATCATGGGATCCCACCGCCTCTCCCAGCGATTACGATTTCTCCTTCTTCCTCCAAGTGCTGTCTAAACCAGTGATGGCAAACCTTTTGAGCTCGGCGTGTCAGCATTTTGAAAAACCCTAACTTAACTCTGGTGCCGTGTCACATATAGAAATTTTTTGATATTGGCAACCATAGTAAAACAAAGACTTATATTTTTGATATTTATTTTATATATTTAAATGCCATTTAACAAAGAAAAATCAACCCAAAAAATGAGTTCGCGTGTCAGAGGTTCACCATCACTGGTAAACCTTCTATCTTCTCCGCCTCCCTTCCTGACACCCTAAAATCTGTGCTCCCACCCTCAGAGCTTCATCAAAACGGTGCCTGGAAAGATAAGCAACACTCTGTAAAGGTACCTCTCCCTTTCACCTGGCTTTTCCTGCACTTTGGTGATATCAGCTCCTCCGGGTCCACATATGGTAATTGTATGATTAACCACATTTCCAGGGAAAAGGGAAGTGACGCTGAAGGGAACTCTTGAAGAAGGTGATTAAGTTATTTGTTCCTTCATTCAATAAATATTTATTGAACATCCCCAGGGCCACTGTGTGCCAGAGATTGTCCTCATGGTGGGGGTACAGACATGAACAACACAGCTGAAATTCCTGCCCTCCTAGCGTTCACATTCTGGCAGGGGAAAGAGAAACCACAAACAAAAGAGATACAGCCGTCCCCCCTTACCTGAGGTTTCGTTTTCCATGGTTTCAGCTATCCGTGGTCAACCATGGTCTGAAAATATTAAATGGAAAATTCCAGAAACAAGCAACTAATGGGTTTTAAATGCATGTCTTTTTGAGCCCCCCCCCCTTTGTCCAGCAGAGTCACACTGTATATACTCCCTGCCGGTAGCCACCGTTATCAGACGACTGTCCTGTCGTCGTATCGCAGTGCTTGTGTTCAAGGAACCCTTATTTTACTTACTAGTGGCCCCACAGCGCGGATAGTGATGCTGGCAGTTCAGATGGGCCAAAGAGAAGCCATAATGTGAATGTGCGTGCAGGGAGACGCATAGTATATGTAGGCTTCAGTATGACCTGCAGTTTCAGGCACTCACTGGGGGTCTTGGAATGCATGCCCCGGGTAAGGGGGTCCACTCTAAGTAAATATATGGTGTGTTCAATGGTGATCAATGTTAATGGAGATTAAAGCAGAGAAGGAGTAAGAAGGGAGGAGGGTTTTAAGCAAGGATGGCCACCTGTCCTCACCTCAAATTTTTCCACTGCACAAAACACACCCCAGAATATTTCCAAGACACCATCACACACTCACACTAGACTCCACACAGACATAGGCACGTGGACCTCCTCTCTGCTATGAAAAGGGCACTCACACAAACACACATGTACACACAGACACACACAACACACACACACATGTACACACAGACGCACACAACACACACACACGTACACCCTCTCTGCTATGAAAAGGGCACTCACACAAACACACACGTACATACAGACACACACAACACACACACAGACACACACAACACGCCTAGGCATGCACATGCTCACAAGCATACTCCGCACGCGCGCGCACACACACACACACACACACACCAGCCCTCTCACTCAAACCTAAGAGAAACACACCCTCCGGATCACACAAAGAGGCTAGGGCGTCAGAACCAGCAGGACCCTCGCAGCCAGAAGGCACCATGCACACCCTCTCCCCTGTCCACAGGCCGTCAACCTCAGCACCCAACAAAGGCACCCCCACTTGTGAACACCTACCGCTAAGCACACAGTC
This sequence comes from Myotis brandtii, assembly GCF_000412655.1. NCBI lineage: Eukaryota > Metazoa > Chordata > Mammalia > Chiroptera > Vespertilionidae > Myotis > Myotis brandtii. The sequence continues at coordinate 3,459,865 of NW_005360425.1, read as the reverse complement.
TTATGCACAGGGACTCACACGCAGACACACACATGCACACATTCCCTCATTCCCCTCTTCCAGACAGCAAGGTGGGGTGAGATTTGAAGGGCCTCTTGCAATTTCGGCACCGCTTGTCCCCGTCACCCTCTCCCACCCACCCCCACAGGTTCCAGCTGTTCCAGCCACCACCACACGCTCCCCCTGCCCTAGCCTGCGGTCCGGAGCTCTCTGGATGGCATGTGTGTGCACAAAAGCATCCTACGTGAATGGATACACATGTGATTTGCAAATGGGGTGGACACGTTTGTGTGCAAATATTCACCCCTGGGGACTTTACAATGTGTGAGCGCCTTTATGTGTGTGTGCAGGTGTGTGTCTGTGCACATGTGTGTGCACGTTCCCAGGGAGACAGAGAAATTTATCATCTAAATCTGGCTTCTCCGGGGGATGAAAGCAAAGCAAAGTTCAGGTTTAAATCACACCGGCACGGGCAGGAGGGCTCCCTGGCCTTACATGATTATCTGCGGTGTGCAGCGGAACGGGCTGGCAGGCAGGAGGCAGCCAGCAACCCGTCAGCGGGGAGTCATTTGTTGTCTCCAGGCCCCTGGGACCTGCTATGACTGCTCCAGGAGCGGGAGACCTGGGAGTGCAGCAGCAACAATCACATGCCCGTCCCAGGTGCTGGGGGAGGGGCGGGGGCAGGCTGGCATCAGCTCGGGCTTCCTTGTGCTATAGAAGAGCAGAGGGAGCAAAGGCAGGAACCCACAGGCCAGAAGGAAGCCCCGGCACTTCTCGGCCTGGATGGAGAGAGAGGGTCCAGGCAAGAGGCAGCCCTGGCCCAGGGCAGACGCCACCCTGCCACCCTCTTCGCTGGCCAGGAAAACATCCTCTGGGCTCCTGGAGGTCAGAGCCTCGGGCACCCTGAGTTCTCCTGGCTCTCGTCTCTCCGTGACAGTCACCTCTGCTCTCCTCTTCATCTCATATCCTTTCTTTTGTTTCTGTGTGTTTGCTCTTTGTCTCTCCCTCTCTCTGTGTCTGGGATTCTTTTATGTGTATGTCGGACTGTCCGGCCTTCTCTCTCCATCTATCCCTCTATCAACCCAAATCTCAAGACTCCCTTTGCTGACCCCTGTCACCTGTAACCTTGCTCGTAACACATCACACACTGCCCAGACATGTGATCACCTTTGAGCTTCTCGTCATTTGGGGGAGGCTGGAGAACTAGGGAGTAGAAATCCCATTTTACAGATGAGGAAATTGAGCCCCCAGAAGGCTTGCCCAAGTCCACACAGCTGACGTGGAATTAAAAATCCAGGTGTGTTTCCACTGCATGACCAGCCTCCCATAGCTCCCCATCACCTGGAAGCAGGGGCAGTTCTCCCCAGGACCCCAAACCTTAAAGGGAAGAGAAGTTAAGAACCCAGTGCCACAAAGCAGCTCACCCCAACCCAACCACTAAAACTGCCTTCCACTCACAACAGGTCCTAGAAAATGTAAAGGCTGAGATAGGAGGCATGATCACTTTCTATGTGTCCCCCAAGGATGCCCCATCCCAGCCCCGCTCTCCCCGAATCCGAAGTGTCTCTAGGTTCCACATTCCCCAGGCCCACCGGGGATGAATGAGCTTCCTGCTTCCTGAATAGGTGCCTCTTGAGGTCTCAGTCTTCCCATCTGTACAGTGGGGACGAGGAGGTTGTAATGCTCACACTGCTGAGCTAGGTCCCTGCTCCAACAAACATAGCAGCTCGTCTCCCTGAAAGGACCCTGATCCCTGAAAGACCTCTGGCTTCAGCCACCAAGAGCCCGGGGACACCTCTAGTGATCGCTGTGGTTTCGCGGGCCCAAACCGCCTTTGCCCACCGGGGCAGCTTGGGCAGCAAACGTGAAGCCGCGGGCCCAGAGACGGAGCCCCATCCTCAGCAAAGTCCAACAGCCTCCTAAAGCCTCCACCACTGCCTCCAGCCCCCACCCGAGAGGCGTCAGCACCAACGACCCGCCAGGGCCTGCCCATTTTCCTTTCTTTTCATTGCCGGCTCCGAGCGCAGTTATAGAACCAGGTCTCCACAGAGTAATTTACTGGCAGAATCTCTCCCAGAATCCAGCTTGAAACCAAGCTGTAAAAACAGCTTCGAGTGTAAATAATTCATGCAGACAATATGACTTTTTTATGTAAATTCGGTGCATTAACCCTCTATTATAATGATGGACGACAGATAGGGGCGACGTTGCCTTGGTAAGAGCTAATGGATGGCCGCCATAAATTCACTGCACATTTTATTGTGTTGCTGGAAATTGTGCCTTCAGGCAATGCTGTTTACTTTTATGTAAAACTCTAGGTTCCCTAAATATTACAAATATTTTACATCCAGCTCCTCAGCATTTGGGCCCGGCCCACAAATCAAGCTTTCTCCATGTGAGTTGTAATTAAAGGTTTGTTGTTTTTTATTTTTTTTCCTGGGACAATTATCTCCTACTATAAAGAGAAATATTTTTCCCCTTTAGATGTTCCGTCATTGACTTATTAACAAATCCTTTGAAGGAGGAGGCTGCAAGCGACTCGCTGTGCACTTGGCACGAGTGGGTCGCAGGGAAGGAGCGCTGTGGGTACAAGAGCTCGGTGGCTGGCTTTTATGTCTGGCCGCCGCTCCAGTGTATTTACACATATGATCTTCTGGGTCTTCCTCCCCCCTCTTCCTTTCTATAATTCATGACCACTTTAGCGGGGTAATTCCTCCAGCCACCTTTGCAAGAGACTGGCCCCTTGCAAGCCCCCTGCCCGGGCTCCTCGTGGGATGTCGACGCTGGGCCTGATGCCCAGGAGGGTCAGCAGTGGAGTCTTCACAGCTGGCTGCCCATACGCAGCCCCGCACCGCTCACCGAGCCCCTCGCACAGGGATTTCCCTCATTGATTCCCCTACGATCCAAAGTGCTGGAGGTGCCCTTGGCTCTGCCCCTGCCCCAGCAGAACGCATGAGGATGGCACTGAGTCTTGCACCAGGTCTGGGGAGAGGAAGGCAGAGAACCTCAGAAGCTTCTTCAAGAAGGGAGGCAACAGCTGGAGCAGCAGCCCTCTCTCAAAATAACCCTCGCACTTGTTTATTATTGTCATTAATATTAATGGCCGTGCTGTTAATATTCAGATAGCTGCATTACTATCATCCAGGAGCACCTGGGATCTCTAAGCGCCCCCAATGGCATGTGGGTTCTGCCTCCAGGGCCTCTGCAGGTCACTCCCCACGGGCATGGCACCCAACCTACCCAGGTTTCAAAACACCCTCCTCTCTGATTGGCACCTGCCTCGGGAAACCCAGAGCCACATGGAATGTGGAGCGGCCTCGAAGTTCCAGGGCCTTTGCTGGGACAAAGGGACTACAGGCCAAGGACCTGGACATGCCCAAGGGGCACAGGAAGGTGTCTGACAAAGGTGACTTAAGAAAGAAAGATAGTTCATTTCCCCTCAACAGCTCAATTTCCTGCAAAGTCAAAAAGAGACACGTTGGTTAAAAACAAAAATGAGATATCACTTTTCTTGACTAGATTGGCGAAGATAATTGTAATAATAATGGCAAACGCAGCGGCCAGCTCGCTTCCTGTGCACAAGTGTTATGCTTAACCCTAGTCTCCATGACATCCCCTCATGTACCCTTGACGGGATCGTAAATTCGTAAAACCTTCGTGAAGAGCAACTTACAAAGTGAGACTACATGCAAACTGCTCACCCCATGACCCAACCATTTCATTTTCAGGAATTTCCTGTATGTTAATTATTGAAACAACTCTCCTTCTGATTGAACTTCTCTTTTGGCTCCCCTCTGTACCCACCCATCCCTTCCCCCTCTGTACCCACCCATC
>NW_005360425.1:3423851-3455748 GCF_000412655.1 Myotis brandtii | reverse complement strand
ACCCCTTCCCCTCCACCCCTAACCTTGCCTCTTGTACACTCATCTGTCAACCTGCATGTCATCTCCTCCCCACCTCCCCTGCCTAAGTGACCTGCTCTTACTCTCGCACACCCCGTACACTTCCTTCGTCCTACGGGCACTTCTCCTTTGCACTCCGTAACCACCTGTTCATTGGGTAGTTATTTGTGTAAATCCTTGAGACACAAGCCCATGGCAAAAAGTTACTGTCTGGCCTGCTGGCAGGGGCTGGGTGTCCTGTCTTCCCACTACATCATAAACTCTGTAAAAGCAGGCACCGACCGTGTTGTTTTATTCATCATTTCTATCCCCAACCTGGCACTAGACTGGTATGTAGCACACACTCCATAAACATTTATAGCATGAATGAATGAATGAATGAGTGAATGAAATGCACAGATATATATATATATACATTGAATTTGACTGCAGGGATGTTAATAAGAGCAAAACAACTGGGGAAACATGTATGGCCATCAGCCGGGCCTGGGTAAGTAGAGTGCGGTTTAGCCATACATATAACGCAGACATTAAAACCAGGAGATGGATCTATATGTATTGACATGCAGGACGTCCGTGACATATTGCTGAGTGGGGAAGAAAACAGGTGACAGAACAGCATGTGCTGTCTGATCTCGCTCGGGGTAGAATGGCATACATGGAATCTATTTGTGTGTATTTATGCACCGAGCGAAGTCTGGAAGGACGTTCGTTCACCAAAATGCTGCGTGGTTATCTCTGGATGGTGAAATCTGAGGTGATTTTTACATTTTTCTTTGAACTTTTCCATCTTGTCTGAAATGTTTGCAATGAGCATATGTATCCTTTTTTTACAAAATGATGAAGCTGCTTTCAAAAGAAAAAATATATATATAGATACATTGGGAAAGGAGGGGGTGTCTTGCGAGGGGTTCAACCTGAGGCCAGGTGAATGGACAGAAGCTGAGCCCGGGGGCTGCAGGGCTGTCTCCCCTCTGCAGGGGCTGGGCACCCCGCCCCCCAGGCTACAGGGAAGGGCATTTAGGGCTGAGCTGCTGTCCCGCCCTTTCTGCAGGCACCTCATGCCTGTCCAGCGTGGAGCTTCTAAATAGGGATTCCGCCCCTGATCCTTCTGACATGCTTTACCGCCTCGGAGCTGTTTTGCAAAACTCATAGCAGTTTCCACAGGCGCCGGGCTTCCTGGGACCGATTCCATTTTGAACAATAGCGGAGTGTCTGCCTGCGGGCGCGGTCAGCCCACCCCAGAGCAGCCTCCCAGCCGCCGTGAGCTGGGACTGCGGTGCTTGAGTGTCGAGGCCACGGCATGAAAATACATGAGCTCGTCCGTGTCCTCGAACTCACCCTCCTGCCACCCAGAGGGAAGGACGGAGGTGGCTGCCCCCTTTCCTGGCCCTCCCGTGCCCTGAGGGGACTCTCCCCCAAAGAGGTGAGTGACACAAGGTCCTTCCCAACACCCCCCCTTCCTTCCTGGATCACCCCGCTGGTTCTCTTTACCCAAACCCCACCTAAAGCCCTAGAAGCTAGTTGACTTGGCCAAGCCAAGGTCACAGAGCAAGATATGGCAGGGCTCAGGGTTGAAACCAGGGTCCCCGTGCCTGCTCTGTGCCTGCCCTAATGTAAAAGGGCTTGGCACCCCACTCCTTAAGATACATCCCAGGGGTATGGCAGCACGGTCATGACCCCACACTTAGCCACCAGAGGCCCCACTGCTGGTCTCTGTCCTTAGCCCTGCCTCCCTCAGAATCTAGTCTCAGTACCCACGGTGATCTCTATAAAACACAAAGCTCACCAGCCATTCCACTGCTTAAAAGCCTTCTGTGGCTCCACATTGCTTATGGGGGAAACAAATCTATGCTCCTCAGCCTGACACTCCAGGTCTTTTGTGATACAGCCTCTGCCCCGCCTCCCTGCAGAAGGTAGAGTGGTGTTTCTGCTCCGACCCTGACCCTCTTCTCCTTAAAGGCCTTCACTGGCTCCCCACCACCCTCAATATACATGCACATGATCTGCTCCCCCCCTCCCCCTTCCCACAACTGTAGCCTGGTCTCCAGCCACCGTGAAAGGGCCAGGCGGTATCACGGCTCCATGTCTGTATCCCCTCCGCTGGCTTGCTCTTCTCGGCTCCTTCATCTGGGTAACTACCCTGCTCATCCTCCAAGATTCCGCTCAACCATCGCCTCCTCAGAGAAACTGTCCCCAACTCCTCCGAACCCCTGTCAACTACTCGGAGCAAAACAACGGTCCTTGAGCCCCCTGTGCTCGCCCTAGTAACCTCGGTCACTGCCTGTCCGCGGGTTCAGCTCTCCCGCTGCACTGGGAGCTCTTCAACTGCAGGGCGTCCTGTGCCCAGTGACTATTTATTATCGTTATTATGGGAAAGGTGGGTTTCATCAGTCCCATGGGGAAACTGAGGTACAGAAGGTAGAGAGACTGTCCAAGGTCGCAGAGCTAGAAAAGGAAGAGGCAGGTTTGAACCCGGATGTCACTGTTTCCAGTGGGCTGTTCTTTCCACTGCATTACAGTTTCCTTTCAGAACCACTCTAGCAAGCACGTCATACAACACACACACACACTTCAACATCTACAGGAATGAACAGGAGTGTATCCAAACATACAGAAACACACCTCATCCCACTGACACACTGATGCACATACACAATAAGCAGACCCCACAGTGCACCTAATGACTCACACATAGACACATGTGAGCATCCACTGATGTGCACATATGAACATGAACTTAGATATTTGTGCACATGTGCATGCATAACCTACACGGATGCACACCAGCACACACAAACATGTACCCAGGCACACATACATAAATGCATACAGACATGCACAGACGCATACATACATGCCCACAAGCCAGTCACAAATACACAGAGACATGCACATACGCACGCAGACATGTACACACACACACATGTTCAGAGATGCACACATATAAAACCACACTCATATGCAGTCATATCCAGACTAACACAGAGATACACACAGACACAGGCACACACTCATATGAACACAGGCAGCACGTGTGCACGCACACACAAGGACACATATGCATACCCACAGACCCTCACAAGAGGAAGCATATACACTGGCTGGGTACACAGATACACACATGCAGACACATTCCCTGAGACACGTTCGTGAACGGCGCAGGTCAAACGGAGCTTTTGCTAGGGGCGGGAGCCTGTCTGAGGTACCTCGGGGCGCTCACATTTTTGCAGCTCAGGAAGGCAGCTGACATACCAGCCCGGCTGTGATGATATTTTGCATAAATGCTAATGTATTAATTACCATGTACAGTACACAGAGCTGCCATTTAAAAGAAAAAGTTAAGACTTTTTAATTCAAAAGCCCCATGTGGGGTGGGGGTGGGGGGCCTGCCCTGCATGGTGGGTGGAAGCAGGCAGGGCACCCAGGCCCACGCCCACTGTCCCTGCACTTGGCTCCCCACCTGCAGGCTTCCAGCCCATCAGCCTGGGTCAGCCAGCAAGACCTCTGCCTCGGGGGTCTTGGTGCTCTCTGGAGGCCCTGGCACATCGGGGGCCCTTGGTCAGGAAGATGGTTAGGGGCGTGTGGAGAGCAGGTAATGCCTATGCTGACGAGGTGGTCCCCGAGGTGGTGGGGGGACCAGGGCAGAAGTGGGAGCCGGAGATGGACAGCCATCGGGATTCTTTTCTCCATTCAGTCCATTCTCTGCACGGCAACTGAAGTAACCTTTTCAACCAGTGCACCGGATTATGCCATGCCCTGACTTTAATCCTTTCAAAGGCTTCCCATCGCTCTTAGAGTAAAGTTCACACTCCTTAAAGGGGCCTGCAAAGCCCAAGAGCTGGCCTTTCTCCTCCCTCTCGATGCCTCTGCTCCCCACTCCTCCTTTCTCACTAGGCACCTAAGCCGGCCAGTGGTCCCTCGGCTTCTCTAGGCTGGCTTCTTCCCATCAGCCAGGCCTCAGCTCACCTGGCGCCATCTTAGGGGGACCTCCCCGACCACCCCTGGCCACCCATCTAAAGGAGCCCCTCCCCCGTCACTCTTACATCGCTGGGCTTTGTCTTCGTGCACACCTGCTGCAACCCTCCCTGTTGATGTGTTTTACTTGGTACTATATCCACAGCCCCCACTGTAAAGTGGGCTTTGGGGGGACTCTGCAGACCTTGCTTCATCACCATATTGCAGCCCCCTGCACAGGGTCTGGCACTTAGTAGATGTTCAGTTAAGCGTTTGTTCAATGAGAGAAAGGCCAGGAATGAATGAGAGATGCCCTTTCTGGCCAGCTCATTGCCGGTGCTAACCTCAGGCTGTAGTGCTCTCCACCTGCCGGGCCGGGCGGGCCAGCTCGTCTACCTCCCATGGGGGCTCACAGCCCAGAGCAGGAGCTGGAGGCCCCGTGCAGCAGGCATGTCCAGCATCACCTAACATCTTAGAGACCAGTGTCCAGGCCTACCCAGTCCTCCCTGTCACTGTCTTATACGGCCCTGCGAGGGAGGCATCGTTTCCCCAATTTCAGAAGAAACTGAGGTTCTGAGATGCAAGTGATTCTCCCAACCTCACAGCTTGTCAGAGGAAGAGTCAGGATTTAAATCGTGTTTGATGCCAATTGGATGCCAAACACGATACCACGGACCCTCTCTCCCCTGAGCCCTCAGGGATGCTCCCGGCAGCTGGAGCACAAAAGTGATGGACGGCCCAAAACATGTCCCACAGGCCACCTCTCTCGGAGGCAGGAGAGGCAAGGTGGTCCTGCCAGGCAGGTGAAGAGGGTGCCTAGGGCCAAACTGACTCACCCCCCAAACACAGGGTGAAGTCCCCAACTCTACTCTCACCCTCACACCCACTCAGTTGCCAGGTACCGCTATTCGCCCAAACCCATGTCCACTGCCCTGCCCTACCAGAGGCCACACTGCCATCATCTCTCTATGTGAAGCCTCTACCCAGCAGCCAAAGTGATCTTCCCTAAGCTCACATCCTATTTCCCTCCCCAGTGACATCCCCACTCCCCACCCCAACTCCCTGCTACTGCCCTTAAGTGCTTTGTAAATATGCATCATTGTAAAGAATGCACACTTCCCTGGCTGGTGTGGCTCAGTTGGTTGAGTGTCTTCCCATCACGGAAGGGGGAGAAGGAGAAGGAGAAGGAGAAGGAGAAGGAGAAGGAGAAGGAGAAGGAGAAGGAGAAGGAGAAGGAGAAGGAGAAGGAGAAGGAGAAGGAGAAGGAGAAGGAGAAGGAGAAGGAGAAGGAGAAGGAGAAGGAGAAGGAGAAGGAGAAGGAGAAGGAGAAGGAGAAGGAGAAGGAGAAGGAGAAGGAGAAGGAGAAGGAGAAGGAGAAGGAGAAGGAGAAGGAGAAGGAGAAGGAGAAGGAGAAGGAGAAGGAGAAGGAGAAGGAGAAGGAGAAGGAGAAGGAGAAGGAGAAGGAGAAGGAGAAGGAGAAGGAGAAGGAGAAGGAGAAGGAGAAGGAGAAGGAGAAGGAGAAGGAGAAGGAGAAGGAGAAGGAGAAGGAGAAGGAGAAGGAGAAGGAGAAGGAGAAGGAGAAGGAGAAGGAGAAGGAGAAGGAGAAGGAGAAGGAGAAGGAGAAGGAGAAGGAGAAGGAGAAGGAGAAGGAGAAGGAGAAGGAGAAGGAGAAGGAGAAGGAGAAGGAGAAGGAGAAGGAGAAGGAGAAGGAGAAGGAGAAGGAGAAGGAGAAGGAGAAGGAGAAGGAGAAGGAGAAGGAGAAGGAGAAGGAGAAGGAGAAGGAGAAGGAGAAGGCATACTACCAGAGTTCAAATTCTGGCTCTTCCACTTACTAGCTCTGTGGCCTTGGGCAAGTTACTTAACCTCTCAGTGCCTCAATTGCCTAGTCTGTAAAATGGGAATAATAACAGTGTCTTCCTCATAGGGTTGTTATAAGGATAAAATGAGTTAAAATATGTAAAGCATCCAAAAGACAGTACCTGACATCTGAAAAACACTATGTAAGAGTTTGTTGCCATTCACAATTGTTTCTCGTGATTATTTCGTTTGTGACTTTCTCCTCCATGAAGCTACAAGCTCCATGAGGATGGGGGTTAGACTGCTCAGCGAGGGCTGCTCAGAGGCTTCTGTGCCCACAACTCAAGTCCCTCTCTGCCCGCAGCCTTTGTTCTGCTTCCCCGACTGGCTGGGTGTTGCCCTGGAGGGAGAAGAGGGGCATGCCCTCAGCAGGAAATGCTGTCAGCATCAGAGTTCCAGTCCTGATGAAAATGACAGGCGGCAGCCAGACAGGACTGCGCTCCGTGGAGGGTTGGGTAAGGGCTGTACCCTCCAGAGCCCCAAGTCTCCTAGGAGGAAGCTAAAGCTTCCTTTGTCCAGAAGGTCAGGAGCAGCTGGCCAGCTGTGGGGGAGTTCCGCTGCCCAGCTCCAGCCAGCAGCCCAGATGTGCGTGTTTGCACAGCCGAGTCCGGGCTCTGAAGCAGCCTTGTTGAGCATCATGAAAGGGGGTTTGTGACGAGACGGGCGGCCTCCGCACCCCGGCTGTTCGCCTCCAAGACAGCAACCAGGAATGCAGCCCTCAGGAAGCCCTTCCTCCCAGGCCTGCCAAGTGCCCTTCTCCTGCCTGAGAAGTCAGGGCCACTGGCACGAGCAGGTTGAACTTGCCAACTGCAGACTAGAGTCTGGGTCTGCTCCTTCCTCGGTTTCCTGTTCTGTAAGATGGGGACAGGCCCCAATTTCTCCCTCTTCTCGGGGAAGGCAATGTGGATTATGGGAAGCTCACAGTCTAACGGCAGAATACAACATGGCTAAGAGCTCTGGAGTCAGAAAGACCAGAAAAGAATTTCCACCTCTGAGAACCTCCGTTCTTGGGGTTGTTCCCGGGATGAAATCACATCATGAGAAGGAAGGATCAGGCCGGTGCTGACACACAATAGGTGCTCATAGCTCTGTGTCCTCTCCTTCTCGGGTCACCAGGCTCCAAAATGGGGAGCCTGAGGTTGCCTGCGTTGAGAGCAGGGGTTCCCCTCCCACTGTCCCAGAAGAAGAGCTGCAGCCAGAGGCCCTCGCACAAGCGTGGTGCCGGGCAGCTGGGCAGCGCTACGCCAGGCACGACTCCACTTCCATACAGAAGAGTCTCTGCCTCCCCCCAGAGTCCCAGGGCAGGGCTGGTACCTGGGCACAGGGGGTCTTAGATCTCCAGATACAGCTCGGGCCTCGTCCAGCCCCGGGAAGGGCAGTCCCTGGGCTCAGCTGGTTTGCCAGGTACAGCTGTCCTTGGACATCATTGGTCACTGGGCAATGCTAGTCTCTGAACACAGCTGCTCCCCAAAATGGTCTCTGAGCACAGTCCGGCTACATACAGTCCGCCTCTGAGCATAGACGTTCTCTGGCATAATCAGTCCCGGGGGTGCGTGCCCCTGGGGCCAGTGAGCCCTTGGGTGGTCAGAGTAAGCAAAGTCAGTCCCGGGGCACAGATGAGCCGCAGTCCAGACACAGTGAGTCCTTCAAGAGTTTCTGAGGACAGCTGTTCCTGGGCACCGTCAACCCTGGCACACAGGGGCTCCCTGGGCACAGTCACTCCATAGGCACAGTCATTTCCGGGACAGCTGGCTCCTGGGCACACTTGGTCCCTAGGCATGGTCAGCAGTCAGTGGGCACAGCTGTTTCCAGGCTCAGTTGGTCCCCTGAGCACCTGAGGTCAGTCTTTGACCTCAGGACAGCGTGGACCCCCAACATAGTTCATTCGGAGCCTCCCCCCATTGATTAACATGCATAACCCATCACCCCCTCCTCTGTGGCCCCCATCCCTCTTCACATGACCTGGAGAACTGGAACCCACAGAAAGGATTGAAAGTATTCTCTGGCGTCCCGAGAGCCCTGGCCTGGCCTGCTTCATGACAAGTGGAGGTGGCAGGGCAGAGCTGTGGGGACTGGTGCTCAGGAGCAGAGCCTGCCCTCGTGCAGGCGAGGGCTGGTGCAAAGCATGGCAGAGCAGCCCTGGCCGGAGGCAAAGACCCTCCTTCTCTCTACTCTGCTCCCTCTCTGTGCACAGAATGGATCCCATGGCTGCAGGAGGAGCAGGGCTGGCCTGCTGTAAGTCTCCGCGTGACCATGACCGTGGCCGTGGGGAAGTGTGTTAGCCAAGTTCCTCCTTGTTCCAAGGAGGTGCCGTCCCTGTTCTCTAACCAACATACTCACAGCCTGAGGCACGCACTCACAGGGAAGGGGAGGTGCCTGTCCCAGGGACTGTGAGATCCAGGAGACAGCTGGTGCTAGATTTCTGCCTCTTCCTGGGTCTGCCCAGTCCCGAGGCTCCATCACCACCCAGCCCAGCTGGGAGCAGAGCAGCAAGCCCAGGGCAGGGGTCCGGCTGCGTGGAGGTCCGGTCCCCAGGCCTGTTTGGTTCCCGTTTCCTGAAGGGGCATGATTCCTGTGGGATGATGATTCGATGTGGCATCCCATTAGCCAGCAGCACCTGCCTTTCTGCCCACCTTCCTCACCGGCCCCCACGCACATCCATGTTTAATTGAATTGCCAGTGTAGTGGTGCAAGTCACATCTGTTTCAGGGTCTGAGAATGAAGTGAGTAGCAGGCTCCAGTCACCCATTACGGGGTGAGCCTGTAATCCATCCACACGTGAGCCCTGCCATCCCAGACAAGCCCCTACACTCAAGGACATTCGGATCCCCTGGGTTTGTACTTTCAAAAAGAAATAGAAGGAAAAGTCTAGGACAGGAAAGGGTGGGGAAAGCATGCGGGACAGGGATTCCATGGAGACGGAGTGGGAAGAGAAACTGAAGAGTTGGCCAAGCCAGGGCCCAGCAGCCAAGAGGCCTTCCAGCTGCAGACGCCCAAGGGTCCAAGAGCCAGCCCCCGGAAGGTAAATAATTAACTTACACTTTCTTGCTCACTAATGTCCCAACCAAAGCCATCCAATCAGGGAGCCCAAGAGAAGACTGTCCACAGGGAGTCAAAACTCTAAGGCTGGATGGGACGTCAAGCTGCAGAGACCAATGGGTTTAAACTAGGTCAATCCAGTTCAGGCCGATTCCAGATGGCTGCCACTAGATCTAACTGATTCAAGCCAGCTCAAATCAAGCCAGGCCTGTCGGGGCCGGCTCACATGTGTGGAGCTGGCCAAGACTGGATGAAGCTGAATCAAACTGGTTGTGACCTGCTCAAACCACCTGGAACCATTGGAGGGCCAGCGACTCAACGCCTGCCTCCTTTGCGTTGGCCTTTGCCTAATATATCCTTATGGATTCGTTCCTTTAAAACTTCCTGAGTCCTTCTGTTTTCAGTATGTATTTTGTAAACGGTTTTTGATCCAAGCATCACATTATAGTGGCAGGATATACAATACCTACATCTTCCCTGATACTGAGGTGGTTACATGGCTAAGTGCAAGGGCGGTCAGCAGCCTGGGTTCGGGTCCCCACACTGCAGTTTCCTCGCTGTGAGATCTTGAGTAAGTTATCTACTTATACTTACCCTTAATCTCATATGTAAAAAAAACCCAGTTCATGATGGAACTTGCCTCATGGGGGACAATTTTGCACATTGAGATTGCATACATATTAGCACAGTGCCTGGCATGTGCTAACCACTCGGTTCATGGAAGTTATTCCTACGTTATTATTATTCCTTGACTCTGACCTCAGATGACCAGGACTCAGGCTCCTGCACGGCCACTTCCCCAGTGTGTGAACTTGGGGAATTCATTTAACTTCTCTTCAACCTCAATTTCCCCAGCAGAAAATGAGGGTACTAATGCCTGTCCCAAGGGTCATTTTGAGAGTTAAATAAAATGAACCAAGCACTTAGCACCATGTCCGCGGCATAGTAAACATAGTATTCCATATATGTTAGCTATTAGTATATTAATGACTAATACATAATGCTAACTCTGTGGTAAATGGTCTATGTATGTTAACTCAATTAATCCCCAGAACAACCCTAAGAGGGAGTTGCTATTATTATCCCCATTTTTAGGAAGGGAAACTGAGGATCAGAAAATACCTCAGTGCCTGGTGATTCTGAACTATTTTAGGGAGCAAAGGAAACTGTGCATTTGTCAAGGTGAAGGGCAGTGAAAGATCCAGCAGAGGACAAGTCTTGGGGGACAGGTGGTGATTAAAAGGACAGGCTTTGAAGTCAAGCAAACCTGGACTCGGTCCCCAGCTCACACACTTTCTAAGCCTCAGTTTCCTTCCCTCTCAAATGAGAATAACAATCCTTATCTCATGGAATTGTGAGGATTAAATTAGATATCAGTGAAAGCTTGGACCTATAACTCAAAAAATATAAACTCCCTCTCTCCTCTTCTTCCCCAAGGGCGTTAGCCAACATGATGTGCATTGGCAGTGACGTTTGTCGGGGTGACCCGTGTGTATGGCACACCGACTGCACCTTTAGATGACATCTGCCCACGCGTGTGGTCCGTCTCTACTGCGGCCTCTGTCCAGAGGCCGCCCACCCTCCCTGCACATCGAACACCTGCCGGCAGGGAGACGTGGCTCTTCACCATCTCATCACCTGGCCCAGGTTTCTGCTGGAACCAAGCACAGTTGTACCAGAGGAACCAACCAGATAGGTGTGACAAGCTGAACCTCAGGCCAGAACATATCTGTCGAGTGAAAGTCCAGTGAGGAAAGAAAGGGAGGCCTGGGGGGGTGAGCATCCTCGGAGGGGTGCTGCCAAAGGGCTGGGCCAGGATGTCTGGCCCTGAACCCACCAGGGTCTCCTTGATCCTGCATCTGGGAAATCTCCACCTTGGGCTAAGCCCCTTCCTGGATGACCCTCCTCTCTGCTTCCCAAATGGATGGATGGGGCGGCAACTTCCCCTGATCCCACTGATGATGACGGTGATGATGAAGGGGATGATGACATCTGGCACTATCTACAGCAAACACTGTGTGCCAGGCATCTTTTATAAAATATACTAGAGGCCCGGTGCACAAAATTCGTGCACGGGTAGGGTCCCTAGGCCTGGCCGGTGATCAGGACAGATCAGGGCCTTCCTTCCCCTGGCTGCCGGCTGCCAGCTGGGGCCTTCCTTCATTCCACACCACCTCTGGTGGTCAGCGCACATCATAGCAAGAAGTTGAACTCCCGGTCGGTCAAACTCCCGAGGGGACAACTTGCATATTAGCCTTTTATTATATAGGATTAGTACATTCCCAAATTCTGATGGACTAGGACTACTACCTCTATTTGATAGGAACTCATAGAGGATGAATAACTAGTCAAGAGGCACACAGCTGGTCAGCAAGGGAAGTACATATTTGAGTCCATACTTCCTCATTCCAAAGAGGATATTTTCTGCATTCATCTTGATGGGCCCAGAATTCCTTTATTTACACTCTTCCTTCTGCAAAGATTAATGCCCTCTGTGTGACTGACCAGCCCTGGGAGAGATACAAAGAACAAAACACGCTCATAACCTGAAGGAGCTCAAAGTGGATAGATACGAATCACTGCAAAGTCTAGTTGAAGAGGGACGGTTTCACCTGAGTTGTTACATGGGTGATGAGAGAGACTTACAGCCCAGTGTGAGCGAGAAGGATGGTGGACCTGTTAGTCAGGTCTAGCTAGGCTGTGCTCCAGTAACAGCAACCACAACAGCACAAATGTCAGTGACTTAACATGTGAAAGTTTATTGATGGGAGCAGGGTAGAGAGAAGTTTATTTCTGCACATACAAAGTCCACTGTGAGTCCAGCAACCCTTCAGGACAGCTTTCTTTCCAGTGGTGACTCAGATCCAAGGCTGCTTGTGTCTTAGAGCAATGCATAGCTTCCAGGTTACCATAGCAAGCAAAAAGAGCTGGAATGTCACTCAGCAGCTCTTAAATGTTTCATTCCAGAGTGTCACATATAACTCCAGCTCACAGACCCCTGGCCAGATCTAGCACATAGCCTCATATGGCCACAAGGAAGCTGGGAAGTATGAGGAAATGTGTCTGCCATCAAATGAAGCTATTCATCCCCGTCAGGCGACATCATTAAAAGTCTGATATCTAACCTGAAGAAGGGGATGCTGCTGTTCAGTTCTACCATTTGTGAGCCATGTCTGGAGTGCTCTAGGTGTTGTATTTCCAAATACTCCCAAACATATTGGGCCCCCAACAAAAGAGAAGACCAAGTTGAAGAAGGAACTTAAAACCTAGTCTTATAAGGAAGAGTTGGAAAGATGTTTGATCTAGAAGAGAAGCAGCTTCGACTATCTAATTTCAGATTCTTGAAAGGCTGTTATGGGACAAGAAGAATAAAACGGCTCTGTGGGACTCCATGGGGCAGAGCCCAGACTGTGGACAATTACATAGGCACTTCCAAGGGTGAAAGTCAGAGTGAGCACTTTTTAGAAGACTGCCTCAGGACAGACTGGATTTCCTGTAGAGAGAATATGCACGCAGAATCCAGAAAGCCATTGGTTTAGATCAGTGGTTCTCAGCCTTCCTAATGCCGCAACCCTTTAATACAGTTCCTCATGTTGTGGTGACCCCCAATTTCATCGTTACAAGTTGAACATAATTAAAGCATAGTGATTAATCACAAAACAATATGTAATTATATATATGTTTTCCGATGATCTTAGGCGACCCCTGTGAAAGGGTCATTCGACCCCCAAAGAGGTCGCAACCCACAGGTTGAGAACTGCTGGTTTAGATGTTGTGGAAGAATTCAGGTACCTGAAGGCGTTGAAATCGACATCTATTAGGAGTCCTTGCAGGTAGAGTTCAAATGGCAGGGGTAGGGAACACAGCTCATTCAGACTCTAACCTTGGTATCATGAGGCATCAGGAAGGACCTCAACCCTCAGGACCTCTAATAGTCAGGTTAGGCTAGGCTTTGCTACAGTAACAGCAGCAAAAACAAAACACTAAAGCGCCACAGTTTAACAAGCACAGGTGTATTTCTCTGGGGCAGGATGGACTGTTCAGACCTGTTTCCTCTGGGCCCAGCCTCCTCCCCGCACTGCTCCTGTGGTAAGAAAGTCTGCCGCCTGGGTGCCTCCCACTCTCAGGGACACTTATGAAGGACACCCAACATGAAAACAAATAAAAAGGAAATCACCCCATCAGAGCTATAAGTAATAATCAATAATTCAAAGCCTTGATAAAGTCTTGCTGGAGAGCGCTTCAGAGAGAAGGCACGGGCTGAGTTTCATGGTTAATTCAATGTCAATTAGCTGATTGCTAACTTCCCTCCAGCGAAATCGCATGCAGTGCAGGGGAGAGAAATCAAACGTGCTCTCGCTTTAACAAGCCTGGTGTTTCAATCATTCATCTCTGGCCGCAGGCTCAGAACCAATGCCAACAGACGTTCCTTCACAGTTTTATCAACCATTTCTGCATGTCACTGTTTTCTCAGCTGCCCTTAATTGTCCCAGGACCATCTCTGGCAACCAGGGCTACTTGAAACCCCAAGTCAGAGAGCAACTTTCTGCTTCCTGGAAGATGTGGGACCCACCGCTCCTGAAACTCAGTTTCCCCATAATAATCTCTTCCTCTGTGACCAGTCGCTGTGACAATACGTGTAAAGGGGACAGCAGAAAACTTGGCACATGGTACATGTTCAATCAGGGTAGTTTTTCTCTGCCATGGCAAATCCTGAGATGGGTATTTTGCTCATCTCCAGGGTTCCAAGCCCCTAACGGGGCCATGGACGCCTTCAGCACCATGGCCAGAGTCTCTGCACAGAGGTTGGAGGTGGGAGGGCGAGAGCACGATGAGAAGATGCTGCCTGGCTCGGAGCTAGAGGGCCAGTGGGGAAATCAGTGTGAAGGGATCCTAGGGACCACGGAGGCCCCCTGCATCCCGCTGCACAGGAGGAAACAGGTCCAGAGAGGGCCTGGGACTTGCCCAGAATCACAAAGATGCCAGGTCTCTGGGCTCAGCATCTCCACATCTCAGGCTGATCTACAGATGCCAAGGTGAGGATTCTGCGTCCCCTTCTCCTTCCTGGGAACCCCTGGGTGGAGGGTCACAAGAAGAGAGTTATTGATGTACAGGGAAAGGTGATATAGGAGATGTGGGGTCACCTGGGGAGCTCAGCCCTAGTTCAACATTCCCAGAAAGTGCCCTTTGCCTACACCTTCTCCCCACAGTTCTGAGCTGGGGCTTTAATCAGTCAGTCACGTGCCTAGCACCGTGCACGGCACTGGGAGGGGAGGGAGCGGCTCCTCACACGCCCAGCACCTCCCCCTGGCAGGCAGACCTGTGTCTCTCTCAGTGTGTAGCATGCTGTGGTGGGTACTTTTAGGTGTCAACTTGACTGGGCTGGCGATGCCTGGAGAGCTGGTAAACATTATTTCTAGGTATGTCTCCGAGGGCATTTCCAGAGAGATTGGCATTTGCATTGGCAGACAGGGTAAAGAGGATCGCCCTCACCAATGTGGTTGGCATCACCCAATCCACCAAGGGCCTGAATGAAAGGAAAAGGCAGAGGAGGGTGAATTTGCTCCCGGCTTGAGCCCAGGCATCCATCTTCTCCTGCCTCAGACACCACTGTTCCTGCAGACCTGCACTGGGACTTACACCACAGGCTCCAGACTTGGACCGTGACTTACTTACACCACAGATCCACTGCTTGCAGACAGTAGATCATGGAACTTCTCAGCCTCCATAATCACACGAGCCAATCCCTCACAATAAACCTGTCTCTACATATCTATATATAGCCCATTGTTTTGCTTCTCTGGAGAACCCTGACTAATACACATGCCCATACCTGGTAGACCGTGCCCAGGTGTGAGTGACTGCAGATATTTTGTCCTGTGAAAGACTGGGAATATTCCTTCCAGGACCCACAGGTCCTCTGGATCCCTCTCCTTTCCCTGGGGGCTGGGAGAGCCACTCTCTAGTCTCCTCTGTCACAGGCCACAGCTGGGACTTGCCAGGTACGCCCCAGGCCAGGGCAGAAGATCTGGGAGCTGAGCCCACCAAGCCGACCTGTGGCCCCTCCCTATTGGAGATGTGTAGAGTGCTTGTTTTTAAAAGAAGAGGGAAGAACCACAACTTCTGCGCTCTGTTAGGCAGTGTAGCATAATCCTGAAAACCTACAGAGCCAGAGGCCTGGGTTTGAATTCTGGCTCTACCATGTCCTGGCTGTGGGATACTGCAATAGCTGTTTCACCTCTCAGACCCATTTCTTCACTTAGAAGGTGAGGATGATGACAGTACCAAACTTACAAGTTGTTGAAGGGATTAAATGAGAGAATTCATGCAAAGGGCTCAGCAGGGTGCCCAGCACAGAATACGTGTTTCATGAAGAAGCTGTTCCATAAATCTTCCCCTAGTAAAGTTTCCTTAGGGAAAATTCTAAGCTCAAGGGTACGCTAGGAGTCTGTCCACAGCAGAAAAAGTGTGGAAGTGCTCAAGTGTAGGCTGGGCCCCTCCGACCTCCTGACCCAGGTAGTATGGGGCTCCGTCTGAGGCCACTCAGGGCCAGCCTGGGGCCGGCTGGGGCTCCTTGGGAGGTCAGAGTTCAAGCTCAGTCTGGGCCCAATCAAAGCTCTAGATTGACTGAGAACGCAGCCTTGGGAAAGTCCTTCCCTATCAGTCTCAGTTTCCTCACCTTTAAAGTGGAGCACGGGTCCCCGCCCAGCGTGCCTCCCAGAGGACTTGGGAGGGCGCCATCCAGTCGTGCGTGTGAAGACTTGTGTCAGCCTCAGAGATGAGCTTCACTCCTCAGAGTTCCTTGTGTGGCCCTGGCCCTCAGGCCTGCGGGGCAGGCGGGAGAATCTCCCCTTGTTTGCATGTGCCCGTGGCCAGGGCCATTCCCCGGGGTCAGAGCACTCAGACAGGGGACAGGTGGGGAGAGGCAGACACCCAAGGCTCTGCTGCTCCTCCCAGGAGCTGGGAGCAGGAGGCTCGGAATTCGCTGCACACGTGTTTGCTGACTTCTCTGCACTCTGCCAGCTTCGGGCACTCACTTCCCAGAAGTTTATTTGAGGAGACGCAGAGCAGCCGGATCCGGGTTCAGCAGACCTGCCCAGACAGACAGGCTGAGCCCTTTCTCACTGCCACTCTCACACGCTCCACCTCTCGCCTCCTCTCTGTCTGCCTCCCCTTGGCCACCTGCTCCTCGGTCTCTTTTCTCCTGCTTTTTATTCTCTACTTGATCCCCTGCTCCAGATTCAGTGCCTGCCCTTCTCAGCCCTGCTGGGTGCCCTGGGAGGCTGACCCCAGAGGACCCCACGGCCTGAGTACTGGGTTGGGTTCAGCTGGCGGGAGGCCCTGGCGGAGATTACAGGGAGGGAGGCGGGGTGGGAGGTCAGGGATTCCTTCCCCACTCCCTCTCTCCTAGGCAACATTTTTAGCCAGGGCTGTGTTTCTCCATGACTCATCTTGCACCGGCATTCCGTCCTCCCCAATCAGCCCTCCCTGGGCTGCAATAACACCCTCTCCTCCCATCGCCCGTCAGCCCTGGAGGTGGAGAGGGCTTCCGAAGATTGCCAGCCTCTCTGGCTGCTTGCTCACCTCCACCCATGTCTTGTAAGTAGCAGATCCATTTCAGTCCCTGCAGGTAAACCATTTGAGGGGAATTCTGTTTCCTGCCAAGACCCTAATCCCTAACTCCTCAGTCCCACCCACACTCTCTTTGACGTCCTCAACATCTCTCACCGTCTCTCCCTCACTGGTTCTTCTGAACTCAGGCGGGAAACACTGAGATTGCTTCTGTCATATCCCTTCGTGGAGACCACCCAGGGTGCTGGGGGTAGAAGGAGGGGGCCCCTACTGTTCACACACACACACACACACGCACACGCACACGCACACGCACACACACACTAGAATCAAGAGCCCTCGCATCTTCCTCGCAGGTCGCAGGTTGGGCAGAACTAGGGACAGCTTGGAACTCAGAGTCAGAAGAGCTGGGTTATAGCACCCCCTTTGCCACAAACCAGCTAAAGCAGTAAGCAACCTCCATTTCCTCCTGTACAACTGACAGAAATGCACATGTCTTCCCAGGCTGTTAGAGGGTCTGGTGGGCGGTGGATGTGGATGTGGTTTGTAAACTGTAACCAGGATATCGGTATGAGAAATGATTACTGAGTCCCCACAGGAGCCACAGAGCTCCTGCCTCTCTAGGCAGGTGGGGGAGGGGTGGCAGGCTTGCAGGACAGCCAACACCCGTGACCGTGGCTGCTCCCTGCCCCACGCCGGAGGAGGAGCGATGCTTTCCAAAGAACAGGCTAGTGCTATGGAGGTTGGGGTTGGAGCTGGGACTGGGCTGAAATTGGGGGTGAAATTGTGGTTGAAATTCGTGCTGGGATTAGACTTAGGCTGGGGTTGGTGCTAAAGGTCTGGTATTGAGGCTTTGGTTGGAGTTGCATCTGTGTTCAAGTTGAGGCTCAGACTGAAGCTGATTTTGAGATTGAAGTAGGGTCAGGGCTAAGATTGAGACTGAGCCTGTGATGGGTTGGAATTGAGGTTGAGGTTAGAGCTAAAGCATTTAGGGTTTAAGGTTGGGGCTGCATTCGAGATGGATTAAGGGATTAAGGCTGCAGTTGGAGTATAAATTAGGTCTGAGGCTGCAGGTTGAAGTTGGAGGGGAGGCTGAGATCAGCACTGAGTTGAGACCTGAACATGAACCTCCAGAATCCTCCTGCCCTCCACAGGAAGCTCCAGAACCCTCCTGCCCTCCACAGGAAGCTCCAGAACCCTCCTGCCCTCCACAGGAAGCTCCAGAATCCTCCCATCCCTCCACAGGAAGCTCCAGAACCCTCCCATCCCTCCACAGGGAGCTCCAGAACCCTCCTGCCCTCCACAGGAAGCTCCAGAACCCTCCCATCCCTCCACAGGGAGCTCCAGAACCCTCCTGCCCTCCACAGGAAGCTCCAGAACCCTCCCATCCCTCCACAGGGAGCTCCAGAACCCTCCTGCCCTCCACAGGAAGCTCCAGAACCCTCCCATCCCTCCACAGGGAGCTCCAGAACCCTCCTGCCCTCCACAGGAAGCTCCAGAACCCTCCCATCCCTCCACAGGAAGCTCCAGAACCCTCCCATCCCTCCACAGGAAGCTCCAGAACCCTCCCATCCCTCCACAGGAAGCTCCAGAACCCTCCCATCCCTCCACAGGAAGCTCCAGAACCCTCCCATCCCTCCACAGGAAGCTCCAGAACCCTCCCATCCCTCCACAGGAAGCTCCAGAACCCTCCCATCCCTCCACAGGAAGCTCCAGAACCCTCCCATCCCTCCACAGGAAGCTCCAGAACCCTCCCATCCCTCCACAGGAAGCTCCAGAACCCTCCCATCCCTCCACAGGAAGCTCCAGAACCCTCCCATCCCTCCACAGGAAGCTCCAGAACCCTCCCATCCCTCCACAGGAAGCTCCAGAACCCTCCCATCCCTCCACAGGAAGCTCCAGAACCCTCCCATCCCTCCACAGGAAGCTCCAGAACCCTCCCATCCCTCCACAGGAAGCTCCAGAACCCTCCCATCCCTCCACAGGAAGCTCCAGAACCCTCCCATCCCTCCACAGGAAGCTCCAGAACCCTCCTAGCCAGCTCAGACCTCCACTGGCCTTTGAGAGTCTAACCGACCTGCACATTTGAGGTGTGACATACTGACATCTCCTCCAATGCCTCTCTCTGGGGTGACTACATTCCTTTATTGTTTCATTCATCCAGTCAATCACCTATTATGTGCTGAATGTTGTCCCAAATGTTGGAGACGTACTGGTGAGCCAAGGAGATGTGGCCACTCCTCTCATGGAGCTTCCATTTTAAAAGGGAAGAACGATAATAACCCAACAATCACAGAACTGGATACACACTCCCCAGTGTGCAAAGGGCTGTGAAAGGCTCGGGAAGCCACGGGCGAGAGCGCACAGTCCCGGGAAGTTCTGGATGTGATAAAAGCTCCCAATGGAGTTCAAAGTTCATACAAGGGAAACAGAAGACAGAGGACTGGACTCCAGCTCGTAACCAAGGAAGGCTTCACAGAAGAGGTGGCATTGTGCCAGGCTCCCCACGGTCTCCTCCACCCATGAAGCTGGGAGGCAGTGGATGCGGTGGATTTGGAATCAGATGAACCTGAGCTCAAAGCCAAACTATCCAGTTGCAACCCAGCTAAGCTGTGTGGCCCTGGGCAAGTAACTTTCCCTCTCTGAGCCTCAGTCCCCTTCTTTAAGACGGAGAAAGTTCCTACTTTGTGGAGCGTGTGTGAAGATTCTAGATGTGTGTAAATTCCTGGCACCTGCGAGGTGCTCAGTGAATGTCAGCTCCAGTCCCTTTTCCAGGTCAAGGGGAATAGCAGGAGCTCCGTGCAAGCAGCCGGCACCCCAGAGGCAACCACTCGGGGTCCAGATCTTCGGGCTCGAGCTGTCACCCCGACAGGCCCAGGCGTGATTCCTCCCTGGAGTTCACGCTCCCTAGAGTGCGGGCATGATTTACACAGTCATCGGGACAACTCCAAATTGGACTAAAACCTAGTGACTGGAAACGAGACGAGTAATGAAATTCTACGCAGGAAATTTACAGGGGAGATTTATTGGGTGGGTTTTATTTACGACGCTGAGCACTTAGGGCCCTGGGGTGGGGTGCGCATTGGACAAATAAATCCAGTCCACATCACCTGCACGGGCGCCGTCTCCACTCAGCCGCCCGAGACTCCTGCTGGATGGAGACCCCTGCAGCATCCCGTGCCCGCTGAGCCCACACCCCACCACCACCACCCGGCCCTCCTCCATCCTCACCACCTCCTCCCTGTGCTGCCCGCCTCTCCGGGGCCTGGGTCTCTCCCTACCTCTGGGAAGACAGCTACTTCATTCCTGGGCAGGCTGTGCCTGAAGGCTGGACCTCGGGACGCCAGGGGCAGCGGCTGGACAGCAGGAGCCCCAGGGGTGGCCAATCCAGGGGTTGGCACCTAATGAACCGGACCAGGGAGTAAGTGAGATGCAGGGTGGCAGGCAGGCAGGGCAGCAGAAACCCAGAGCAGAAGCGCCCTGACGTCAACACCCTCTTGTGGTCAGGTCAGGGGAGGAGCTGGGAGGAGCCTCGGGGAGAAACCGAGGCAACTCTACACTGCACCTGGGGCCAAGGACCCCGCCAAGAGCTGCCAGAGTGTTGTTAGCTACAGAAGCGGAGCCTTCTTCCGCTCCCTCCGCTCACAGCTGTCCCTCCCCCGGGCAGAGGGAAAAGCTGCCGACCCTCATAACCTTCTCCGTGCCTCCTCCCACCAGCCCTTTCTTTGCCTCCACCTGCTACTCTCGACTCTAATAACTTTTTTATCTATTTTTCCCCTCCATTCACCCCACTCCGAGCACACTGGGCTCCTTGTCATTGCTCCAACATGCCCAGAAAGTTCCTGCCTCAGGACCTTTGCACTGCTTAGAAGGCTCTTCCCCCAGTAAGCAGCACAGCTTACTCCCTCGCTTCCTTAAATCTCACCTTCTCAGAGGCATCTGACAGGTTCCTTACCCAGAAAATTTCAACATCCCCCTGGGTACTTCCTAGGCCCCTTCCCTGCCTTATTTCTTTTCTCCTTAGCGCAAATCACTAAATGCTTTCTTTATATTTTATTTATCTTCTGATTGTATGTCTCCCCCACTAGAACGGAAGCTCCAAAAGGGCAAAGACTTTTGTCTGTTTTGCTTGCCGCTGTAACCCATAGCTCCTAGCACAGGCCCTGGCATAAGGGAAGCATTGATACAAACTTTGTGGGTGACTGGGCTGGTCTCTAGTAACCACACTGCCCCTATGGAGCAGTGTGCATATGAGCAGGTGCGATGCGCCAGGCACTGGGCCGAAGGCTTCCGTGATCACCGCTGTGAGTGGCTCATTTAGCAAGTGCCCTCCGTGCCTGCTCCTGGGCCAGGCACAGGGGGCACCAGATGACTCAGGCCCAGGCACTGCGCTCAGGGAGCTCCCAGTCTGGGGGCAGGAGAAACCCAGACCTGGAAAAAGCAGTTTCATGTGTTCAATGCACAGCCCTTGGGAGACGACAGAGGAAGTCAGCCAGGAAGGCCTGGACGCCGGGACCCCCAGAAAGACTCCTGCAGGAGGCACCCCACAAGCAGCCTTCGCAGCCAAGCAGAGGTCCACGGAGCCAGGTATAGGTCTCAGCTCTGCCATTTACCAGCTGTGTGACCTCAGATGTTCCTCAACCTCTCTGTGCCTCAGTTACCTCATCTCTAAAATGGAAATAATACAGTCTACTCCTTGGATGGCTATCAAGATGAAATGAATTTACAAAACTCTTCAAACAGACCAGAACATAATTAATAAGCATACAATGAATGTTAGTCATCATTATTATCGCTTTTATTGTTGCTAATGAAAATTGACAGGCAGAGGGGAAGAGGAAAGAATTCGGGGGGACAGCCTGGGCAGCGCTTAAAGGCAGAATAAGTACAGGCATGTTCAAGGTCAGAGCGGAGCCTTTCACCATGGTCTCAGGCTGTGCTAGCAAGTCTAGCAATGGGCTCTGTGGTAGGTGAACCCTGATTTGCAGCATTTGCCAATTTCTGTGAAGTCAGTACTCCCACCACGGCCTATTTCCAACTCCCACAGTGACATCACTGAACAAGGAATTGGGAAGAGGTGCACAGTTGGCATTTGTAGGCCCACACAAGCGTCCATTGGCTCAAAGGGGATGACCTCTATCCACCCCAAACCACGCTAATCCCTGGCAGAACTAACTCTGTCTGTACCCTGCCTCCAATTGGGCTCTAGAAGGGAAAAGATCAGGCATGGGGTAGGGGGCAGGGAGAGACCAGCTCAGAGGTGGCCTGAGGTCCATGTGTGGCCGGACCTCAGAGATCCCTGTTCCAGGGAATCTTGGGAGCCAAAACACACACACACACATACACACACACACACACACCTGAATCCACAGCCCTGAGGCCGGGACCTTCAGGATATGGGCACATCTGCCTCTGGGGAGGCCAGGGGGATTTGAACCCTTGGTATCCTACATGGAGAAGGAAGGGAGGGGTGCTTCCCAGAACCACACATTCCAGCCTCCCACACGAATTCCCTCCCGAGGGCCTGGCCCCCTCCTGTGGGCTCTGATGAGGGAAGCTCCAGAAACCAACTTCAGAGACTTGGGGCTGGGCCAGCCCCCGCAGAGCTGCTTTGCTGAGGGGGGAGGGGCCCTCCAAGCTCCAGGGTTTGCCACCTTGCTCCCTCCCTCCCACCTGCCCTCCCCAGCAGGTTATCAGCGTGAAAACAGGAAGGCTGGCAGTGCTATTAATAATACATGAAGCCAGCTCTGCCCCTGATCTGGCGGGCAGGCAGAGGCGGGGAGGCAGCTCCAGCCCCCAGGGAGGGAGAGAGCGGGGCTGCTGAGGGCCTGCCTGGCTGTGGGGTGGGCAGGG
Organism: Myotis brandtii; assembly: GCF_000412655.1. Taxonomy (NCBI): domain Eukaryota; kingdom Metazoa; phylum Chordata; class Mammalia; order Chiroptera; family Vespertilionidae; genus Myotis; species Myotis brandtii. The sequence continues at coordinate 3,433,452 of NW_005360425.1, read as the reverse complement.
GTGGGGGGAGCCCCTCTGTTCCTTCTCCCAATTGCTTTGTGTACATCCAACACGCAAGGCCAGACCCTGGCGCTCCCTCCGTTCCTCTGACTGCCATTTCCCTCCTCAGGCACCGCCTGGTCGTGCGGAAGCTGTAGCCACTATAAACATCTGGCCTGGGATGCAGGAGACCCGGGGATTCGGGAGGACACAGAGGGCAGAGGAACAAACCAAGCTTTGGTGTCCAACAGATCTGGGTCTGGATCCTAGCCCAGGACCACCTACTGTGTGACTTCGGATAAATCACTTTACCTCTCTGAACCTCTGATTCTTCATTTGCAAAAACAGAGACTACTAAGAGGATGGTGCAGTCGGTTGGGCATCATCCCATGCACGAAGAGATTGCTGGTTCCTTTCCCAGTCAGGGCACGTGTCCGGGTTGTGAGCTCCATCCCTGGGGGGGAGTATGGGGGGAGGGGGTACAGGAGGTAGCCCAATTGATGTTTCACTCTCACATCAATGTTTCTCTCTTCCTCCCTCTCCCTTCCTCCCTCTAAAAATCAATAAACTATTCTTTAAAAAAAGAAAAATGAGGGAGTGAGCATGTGAAGAGGTAGGAAAATCACTCCTGGCAGAGGGAACAGCAAGTGCAAAGGCCCTGAGGTAGAAATGACCTTAGCAAGTTTAAGGACTTGCAGGGTGGTCTGTGTGGCTGGAATAAGGGAACAAAGGGGATGGTAGGAGGGAAGATCAGCAAGAAAACAAGAGAGTGAATTATGCAGGGCCTTAAAAGCCATGGTAAGGACTTGTGAGATGGGAGCATTTAAAGGACTGTGAACAGAGGACAGACATGATCCAACCAAGATGTGAGAGGCTCCCTCTGGCTGCTGTGTGGACAATGGACTCTGGAGCAGCACTGCCCAAGGGAAATATGACATAAGACACATACACACACCAAAAAAAATCATTTACAGTTTTCCAATGGCCACATCAAAAAAGGGAAAGAAACTGATGAAATTAATCTTAACGATATATTTTATTTCACCCAAAATATTATTATCTCAACATGTCATCCATATAAAAAAAAATATTAGAGCCCGGTCAGTGTGGCTCAGTGGTTGAGCATCGGAGGTCACAGTTCGATTCCTGATCAGGGAACATGCTCAGGTTGTAGGTTCGATCCCCAGTTGGGGGTGTGCAGGAGGCAGCCCATCAATGATTCTCTCTCATCATTGATGTTTATATGTTTCTCCCTTCCTCCCTCTGAAATCAATAAAAGCATATTAAAAATATCAAGAGTTTTTTTCACACCAAGTCTTCGAAATCCAGTGCATATTTTATACTCGCAGCTCACCACAATCTGGACAGCCGCGTTTCGAGTGTCCACTGGCTGCGTGTGGCTACTGTATTGGGCAGCACAGCTCGAGAGGGGCAGGAGAGAGACTGGGAAGACCAGGGAAGAGGCAGTTGCCAGGTGCAGAAAAAAGAGGCTTAGAGTTAGAGGTGGGGTGAGGATTAGGAAGAAAACAAGGATGGGGGGGAGCTGAGCTGGAGCCCACCCGGGGCCCAATGGTTGGAGTCCGTGTCATAGGTCAGATTCCCTGGAAATGCCCTGAGACTGTGAGATTTGCATGAAGGGGGCTGATTGGTGAGCACTTGCAGGAACAACAGGAAGAGAGGGAAGCAACATTGGGCAAAGGGAGAAACCCTTGTGCCAGGCAGCCACACCAAAGGCCTCCACCCATCTCTCAGCCTCTCAAGGCGCTCTGGCGCTGGGACGGCCCTTCAGAAGTGAGTTGAAGCAAGGAGACCTGGCCTTTGCACACTCCCGACCAACTGGCCAGCCATTGGGTGCAGGCCGCCCCCAGGGAGCAGGCACAACTTTGGGCCCGGCACCCACCTTCCTTCCACCAAAGGCAATTCCCGGAGAAAGGGGACAAGAGAGAGGCCTCCTCACTCGGACAGCTTCTTCCTCCCAGGAAGAGCAGCAGTGATGCCCTGGTGGCAGGAGCACTGAGCCCAGGCCAGCCCTGGCCATCAGGAGCCTCTGAGCCCAGCTGGGGAAGTTTCGGTCCCTGGAGGAACTCAGGCCCAGCTGGGGGCTGGGTCTCTAAACCACTCTCTGCCCCCCACAGCACGGGACCCACCTCACAGCCAGTCCTCAGGTTCCAGTGCAGCTTTGCAGCTCCCCCTGCCCCCACTGCTCCACAGGGAGGGGCACATCCCTGCCCCCATCCTGGGGGAGGATTCCAATCTCTGCTCAGCCGGCTATTGTGAGGCCTGAATGAGCTTAAGCAAGTGGAAAAGTTTTGTTCACTGTGGGGTGCCATCCCCGTGGGAGGGGCTGTTATTAAGCTCCAGACTTCCTGCCTGTGGAAGGGCTGCTCCCCGGGGCCCACCACTTTCTTCCCTTGGCCTGGACTTCCCTCCCTGCCCCTTCTCTTCTTAGCCCTTTGCATCTTCCTGCTCTCACCACATTCTCTCGCTCTCTCCTTCCCTCCCTCCATCTCTAGATCCCTCTGCCTCTCTGCCTGGATCCGCGTCTTTGTCTATGGCCCCTTCTCTGAGTTTCACCTCCAACCAGGGCAGCTCAGAGCCACCCCACAGACCTGCCCCGGGCAGGGAGGAGAGCAGGAAGAGTGATCACAGCAGCAGCTCGGCTCAAGGCTTGCCCGCCCACCCCTCTGAGCCCCCTCGAGCTCCTCCTCTTGCCAACACAACAGCCCCCTTGACCCTGGTCCCAGGCTGTTTGTTTACCACGGCAGCATGGAGAGGCTTTGCAGCCACTCAACTTCACCCTCCAAACGCTTGGTGCTGGCACGGGGCCAGCAGCCCCTGCAGCAGCGCTGGCGGGCTGCCAGGCAGCCCAGCGTCCTCCAGGCTGGGTCATAGTGAGGGTCACAGGCCTGGCCCAGCGGGGATGGGAGCAGCAGGCAAGATCCCCACAACCCTGGCCCCACAGGGTGGCCAAGCCAGGCAGCTGCTGACAACCCCACAGCAAAGACGGAGCCGTGGTTCTATAGGGAGGGGCCCCCACTCCTCAGGGAGCTTCTCTAAGAAGCAGGTGGGGAGAGGAAATACACACACAGAAGCGTTACAAATGTACAAACACTGACCAGCTCTCCAACACACACACTCAGTAAGTATAACTGAACTGATGGTTCCGTTAGGCATTCAGTCAGCGGATGGGTGGATGGATGATGGATGGATGGATGGACGGACGGACAGACGGACAGGAAGACAGGTGGAGTCACAATTTCCAGGTTAGCATAGCCCATCGGTACAAGATCTTTCTGTGTCCCACCCAGAAAACACCCTTTGTTCACCAAAGACTGAAGAGCCCAACTCCTTCCTTGGCCCCTGAAAATTAACAAGTTCTCTATTTCCGCTTCTCCATCCCTTTTCCTACAGGAGAGGGTGAAGAAAAGTCCAGGCCATGGGCATGGCTGGTGGTCAGAAACCAAGAAGCCCTCCCTGGCTGAGGCCTGTGCACTGATGTTCTCAGGAAAGGTCAGAGGGAGCCAGGCAGGGTAAGTCCGCCCCTGCTGCCTCCAACGGAGTCCGCAACCCACAGGCAGTATCACCAGACAACAGGTATGGAACCTGCTTTTCTCCTTGCCAGGAGCCTCTGCCCTGAGCTGTGACTGGGCTCTCTGAACAGAGCCCAGAGGACTGAGCTGGAGCAGGGCCAGGAGCGAAGTGGAGGAGAGGAGACAGGGGAGATATGGCTGGGAACCCCTGGGGAGAGGAAGCTATGAGGCAGGCCTGGCTGGATGGGATTAACCTGGGCACCCCACCCTCTCTAGCTCCAGTCTACTGGGTGGCTTCCAGGAGGCTCAGGGCCTGATCCTGGGCAGGGCAGAGCCAGGACATGAAAGACCCTGGAGCTGTGATGTTCTCGGGGTCACCCCACCCCTCACCCACTGTGGGGATCCTGGTCTTTCTGGGTGGCAGACACCGGGTGCCCCAAGGTGGCTGGGAAATGGGAAGAGTCTGGAAGAATCAAAGGGAGCCATCTAACCGGGCTTCTCCGACTCCTCGTATTGTTGTGAAGATTAAATGAACTAACATATGGAAAGTGCTTAGAAACCTCCTAAAGGTTAGCCGTCAGCCCCTCAGATGGTGTCCAGCACAAAGTGGGCACTAAATACTTGTTGAACAGATGAATGAATGAATGAATGAATGAATGAATGAATCCTGCTCCCTCTTAGCCCCTCTACTTCAAGATACAAATCAATGTTATCTCTATTAAGATAATATTGACATTAAGTTTAATCCTACCCAAGGCCTTTGCACTTGCTGTTCCCTCTGCAAGGGGGGTTTTCCCTCACATTTTCACATGGTTCACTCCCTTACTTGATCCAGGTCTCTGCCACTGGAAATGAGAAAGGGCCCTGACCACTGCCTGCTGATAGAGCACCCCCACACCCCCCAAGGCGTCTCTCCTTCCCTGGTCAAGGGCCTTTACCAAGTATGAATACACACACACACACACACACACACACACACACACTCTTAACTAGACAGCCCAGGGCTAGGAACTTGAGCCAAAGGGCTCTGGCCGGGCAGGTGTCCCTCCATTCGCTGATGGTCATCAGTATCCATGCACGACACAGGCTCAGCCCACCCACAGAGGAGGTCCTGCTCTGTCCCCAACTACCGCTCCTCTCAACCAGCCTTGGCAAGAACCACAGTACCAGTAGAGTCCACTGGACCAGGGTTTAAGAATCCTATCTCGTCCTAACTGGTTTGGCTCAGTGGGTAGAGCGTCAGCCTACGGACTCAAGGGTCCCAGGTTCGATTCCAGTCAAGGGCATGTACCTTGGTTGTGGGCACATCCCCAGTAGGGGGTGTGCAAGAGGCAGCTGATCGATGTTTCTCTCTCATCGATGTTTCTAACTCTCTATTCCTCTCCCTTCCTCTCTGTAAAAAATCAATAAAATATATTTTTAAAAAAAAAAAGAATCCTATCTCTAACACTTAAGGGGGGGGGGCCTTTTATTGAGCACTTACTGTGTGCCAGCCACTGTGCTCCTTACACACTTGCGCTCATTTAACCCTCACAACAACTAAGCGGGGTAGGTATTATCCTATTTTACCGCTGGCCAAGGCAGAATAAACCGGCTAAGCGCTCGAGTTATGGAATGAGCTGCATTCAAGTCTGGATTCTTCCACTTACTTGCTGTGTGACCTTGGGCAAGTCGCTGCAGCTCTCTGAGTCTCTGCTTCCTTCTCTGTAATGAGAAGATAAGACAGCCACTGCCTTTGATCCCTGTGAGGATCAAAGGAGATAATGGATGAAAGTGCCGCCTGGTACCAGGCATGCAGCCTTCAATCAAGGTCGGAGCCTGCCCTTCCCTCCTTATCTCACCAGCTCCCCTGCCAAGGTTTGCAGGCTGGGACTGGTCTCCCCGCGGTGCCAGGCACAGGGCTGGGCACAGCCAGCGCACACAGAATATTCTTGCCGATCGGCAGATTTTCCCAAGGCCTTAATTGCAGAGCGCACTCCCTCTCCCAGAGCACCCAAGCGGGGATCTGGGCCTGGGCCGCATGCGGGGCTGGAGGGAGGCCCCTTCCTGGCTGTGAGCTTCTATCTTGTTTGAGAGCCCTCACCGCCACCATGGGGCCCTCCCAGGACCCCAGGTCCTGTCCTGATTTGCTGGGTCTGAGTTTCTACCTAAAAAGCCTGACCAGCATCCTGGCTTCTCCAAGATCATGGCCACCTATAGGCAAAACAGTCACTCACCCAGTGCCTGGAGCTCTGACCCTGCCCCAGCCCCTTAGCTGGACCATGCCATAGGCTTAAAGACATGCCCCACTCACACCAGCTGCCCAAATCACGCCTCCAGAATCCCAGGCTCCAGTCTGCCCACTACTCAACCCTCTGGCCACCACCCACCTGCCCACAGCTGTCACTTGCACTTCCCCACCCAATAGTCCCCACACAGGCACACTCAGAACCTGCAGCTCGTCCACCCTAGCCATGCCCTCTGCTGGGCCCTGTAGGCTGGCAGAAAATCATCAGGGCACTTTGACATTAATCAAAGACACGCATAAATAAATATGTGTAAATCACATGCAAACCAAGGTGGAAATTTACATCTTTCACTGCTGAGTTAGCATCTTCAGGCACCCACTGGAGTGGCTGCCTACAGCTCAGGAGGTTTGGGACAAGAGCCCTCCCCCCAATTTAGGGGCCCACTGATTGATCCCAGATTCATCATTTGAGATTCTCGAACTTACAAGTTGGCAGTACCAACCAGCACTTATTGAATGCCTACTCCATGCCAGGCATCCTCTTACCCTCTAGCTTCTACAGGCAATAAAGGAGCTACCATGCAAAGTGTTACCGGGCACACAGGAAGCATCCAATATATGTGGGCACCCAATATATTGATATTATCAATATCATCTCTGAGCCTGTTTGTTCATTTGTAAAATGGGGATAATAGTGCCATCTAACTGGTGAGGAAGCAATGTGTAAACCCAGGTAGAAGCACAATTCCTGCACATGACAAGCACTCAATAAATCTTAGCTATTATTATAAATAGTGTGTGTCCATGCCAACAAGTTCTGGAAAGATATAGCCAATAGGAGGTAGCTATGAGGCGTGAGGTGGAGAGATTCAGGGAGGACTTCCACTTTCTGTTTCACATATTTCTAAGGTACAGAATTTTGACAAATGAACTGGTATTGCTTTTATCAGAAGCAAAAACAATAAAGATATTTCCATTTGGGGAATAAAAACGAGCATTCATGCCTCAGCTTCCTCCCTCGGGTCTGCACCCTTCCCTACTCGGCCTCTCTCCCCGTGTGCCCTCCTGGGGATCTGTGTTCCCCACACCAGGTAGGCCTGACCAGGGACAGCAATGTTCAACATTTATATTAATAACAACTTCCGTGATTGTCCCTCTCTGGCAGGAAGAGCAAACCCAGGAACCGTGGAGCGTTTCCACACAAGCTAAGCCAGGACTCGATCCTCCCACTTGCCCTCAGGAGTGGGGCTTGGACCCAGGTCGAGGTTCTCTTTCTTAGATTTAGTACCACGGCCCACAGGGCGGCCATTATGTCTGGACTCAATGCTGCCCAGGACCTTCGGTGCTCTTCCCCGCTCCTGTCAGCAGCAAATATATCAAATCTTTGGATCCTATACATCTCCATCCTGGCCACGGACAAAGAACGCTGGGCTGGACCAGCTCCAAAAGGCCCTTGTCCAGGGTGCTCTGTGCCCATTGCCCAGCTCCTTTGGCTTCTGCCAACCCACCAGGAACAAATAAGAAGAGAAGCCCTCTTCTCTGAAGCACACTTCTGCAACCAAAAGCCAGTCTCTCCCCTCGCCCATTAAAAACAAAAAGGCCTGGCTGGTGTGGCTCAGTGGTTGAGCGTCATCCCATGCACGGAGAGGTCCCTGGTTCAACTCCAGGTCAGGGCACATGCCCGGGGTTGTGGGTTCCATCCCGGGGGGAGGGGTGGGGAAGGGACGGGGAAGGGCGTGCAGGAGGCAGCCGATCAATGTCTCTCTCTCGCTCCCTTTTCTTTCCTCTCTCTCTCTCTCTCTCTCTCTCTCTCTCTCTCTCTCTCTCCAAACTCAATAAAAACGTATTTTAAAGATAAATAAATAAAGAAGAAGTAAAAGGAAATGAGATTGTGGGAATAGCAGCTCTGTGCTGCTGGATTCCGAGAGCAGACAGAGCAGGAACACTGGGGGCTTTGGGCCCGATGATGTACACAACAGGGAGCGATGGAAGGCTTTCCAGGAAGCGAGTGACATGTCTGAGCTGTGTCTCAGGGGAGCACTCAGACTTGACTCAACAAAGGGGCTGGAGAAAGAGAGAACTGTCCTAGACCCGTCACTGGATTTTATGACCTATCTGCTTCCCTTACACATGCTTTTAACTCTGGTTTCCTGGAGCCGCTGGGGTGTAGGCTTCGGCTGTCCCTTGAGGTGCCCAAAGCAAGCAGACCAGTGAGCCTACAACTGGAGGTAAACTGAGGCACTACTAAGATCCCTTCCCTGGTAGAAAGGAGAGCAGGGATATGAGTGTGGCACATGCTCTGTTCTCGGCCACAAACCAAAGTTGAGACTCAAGGGTGATTTTATCTGCAGTGACAAGCCCACCCCCAGGCTCAGACAGGTTCTGTCCCAGGCTCAGCAAACGTCCCCAAGTCAGACAGATGTCCAGGGCTCAAACAGACATTGCCCCCAGGCCAGGAAGATGTTGCACCAGGCCCGGACAGATGCTGTGTCAGGTTCAGACACACGTCCTGGGCCCAGACAGAAGCTGTGCCAGGGCCAGATAATGTGCTGGGCTCAGCCAGGTGTCCCAGCTTCCAACAGATGTTGTCTCCAGCCCAGGCAGATGCTACCCTAAGCTCGACAGATGTCTGCCACCAGAGATGCATAAAGATGCTAAAAGGTCCCTGGGAAAATATAATTCCTAAATCTTCCTTTTCCACTTTCAACCTCCACCTGCCACCCCAAGAAAGCTGAGGGAAGCATGCATGGAGTCCAGCCAACTCTCTCCAGACTCTCCCAATGTGTAACAGCCAAGGAGCTATATCATCCTGTTCTTCCTCCTGACTCCAGGCTACCGCACGAAGGGGAGGAAGGCACATACTGTGGGGCAATGCATGAGGCAGGTGAACAGGAGGAGCACAGGGCATCTGTGCTATCTGTGGGGTGGTTAATAGTGATGCCCAGGCTGACGGAACTGACTCTGCAGGAGATGAGGGGATTGGGGGCAGGGGGGGGGGGAGCAGTTTAATGTAAGGACCAACCCCACTAAGTCCTACTCAAACCCTATACTCTGGGACTAGAGGGGAAGAAGTCCTGTGACTTCATCCCCACAGTCATATCTCTGGTCAACACCTGAAGAATGTCATTCCTGGGTCATCTGAAGGTGATTACTGCTCCAAAGCTGCATTAAGCCAGAGAGAAAAAGGAAGAAGGAGGTTGGCCCAGTGTGGACATGAAGTAAGAGACAGTCGCATTCATCAGCTTGGCCCTGGATGGAAGCATGACTGTCCTTCCTCAAGAGCTCTCGTGGGGGCTTTCCGGACCAGGAAGGAAAAAGAGCTTCCCCCTCTTGGCCACACAGCTCCCATCAGGACCTACACAGCTATTGGGGTTCGGGAACTGTGGGGTACTGGATATTCCTGGCCCATGGAGGAGGTAGCCATTAGAGCTAAGATGGGGAAGTGAGAGGTGTTCCCATGAGAGCCTGACCGCCCCGTCCACCTTAAGGGGCCTGGCTGCATTACCTCTTCTGGAGGGGAGCCTGGAGGCATGGCTCATGAATATGTAAATTAACCTTGAGACACGCCCACTACTGGGACCTAATGAGACTTCCCTCCATTTCTACCTTCTTCCCCTCAAGAGCTACCTGGAGGCTGAGGACGGTAAGGTGTGGTCTTTAAAACCACTCCCCAAAGGAAACGCTGTCCGACAGTTACAAACACTAATGCACACACATTAATACACACCAAGCACAAGCACCCTGACACATGCACACAAATACTTATGGGCATCTATAAAGTACAAACACAGGAACCCGCGTCAGCATGCTAACATAGTCATCACATACACACACCACGCCCCCAATACACTACTGCAAGCATGGT
>NW_005360425.1:3418118-3423658 GCF_000412655.1 Myotis brandtii | reverse complement strand
TACAAAGCCAGCCCAGGAAGCCACCTTCGTTTTCTAATGATAGAGACGAGGACTTAAAATTTAAGTCTTAAATTATCACTCACTGCTCACACCCCACCCTGTGGTGGTGAATTCTGCAGCCATCTAGATAAAAAGTGTTAAAAAAAAAAAAAAAAAACTCAAACCCAGCCCCAGCCTTTCAGAGTGATTAATCCCACTAATGATTTACCGATTTGCAGCGAGCGTGTTCTGCATAACCGGATTGTGGGCATTAACACCAGCTCAGAGACTGCCATTCGGCTAAAAATGAAAGTAAATTTCAAGAGCAATTGGCCACCCCGCGTTTGAATATTCTACTGATGCGCTGGGAGGACCCCCACCTCCACCCACAGGCCAAGGGGGCTGAGGCAGGGAGGGAAAAGCAAGGAAAGGTTCATCCCTAAGAGATATTTCACCTTCTATCTCGCCTTCCCTTCACCAAGGCTGAGAGCTAGGGAAGTTCAGGTTAAATAAGGGAGAAGGCTTGTTTCTCCTCTGTCAAAGGCAGCACGGCCCTTCCATCCCCTCCACTCCTCTCTTAGGGGCTCTGTCAGGCACAGGAAGGACAGGAGACCTAGAGACACTTGGAGGGTCTGAGGTTGGAGGGGGAGTAGGTGAGGGCTTGGGAGCTCAGAACAGCAATCACGTGCCATGTGGGAGAACTTTCTGGATGGTGGTGAGTACAGTGAATCTGTTTAGCTGACCCCCCAAGCTGCACCAAGGCAGCCGATGGACAAGCCGACCCTGGCGCCGGCCCCGGTGGGAATCTGTGACAGCCGGGATCCTGCCAGACTTTTCTAATCGAGAACATTCCAGGCCAGAACTACAGGGTATGGGCGTGGTCACTCCTGACATTGCTTAGCAAGAACTGGTTGGGGGAGCAGGCGGGTTCTGATCCTGCTCACATAGCCTCTTACTCACCCCAGGCAGCTGGGGAGGAAAACCAAGCCACACTTCCCCTTTCCAAGTTCCCACCTGGGCAGTCATCTCACCCCGCCTTCACAAGAAACCAACAGAGACCATCTGCCCAGCTGACAGATGAGGAGGTTGAGGTTCGCAGCAATTAGGAAGCTGAGACTGGCCCAGTGTCATCCAGCAGGCCTGAATCTGAGCCAAGATGGCACCCAGATCTCTTGCCACTCTGAGAATGTGGGATCTAGGGCATAAGGGGAAGACTGGCAGAAGGGAAAGGTAGTGAGCTGTGAGTGCTGCCATCCTGTCCCTGCCCCCAGGCCTGTCCACCCCCAGCCTAGTCCCACACGGGGACAAAGACTCAAAGCCCTCGAGTACTAGAGGGCATTCCTAAAACACCAGCTCCTTCAGCAACCCTCCCCCCGGGCCTCAATCTCCCTCTCCAGCTCTTCTCAGCACTCCTGACTTCAAGGAATCCAGGCGGAGTGTCCTGAAGCCTGTCTTCCCCCAGAACTAAAAAGGCCTTAGGTCTGCAACTGCATCTACTCTCAGTGATTCCTGGACTCCAAGTCCTCACTGACCGACTGACAAGACACAGCACAGGGGCTCACAGTCCAGAGAGGGAAGGCAACCAGACCCAGCTGCCCCCTCTTCCTCCCTCCCAAATCTTGCTGGGCGCGCCATTGTGCAGGCTCCCTTATCTAGGGGGGGCGGGGGGATCTGGAATATTACAGCGCATATGTGGCCGAAAGGGTGCTCATGGGGAGTGTCGCTGAGATCTAGAGGCTGTGTCTGAATGTAGATGGAAGAGATTTGTGTCTGTAACTCGGGGCTCTGCAGAGAAAGGAGATGGGGCTGAGCTTGTGTAGTTGCCAGTCAGCCTGGCAGAGCCTTCCCGGCAGCCCCTCTGGCTCAGAGACCCCCCACAGTGAGGGCCCCATCTGCTGGAGGCTCGGTGACCTGTGTCAAATGAGCAGGCGCTCGGTCACACTCCAGAGCCTGGCGGAGGCCAAGCCACTCTGGGAAAGCCCTGCAGCTTCTGGCCTGGGAGTGGGCTGGGCAGGGGCCCGGCTGGGGAGAGAGGCCTGGGAGCCTCTGAGCCTGGCGGCGGCCTGGCTGGGCACCGTCCTCCACAGACAAGGGGAGTGACAGAATATGAAGAGAAAGGGCTTTCCTACTTCCTTGAGACTAGCGCTGCTGCCAAGTCACATGGACCAAACTCTGGGCGAGGCATGCCCCTTCCTCCTCTTCTGATCCCCGGGCAGATGTGTTCGTTCCTAGAGGGTGCAGGTACATGTGTGTGTCTATGTCATGTGCGGGGTGGGCCCCTTTATATCTGTGCAGTGGGGCGAGGTGAATGGACGAGGCTGGCTCTATGCTCAGATGTATGAACACGAGGCTGTGCCTATTTGTGTGAATTCGCATGCCGGTTGAGAGCCTCCATGCTTGTGACCCCAAAGGCCTGTAAGTCTCGTGTATTTCTGTGTCGTGGAAGGAATGCCTACTTGAGCCCATTTCAGCTTCTGCGTAGGTTCTGCGTAGGTTCCCATGGACACACATGCCTGTATGTTCATTGTGTGTTGGTTTGTGTGAATATGAATATCTATGACTATCCGACCTAGTGGTGCAAGTCCTTGTGTCCCTATTATAAATCTACGCTTGTCCCTGGGCTAAAATGCATGTGTGTATCTGGGTGTGCGTATGTGTGTGTACATACATCTGTTCACATGTCTAAGCCATTCTGCGTCTGTGCGAGTCAGCTGGGTGTCCGACTCTTGTGTTCCAAGTTCTCCCCAGGGTCCGTGAGCGTAGGCTCCAGGAGAGAACAGCTGTCCTGCTGCACGTGTCTCTGCCAATGACCATGCCACAGTCCCCTGCATCCCACACAGGATCTCTGGGAGCAAGACCAAGAGGATGTGTTCGCCAGACTTTCTAGAGAATAAACTCTCAAATAAGAGAAAATTCTGTCTCAAGACCAAACCCTTTTCATTGTCGAGGGTCTAAAACTTCCAAAGCAGAGAAAGGGATAGCATCCTTTCCTAGTTGGCACTGCTGCTCACCCAAGGGCAGCATCGAACATTCAGAGGGCATCTAAATGACATGCTTGCTTCATCTTTGGAGCCTCAGAACAATCCTGAGAAGCAGGCATGACTGTTCCTGTTTTAAGATGAAGAAACTCCTACAAGCAAACCACTTAGCACAACGTCACAGGGCTGCTGATGGGAGTAAAGGGATTGGAACTGAGATTTGCTGACTGACAAGCTAGTAAAATAGGAGCCTGACTTTGTTACAGATGCCCCTCAATTCAGCACAGACAAGGAAACTCAGCTTAGAAGCACCAGCTGGCCTTTCTTTCTACCGGAGAGCTACCCAAGATAGGGCAGTGGGCTCTCTCTTGCCAAAGCCACCACCTCCACTGGCACCCTCCCCCATCCCACTGGGGAGAGTAATGAAGAGAGGGACCATCACGGGTTCTGTGCCCTCGGACAAGCCTCGGTTCTTTCTGCTATGCACTGGCGATGACAGTCTCATTGCACTCTCTCAGGGCTGAGAGGTGTAGGTACCATGCTGAATGAAAAGCACTTGGTGAAGTACTGAGCCATCGCTCAAGTCTCAGTGACAATTCCAAAAACTTGACCTCAAACACCTGCCCACTGTCCAGACATTTCCCCTCCTCCAACAAAAACTGAGACCACCCCTAGCTCGTTTGGTTCAGTGGATAGAGTGCTGTCTTGGACTGAAGGGTTCCAGGTTCGATTCTGGTCAAGGGTACATGCCCAGTTGCATGCTTGATCCCCAGTAGGGGGTGTGCAGGAGGCAGCCAATCGATTATTCTCTCTCATCATTGATGTTTCTATCTCTCTCCCCATCTCCCTTCCTCTCTGAAACCAATTACATATATATATATAACTGAGACCATCAGAGCTGAAAGGGCCTGAGAAATCAACTAGTCCAAACCTCCATAAACCCACTCTACAAATGAGGAAACTGAGATTTAGTTAGAGCAGGGGAGGAACTTGCCCATTCACTGGGCACTAACAATAGAAACAAGCAGAGTAAAAGTTCTTTCTGAGGCCCTATCACCCCCATTGTCTCGGGCCACCCTCTGACTTACCTTAGCAAGACAGGTGGGCTGCCTGTGGTCCCACTGTTGCCAATTTACAGATAGGAAAACCAAGAGCTAGAGAGACTGGACCAAAGTTATTCTTGCCCAGGAAGATGGTGGCAGCCCAAGCGTCAATGTCGTGCAGGTCTGATTAGGCTGGCATGAGACGAGCCTTCGCTACAGGGTTCCCAGCCGTGGTCCACCCCCTGGCGAGGGGCCAGGAAGGTGAGTGGACCAGGAGGTCTGCTGCTTCATGATCGTATGAAGGAAAGGTGATTGGAGGTGACCACTTCCTGAGCCAGAGTCCAAGAAAAGTCAGCATCCCTAGCTGGATTCAGACACAGCTCATGAAGTGAGGGTGGTACCTAAGGAGCCTGCTCAGGACGGGGGCCACTGGCCAGACAAGGACCTTGCCCTGTCCCACTCCATCCCTTGGGGACCAACCAGAGGCAAGACCTATGGTGTTCAGAGCACAGCCTGTGCCCAGGATGACCCTTGTCACTGTGGATGTGGCAGCTGCCACCAGATCCCCGTCACCCTTCTTCACACTCTGAGGCTTTATTCCACAGTCCTGACTTGCCCTGTGGGGCCCTAACTGGTTCTCCAGCGGGGTCCTGTGATCTGGGACCCCCAGAGCCCTGGAATCTATGAACCCACTGGAGGCAAGACCAGGGAGAGAAAAGATGAAGACTGTGCCAGCCAGACCTCAGTGTGGGACAGAGGCCACAGCTCACTCCACTCAGCCTATAACTCAATGTGGGATTTAGAGTCACAGACCAGCTGATGCTGAGGTCCAAGTCCACTTAGGATCCTTCAGAGAGTCCTCAAGGGGGAGGGATGAGGAGGTGCCTGCATTGCATGCCTCACCCTTCCAATAAGGCCTTCTCTATCTCAATTCCCTTCTTGGTAGCCTCAAGCAAGTCGGGTTAGACTAGAGCCAGCCCAGGGCTTCATTGCAAGCTGGACAGCTCCCGACTGAATGCTGGATTTCTGAAGTGCCAGACGCCTTTTCCCAAGTCCATGCCACTCCTCACCCACAGCTAGTTTCCCAGGACGTGACCCCGATATGACCCTGGCCAATGAGCCAGTCCGGCAGGGAGGAAAGGAGCGAGAAGGCGGTATGGGGCAGACGTCGGTGAGCCCTGCGTATCCACCACCTCTGACTGCAGCGTTTTCCCCAAAGCCACAGTCTAATACCTCTCGCTCCGAAACCCGGAAATCCCGCGCGGCCTGATTACATCGCGGCCACCGGCTGTTCCACCGCGAGCCACCCGCACGGTACTCACCTGGGCTGCGGTGCCGGTGCCCCGGTGCCGGGAGAAGGGGAGCCCGCGTGAGGCGTGAAGCTCGGGCCGGCCCAGTGGCGGTGCTGAGTCTAAAAGGAGAAGAGGGGACAGGAGACGCGCCGGGGAGACGTGCAGGGGACAGCTCTATGCCCGCTGTAAACCGCGGGAGCAGGGCGGGCACGATGAGCGGCCGTGCCGGAACCGAATCCGGCACCCAC
>NW_005360425.1:3416311-3416790 GCF_000412655.1 Myotis brandtii | reverse complement strand
CAGCTCCGACGACCTGGAGCAGTTCGCCAAGCAGTTCAAGCAGCGGCGCATCAAGCTGGGCTTCACGCAGGCCGACGTGGGGCTGGCGCTGGGCACGCTGTACGGTAACGTGTTCTCACAGACCACCATCTGCCGCTTCGAGGCCCTGCAGCTGAGCTTCAAGAACATGTGCAAGCTCAAGCCGCTGCTCAACAAGTGGCTGGAGGAGACCGACTCGTCCAGCGGCAGCCCCACCAACCTGGACAAGATCGCGGCGCAGGGCCGCAAGCGCAAGAAGCGCACGTCCATCGAGGTGGGGGTCAAAGGCGCGCTCGAGAGCCACTTTCTCAAGTGTCCCAAGCCCTCGGCGCACGAGATCACGGGCCTGGCCGACAGCCTGCAGCTGGAAAAGGAGGTGGTGCGCGTCTGGTTCTGCAACCGGCGGCAGAAGGAGAAGCGCATGACCCCCGCGGCCGGAGCCGGCCACCCACCCATGGACC
>NW_005360425.1:3384019-3416181 GCF_000412655.1 Myotis brandtii | reverse complement strand
GCAGCGCGGCCTGTACTCTTTTTGTTCGGTTGCTTTGGATTTTACAAAAAGCCCAGAAACTTTAGAACAAAACCAAACACCCGACGACCTTCTCCGGCGAGCGGCGAAGAGGACGGATAGGCTACGTCGCCCGAAGCCCGGAGAGAAAAGGGAAGATCCGGACCGCGCCAACTCACCCGGGGCATCCTGCCCGCCGCCTGCTCCCTGTCCCCATTCCCTCGACGACCCCCATCCCTGCCCCCCGGGGCTGTTCGGGGCCGGATCCCGGCAGCGGCCTCCCCACAGCGACAGGTAACGCGGTACGGGGTTAGGAATTCCCCGGGAGAGAGGGCGTAGAGAGAAGGGTTCCCCATCCCCTCTCCCCGGCGCGGATACCCGAGCCTGCGGATCGAGAGTGGGGGACTGTCACTTTATTCGCTCGAAGCCTCTTCTCTCCCAAGAGGATGCGCCCCATTCCCCTGATCCTTCCTCCGGGCTCGGTTTTTTACGGTTTTTATTTATTCATGGAGCCTCTCGGCTCCTAGGGTCCTTCTAACTCCGCCCGCGCCCTTAATTTAAATCGCTGTATACTGTATTTATCGGGGCCCCGGAGGGGAGGCCGCGAGAGCCGCGTCTGTGTATAAAAGCAGGAAATAGCCAAAGCTTTAATCTAGCCTAATTTATTTTTTCCTCTTACCGTCCCAGCCCTACCCCAAAAGAGCAAAACAAAACAAAAAAAATAACACAAAAACTAACAAAAAAAATTTTGAGTGCTCATTTTCGTTTCGTTTTATCCGAGCTCCAACTCGGTTCCGGCCACGCTGTAGGGGTCTGCGCTCCCACCCACACCCCCGATGGCAAGGGGCTTCGGCCCGCTGCAGACCGACCACCGCACAGCAGGGCCCCTGCTCCCCGCGGAGCCCTGCCCTCCTGGCCACAAACAAATGAAACTTGGAAAAGTTGGAGGTATTTTTTAACCAGCTGTAGAAATAAGCCGTTCCCTGAGAGCCTTCTGCCTGAGTCCCTGCAGCTTCCGTCTGCTCCCTTCGCAGCCCCCTGGGAGGTGGGAGGCTGGGAGAGAAATTCCCCTAGTTTGGGGTGAGGTGGGAACCATGTAAATATGTGAGATATGTACACACTGGCGGGGAGAAGAAACATTTTGTGCTTGATTTTTATTTTTGGTTTTCCGGGTTGCCCTCCGTCCCCATCCTACAGGATTTTGTACACCGACTAATCCGAAAAAGATATTTTAATATGATTTCCAGATTTCTGACCCGTCTCTATTTATTTTCTGGATGTGTCTGGAGCTTCCCCCTCCTCCATTTCTTGTTTCGTTTGTTACAGTTTGAATTTAAATTTTATTTTTTTTATTTTTTGGAACAATGTTTCGGTGCATTCTCTTTGTATCTTTATTGCAAAAAAAAATAATAATAAGTAGACTGGGAAGTTCCCTTTATATTTATGTTATAGTAAATATTTTATTACTCACATAAACATGTACCCCAGGGCTGTGTCCTGTCCTCTTTACTACCAGGGCTGGGTGGGTTTGTGGGTAAAGTGTTGGGATCCCTGGCTCACCTCCCCTAAAGTCTTGGCCTTGCTATTGTAGAGAAAGGTAACCACAACAACCCTTCTTCCAGGCCAGTATCAGGACCTCCTGTTACCTGGGCCACAGTTGGGCCCCTGCCTCAGGTGAGTGAGTTTAGGAAGATGAAGCTGCCTCGAGTCCCCTCCCATAAACAGACTATCCTGAGACCAGACCTGGGCCAGGACAGTGAACCGCAGGCACCACCACGCTGAATTGGGGTCAGCGTTCCTCAGGCACAACTCCACTGCTCTTCTTACCCAAGGAAGAAACCGACCTGGACCTGGACCCTTAGCCTGGCGTCTTTGTATCCCCCACCCCAACCCTGATTTTGGTTTCATTTTGCACTCCCAAGTGTGGGGCCTGGGCCAATTTCACCATTCCGGGTCCTGGGGCAGCTGGAAGCTGGCTCAGGTCCCACCAGCCCATCCCAGCTGGCTCTCCAACCGCAAGCACAATGGTACCTAAACCTACTTGGACTCACTGGCAGTTCCTGCAGTGGTCCTTCGTGAGCTGAGTGGGCCTAGGGAGGGAACCCTACCTGTTTGCTTCGACAAAGGCTTCTCAGCAAACAAACCACCTGCCTCAACTTTTCCTGCAGAAGAGTGGGGGCGTAAACAACTGTACCACCAAAAGCTCTGCTATCTCCTCTCTAGGGACGGATACCCAAGGACCGCTCCCCATCCCCTACCCCCATCCAGGCAGGGATGCATATGCCTATGGGAGGACTCCAGTGTGCAATCAGGACCTGGGTGGAGGGCACAGACATCCTCAAACATCCCCTTCTCCAGCCTTCAGCAGCAACACGCCCCCTCCCCAGAGTCAGGGTGGTGGAGGCAGATCAGTGTTCCAGGCCCGAAGCTCAAAACTACCTATGTCCCAGCCAAGACCTTCCTTTAAAACAACTCTTTTTAAAAATACGAATAAAACAGCTCTGTTTTCTCCCTTCTTTCTTTTCCCTTCTCAAGAGAAACTATACCAGGTTTCTTTTACTCTGCATGGGGACAAAGCTTGAAGCCACAATTGCTTGACTGGGGAGAAAGTTGTGTCCCCAGTGAGGGTGTATGTGTGGCCCCTCTCCCACCAGGGACAAGCTGCCAACTCCCAAGCCTGTGAGAGCCGACTGCATCTAGGGTGTCCAGAGAGGTGCTCCCTGGCCCCAGAGTTGGGGGTCCCTGCCAGGCCGGGGTCTCAGGGTGATTGTGCCATACGGAGAATTCTGGTGACTTTCTGGGCTCTGTCTCTCAATCTTAGGAGAATTGTCTCCGCAAGTACAAAGTTCTCAAATGCCAAACCTCTCCCTCTGCTCCTTATTTTTTCTCCCACTTTCACTCCAGCCTAGTGAGCAATTAGCCCTGTAATTGGCACCCGTGTCCCAGCCGGTCCCCATACTGGCAAGCCAGTGAGCCTCCCCATGCTTCTTAAAGAGGTAGCCAGGAATTTCTGGGCCAGTGAGGTGACAGCATGGCCCAGAGCATCAGGCCACCCTAGCTTGGCCTCTCATTTCCTGCTCCTCGATGTACGGAACTTCGAAGCAGTCACACTCCCTCCTTACATCTCCATTCCTGGATTTGTCCCACCCTCAGGGCCCTGAAATGGAAGCACATGGAGCTCGCTCAGCACGCCGCCCTGAGCCTCAGCAGGTTTGGAGGTTGGAAAGAGTGACTGGGAAGACAGGGGTCTTTCACCGGCCTCTGCCTGCAGCTGACACCAATTGATTGATTGATTTCCCAATTATCTGCTTAATCCTGTACGAGAGGGTGGATTTATTATTTAAGCAAGTCAACTCAAAAACAGCAAAACAATGCGGCCTCCCAAGAACCAGCAGCAGCTGACGAGTAGAACAAAAAGATGAAAAAAAAGTAGAAAAGGGGATGGAAGAAAATCTTCCACTTTGTGAGGTTTTTGCTTAATGAGACACCAGCCTGGGGCAGCTACCCAGGAACCAACCCCTGGTCACTGAAGGCCCCCCTGGCTCCTTCCCCGTCTCTGACCTGGGATGAAGGTAGGAACCATAGCACATTTGACTATTAAGGAAAAGCCATAGGGAGAGAAATATTTTACCCTGGAGTCTTACTCCCTGAATAGAGTTTAGGAAAGACACAGTCCCCTGTGAGCTTGACCGAGCCGCTTCTCCATCCCATGCATATGTGGATCTACCTGCTCATTCCTGAGAGCCTCAGCCTTCCTTTCGTTCTAGAGGGGGAGAAGTCCCTAGCAGCAACCTTCGAGGAAGCCCACGCTTTCCCGAGCTGCTTCGGAATTTTCTGATCCCATCTTCCTTCCTCATTTGAACAACATTACGTTCTATGATCATGTGGCCACATGTTCTGTTAGAGCTTCACTCTCCTCATGTGAACTTCTGTGTGCTGGTGTATGAATTTGTGTGTGTGCCACTGTGCCTGCAAATCCATAGCCACTCCCAGAGGTAGGAGGGGGAAAAGAAAGTCTATGCTACACTGCTAATGCTTGGAGCTGGAAGAACATTTGCAGGGTAGGGGTTGGTCAACAACAGGAAGAAGGAAGGTGACCGTCGTGGTCACCTGTGGTCATCCAGGCAAACCCAGAAGGAGCCCTACACTGTACCTCAAGGACACCCACCTCCTGCACCACAAAGGTGCACATTCCCCCCCCCCACACACACACACACACACACACACTGGCACTTTCACTTGCACTGGCTTATATGCTGCCCGGCTTAGGTCTGGTACAATCATCCCTTGACCCCAGAACTCGCGTGCATGTCCACTGGACTAGCTGACCCCAACCACAGCTACGCACTTAGAGCTGTTTGGAACCGAGTCTCCTCTGGAGAGGCTCTGGGCCTGCATGTGGGAGTGTCAAGCCCCCAGTGATGCACCCAGGCCCCAGCTCTCCCCAGCAGGGCTTGAGCTCCAGAAAGGAGACGCACCTGAGCAGGGGAAGGAGAGAGAGGGCGTTTGTTATCTGGGCCCAATTGCTCCTCCTAAACTTAACAAGAGGATTCACCCAGACCTCCGACTTAGTGACTGAAGCCAGAGTGGCCGTCAATCTTATCCCTGCCTGACATATTTGAAAACCCTGGAGTTAGTGTTTGGCCAGCCGATCAGGGCTCTTCTTGCTGCCTTGGGAGGCCTCCGTGTGGGAGGACTGCCCTCTATTGGTCCCTGAACTGGGACATGGCAACAGTCACCAGGGCCATCTCACAGCTGAGTGTCCCCCCAAAAAGTCAGCTTCAAGTTGCCTCCTCTATGGGAGTGCCAGATAGAGCAGAGGCAACTATCACCTCCAAGGATGCAGCCCTGCTTCACATACACACACAGGCTGGCCGGAGACCTTCCTTCGCCATCTACCACCTCCCCCATCCCACG
The DNA here is from genome assembly GCF_000412655.1 of Myotis brandtii. Taxonomy (NCBI): domain Eukaryota; kingdom Metazoa; phylum Chordata; class Mammalia; order Chiroptera; family Vespertilionidae; genus Myotis; species Myotis brandtii. Next base: position 3,411,267 of record NW_005360425.1, on the reverse strand, counting down.
GCCACGCTCGGAAATTTGCCATCACAGCTACCTCCTCTGTCTGTCTCCCCTCACACCCATCCCCATCACTTCTGTCGGCCAGCTAAAACCCCAATGCACACGCTCCCAGCTCACTCACTCACTCACACACTAACACACTCATGGTCACACCCATACCACTGTTTGGCTGTCCAGCACCAGTTCTGTAGTCTTTGGCGCATAGCTCTCCAGAGATGCCAAATGCCTGGCACCTGTAACATTTCATTAAACACACACACAGTCATCCTTTGCAGCATTTGACGAGGTCCCCATACTCTCAGGATATCCACGCACTTACCCCACAAACTGCTTTCCAAACACATCCGTGCCCATCATTGTTCTCAGCTCCTCCCAGCTCTCTCCTGCTCCCTTCAGATAATTAAAGTTAGGCTGTGTGTTTGTATGTATATGTGATCTTATTTTTTAAACACACACCCCCACACATACATATGCGTATATATATACAAACACACACAGCAATTAGATCTCTCCGTTCCTGCCATCACTCCTCTTGTGCAGTAAAACCTCAGCTACTCACATGTCCCCACATCACCATGCGATGAACCCAGCATCACCTAGTCACGGGCTCCTGATAACACACATCACACACACACACACACACACACCACACACACACACTGGCACTTTCACACGGTGACACCCATCCCAAGCTCCCTGGTGTTTTTTCAGAGGCACGACCCACCTCCAGGGCATCTGACATGAGCTGAGTACCAGGAGGGCTGTGCCTCAAGGACCCCCACGCACATACGCCCAGTGGACGTGTCTCTGGCTGAGCCTGGCCAGGGTGGGTCTTGGTATTATTAGGCTGCAGAAACAGCACGGAGGCATATGGTCTCATACACAAGAAATAATGTTCATGTTAAATCAGACCTCATGCATAATGCATGGTGCCTGATCTCACATTATTTTGGGTGTTCGTCAAAATCAGTGTTCTTTCTTGTGAGGGCTTCTGAAAAGAAGGGGGCAGGCATTTGCTAATTGCACCTGCAGCCTGAACCCAGGGAGCCTTCCTCTACCCCACTTCACCCACCAGTGGGCCTCATCCCTCGGTCCCTCTGTCTTTCCACATGCAAGGAGGGGCTGCCTCAGGTTTGTAGCAGGCGTGGGGCCCCGTGTTATTTTTATTTCTTTTCTCTCGGCTCTCTGTCCCCAGAGGGTTCTGGGGAATAGCAGTGGCTCCGTCATTCTCACACCCGATTCATTTGCCGTTTTATGAACTCCCCGTTGATTCATCGCCTCCCTAAGTCAATGATTCACTCCTGATGGCTGTGCAGAAATCCTTCTTCAAAGGCTCCGGATCGTTCAGCTCTGAACAGGAGCAGACCTGGACCCTGCGCTGCTCCTGTTCCCCTTGCTGAGGGTGGGAAATTGTCACCATCCTGGGCCTTTCCCTGGCGCTGGCTGCCTGGGGAGGAGGGGGGGTGCTCCCTCTATGCAAAAGCTGCTGGAGTTGACCCCAGCAGCTCATAGACAGACCTGACCTTCCAACAAGGCCCCGTCCAGCCACTTGGGTCAACTGCCTTCTCCCACTGTCATCAATTTTGCCAGGGAATCTCTTTATGTCTCAGAGGGAGGCAGAGAGAAGAGTGAAATGCAGGGGCTGTGAGATCAGACAGCCCTGGGTACAAATCCTGGCTCCACCTCCTATCGGCTGTACAACTTCAGGCCAGATACTCACCCTTTCTGTGCCTCAGTTTCCTAATACTGTGACCATGGCAGTTCCTACATCATAGAGCTATTTTGAGAGTTAAGTGGGAGGATGTACATAGAGGGCTTAGCATAAGTAGGTGATGGATGAATGAAAGCTGTTTGATTGTGGGGTCTGGGCACGGCATTGTATAAAATAAGCGAGCAGGGAAGAAAACCAAAATGTAATGAACTTTTACCACAGACCCCACTCTAACAAGTCATTTGAACATAATGCCTATCCAGCACTTATTTTATTTTATTTTTTCAGGAGAAAGGGTGCACTATTTTTTATTAATATTGAGAGTGCACAGAAAAGTAGTGAAACCCAACAAAACAGCTAGATTTTTTATAATATTTTTATTGATTTTTTAGAGAGAGAGAAAGATTGATGCAAGAGCAAAGCATCCATGGGCTGCTTCCTGCATGTCCCCCACTGGAGCCACAGCCCAGATATGTGCCCTGACTGGGGATTGAACCAGTCACCTTGAGGTTCACAGGACGACGCTCCACTTACTGAGCCACACCGACCAAGGCTTATTTTATACTTTATTTTCATGATCTCACATTCGTCATTCCTATTCTGCAAATAAGAAAACTGGTACCCAGAGAGTTTCAGTGACCTGTGCAGAGCAGCAAAACTGGATAATGACAGAACCTGGGATAAAACCCGTTTGACCTGACACCCGGACAGTGTTCTTTTTACGCTCCCTGCTGAGGTGAGCAGCACTGTCCGGTGCTTGGGGTAAGTGCACAAAGCAGAGGTTTCAGAGCTCAGGACTGGGCCGGGGAGAGAAGCTGTAGACCAAGGGTCCTGGAGCTAATTGGCTAGGATCTGCTCCCCTCTCCACCAGGCTGCCATCAGGTAAATCCCATGAGGTTCAAGGAAGTTGGATGACTTGCCTGGGGTCACCAAGAAGGTCAGGAAGCCCCCCTGCTGCATCCATTCAGAGTGCTGCATACTGAGCCACCCAAAGAGTCGCTAAGAATGCCTTTCTTGGCATCTGCCCAGGTTTTCATCCTGGCTGCACCACCTGCTCCTTAACACTTGCCATGCCTCAGTTTCCTCATCTGTCAAAATAAAAGAATGATCGTACCTGGCTAATAGGACTGCTGTGGAGATTAGATGAGAGATGATATACATAAACACTCAGAAGAGAGTCTGGAAGATTGTAAGTGCACATTTAATGTTAGCTATAAAATTAATTTTATACGTACACTATATATCATTACTGGGCTGAAGCAGTGCAGAAAAATAATACTGGGTGCTTTCCCACACATACACACCTCCCGCCCCACCCCAGGATTATCTCTCCTCCTTCTCAAGAGTTCAAGCTACCCATCCCCAGTTCACAGATGAGGAAATAGAGGCCCAAGGATGTTGAGGGACTCTCCCAAAATGACCCAGAAAATTAGTGGCAGGTGCAGTCTCCCAATCTCTTCCCCATGCCTGCCTCTTTGTGGTAACCCCAGTTCCCCAATAATGTACTTCTCCCAAGGCTCTGTGCTGTTTCTGGGGAAACAGCACCCAGAGGGTCAGGGAAGGCCTCACAGATGGTGGTACCATGGAGCTGGGTCACGAAGAATGAGTAAAGGTTTGCCTCTGGGCCCAGGGCCTGATTCCAAGGGGGCAAAGCCAGTCGGCCCCAGCGCCCTCAGACCCCACTCATTGCCCCTTTTGGCCCTGCTCAGGACCTTCCAGCAGTGGGCTTCCACCCCTCCTTTGATCCCAGCACAGAAGATTCAACTCAAGATCAAGGCCCTAAGCCCCGTGGAGCCACCTAATATGAGACTAAGTTTGACTATAGATTCCTTCAGGTACCAACTCCTGGTTCTACTGCACCCCTGACCTGGGGCTGACCACCAAACCACACCACAGGGCATCCCAGCCTCAAAGGTGGGGGTCAGCTACCCAGGTCCAGGCCTCACTCCACTGTTCATCCTTAGTACGACCCAAGTTGGGTCATCCGTCATCCCGGGACCTCAATATGTGAAATGGCCATTCCCTCATTTAAACATCCATCTATCCATCCTACATCCATCCATTTATCCATTCATCAACCCACCCATCTATACAACCATTCATTCATCCATCTGCCCACCCATCCACTCGTCCATTCATTCATGCAACCCTCAACTACCTCTTTAACCATCCACCCATCTAACCCAACCACCTCCCATCCATCCCCTCATCTAACCATCCAGTTTAACAATCAGTCCCTATGTTGAGCAGCAGGAACAGACATAAAAATATATATATATTAGTCCTCCGTCCTTAAAACTCTCTCAGATTAACTTCTTCCCCTCCCTACCTCTCAGTCATTTAGAGTAGGCATGTGAGGGCCCAAGTGGCATCATTGTTTGGGAGGAAACAATGAAGGCTATTGTTGCATGTATGGCTCTTGTGTGGCATGGAAACCTCCATGCCCTGCGCGTTTCTTCAGGGCCTTCCGCAAGAGGTAGTCAGTATGGCCTCTGCCTGGCCCTGGGGCTTCCCTTCACTCCAATTTCTCACTCCAGAGATGCCAGGTGCTGACCTGAAAGGGATTTCAAAGGGATTGGGGGAGAGGAAAGAGCTTCTGCCAAGACTGAAAATCACCACTGAGACTCAGTTTTTCTACCAGAAATGGCACAGCCTCTCAGCACTAGGGAGATATAAGGAATGTTCTGGCTCCAGGCCTGTCACTACCCAGTTGTGTAACCGTGAGCACATCCCTGCCATTCTCTGGACCTCAATTTTCCAGCCAGTGCAGTGTGAGGGGTGGTCTCTGGGTCCTCCCAGCTCTGAGATGGTCCCTCTTGATTCTCAAATCCTTTCCAGCCTGGGTGGGCCTTCCCCTCTGACAATGGAGCCTCTCTGACCGGCCCACACACAAGGAGGGGTAGGAGATGACGTGGTTGGTGTCCAGGGCCCTGAGTCCTCTGGCTATTCAAGCCTCCCTCCCCTGACACAAACAACCCTCAGTCACCTCCCCCTCCCACCCCCCAGAATCTGGGCACAGCTGGGGCTTGCTTTGCCCTGGCCACCTCATGAATCACCCCTCTATGGTCCCCCCGGGGGAGTGGTCCAGGGAGCATCCTACGCCCCCTGCGGGGTGAGGGCCAGAATCACGGCACTCAAGCAGGCAGTGTCTACAGGAACAATGGGGGCCTGTGGCTGACAGCCGGAATGCAGCCATTGTCCTGCCCTGGCCCCCAACCCCAAGGCCTCAGGTCCTCAGGCCGGGCAGGCTGGCGTGGGTCGGTGCGTCAGGCGCTCGTGTGCCAGGGCTGGGACACATGGCCTGCTGCTTCCCTTCTCTGGGCAGGCTAGCTGGTGGGCCAATGGGCCAGACCCCACCTCCACACACAGCCTCACAAAGGATCCCATGCACAGGGTGAGGAGAAGCAAGACGGGACCCACGGAAGCCCAGCCGGCCTCCAACCCACCCTCCCCAGGGTACCTAGAGCAGCCTCAGAGAAGGGGCCTTGAAGCTCTGAGATCCAAGCTATACATCACAGTGGGGAGGGGGACCACATTAGAATAATGCAGGATTAGAATGGGGTTGCTATAGCGACGTATTAGGGCAATACATCTAGGGAGTCCCAGCCCCTTGGTGATGTATGACTCTGCTCAGCTGAGGGGAGCAGGGGGAGGGGACCTGTCCCGCTGCTTCCAGGGAGAGCAGACACCAAACACTCTCTTTATTGGGCTCCAAAAATAGGCTTCTCAGGATCCTGTCAAGACTGAGAGAGATACCCTGCCAGCCAAGCTCAGACAACCCCACTTTAGTCCATCCATGCTCAACTCTGCTGCAACTTCACACTCAGCTCCAGCCCCCCGTGCCCCCTGCCACGCTCAGCCCCTCTCCATCTCAGCCCCTCCAGGCTCTGTCCTTTCTGCCTCAATGCCAAGGACCATCCCCTACTCCCTCCCAGCATCCAATGGGATTAACAGGACTATATCTGTGGAGGAAGGGGGGTCGTCTAGAAATACTCCTCCATCAAACCACTCAAAGCTGTTAATTTGAGAGACGCCTAGAGACTAAACCTGAGGGCACACAGCAGTCTGTTCCCTTCTCACCCACAGGCCTCCCCACGCCAGAACCCCCCTCCAAGCCCAGGTCTGGGAATTTAACTTCCCTCCACATACCCCCAGGATCACCAAGAGGGTGTATAGGTGACTAGCCCCAGCAAAAAAAAAAAAAAAATTGTGTGGGGCTCCCAAGAAAGAACTCAGTAAAAGTCTTCAAGTAGCCTAACCGGTTTGGCTTATTGGATAGAGTGTCAGCCTGCAGATTGAAGGGTCCCAGGTTCGATTCCAGTCAAAGGCATATACCTTGGTTGCAGGCACATCCCCAGTAGGGGGTGTGCAGGAGGCAGCTGATGGATGTTTCTCTCTCATAGATGTTTCTAACTCTCTATCCCTCTCCCTTCCTCTCTGTAAAAAATCAATAAAATATATATTTTTTTTAAAAGTCTTCAAGTAGCCTAACCAGTTTGGCTCACTGTATAGAGCATCAGCCTGCGGACTGAAGGGTCCCAGGTTCGATTTCGATTCTGGTCAAGGGCATGTACCTTGGTTGCAGGCACATCCCCAGTAGGGGGTGTGCAGGAGGCAGCTGATGGATGTTTCTCTCTCATAGATGTTTCTAACTCTCTATCCCTCTCCCTTCCTCTCTGTAAAAAATCAATAAAATATATGTTAGAAAAAAAAAAGTCTTCACGTAATGTGTGTAATATTATACAACAAAGTCAGGCCATGGGCTCCCTTTCAAAGTGCTGTATCAAGTCATTTGTACCAGCTTGTCCCATTTCAGAGGCCCTGGGCCTCAACCCCCAGGGCACTTCAGGGAAAGATTCTCTTGAGATACCCCCCTTTGCTCTATCACCTTAGCAACTTGGTGAGGAATAGGAGGAAAGACCAATTACCCCTTTTAAGAATCATCGGTGTGCCTGTGAGAATATGCCTGTCTTCCTCTGTCTTAACTTGCCTTCTGTGTACCCATGTCTGTGTGTAACTCTCATCGTGTGTGTGTGTGTGTGTGTGTGTGTGTGTGTGTGTGTACGCACACACACACACATCTTGCTTCCTCACTGAATGGTAATTTTTAGTTAATTCAACTGATCACAATAATTACAAAACCCAAAAGAGTCTTTCTTTTTCCTTTTGAAAGTGACGCTCTGGTCGTTTGCGGGGGTAAGGGGGTCGCTCCAGTCAAAGCTGGAAGATGCTGACAATCAAAGTTACCTCCTCCCATCAGAGGAGAACATGGGTAGGAGACATAGCTCTCTACATGTATGCACTCCTGCCCATGAACACACATAGACACACACACGTATATACTGTGGCCCTGCCCTGGTGGTGTCCCCACGATGGGAGAAACCAGGTTCATCCTTGATTGGAAAGAACCGACAAAGGGAGTTTCTGCTCTCACTATCCTTCACCCTCTGGGTGCCTCCTTTCTAACACACAGGCGTACATGCACACACATCCACACACAGCAGAGGGGAGAGGAGGACTAAGAGAAGGCAGGTGAAGGCAGAGTGTGTGTGCCCAGAGGGCAGTTCCTGGGGTGGGGGTGGCAGGGTGCCCAGGGCATGGAGTGGGCAGGAGAGCTTCATGGCTTCCTCTCTTCCCTAGCCAGCGACCAAAGGTCAGCCCAGGCGGCTCGGCCACGTGCGGTCCATCCACCCCCGTCAGGTCATGTGAGACCAGGACCAAAGCCTCATCAACACGCCATTGTCCTCCAGAGCCCAGCCTTGTCTTGGGAGAACAAGTGCGGCCCTCCAGCCCAAGGCTAGTCAGTGCACTGGGGGGCTGGCCCAGGGACCACAGGGCCTAAGGGGACCCTCCTGAGAAATGGGAGAGAGCAGCTCCCACTGGCACTGAGAGTGCCTGGGGTGGGAGCAGGGGGAGGAAGGACCCACTTTCTCGTGTTCCCTCTGAGGGGCACATACACCAGAATATGCCACCGCCGCCGCCGCCCGCCCATTCCCCAATGCTCTGGAGAGGAAATTGAGCAAAGCAGAGAGGGACGAAGAGTAGCCCTGAAGGTCATCTTGCACGTCAGCACTGGGATGGGCCCCAGAGCCCCTTGCACCCTGGCTCCCAGCCTGGACCACAACACAGGCTCCATTGACTCTTGGGCACCCTCTTTCCCAAGACGCATGCAAAGCTGTGGGCTCATGGCTTCTGCCCACGGGCCCCTGGCCCCATAGGACCCACCCAGGGAAGGAGGCCAGAGCTGGATGGATGGATGGCCATGGGTGGACACAGTTCCCAAGGAGCTGGTAGAGGAAGGAAGGAATGGATGCTGCACCTACAGCAGAATCTCTTGAATCTCCCACAGCCAATCGCTAGGCCCTGTCCTACCCGGCCTGGAGTAGAGGCCAAGATCTTGGGGGCCCAGCTAGGACAGACTCTGCCAGTGCCACTTCTACCCATCCCTCATCCATATTTATTCCTGGCAAAAACAGGGACCCTCCACCCCCACCTGCGCCACTGAGACTAAACCTGGGGCAAAGCCAGCCCGGCCCACCCTCTGTCTCCCACAAGGGAAGTCAGGTGGGGAAGGGTGGTTGTGTCTGGGGGAGGAGGATTGGAGGAAAGCCGGGCTCCAGCAAGGGGAGGGCTGCCCCAGCAGGATGACAGAGAGATGATTAAACCCACAGAGAAGATTGATAAGGGAGCTAAACAGCTGCAGCTCTGCAAGGTGGGCTGGGGACAAATCTCATCTTGTCCTGGCAGCACTCAGAGCACTGGGGGGCTGGGCCAGCAAGACTGAGCTCATGACCTACACAAGCTCTGAGCAGGAGCAGGGGTCTGCTCCCACCTTCTTCCCCCAAGGCCTCTGAGGGTGCCTTCCAGAGCCCAGCCCTCATTCCTGCCAACTCAGAGCTCCCTCCCCGCCTCACACCCCTCGGCACCTGGGCAGCGTGCCCTTCTCACCAGTGCCCCCTTCACCCACAGCATCTCTGCCACAGCTCTCACTCTCGTTATTATTAGATGTGATTTACAGCGGAAATGCTTAGTCAGACAACCAAGACTCCCCAGACAGAGGGAGTGGGAGAGGAGAGTCCATGGGAGGTGGCCCCCCCTGGGCAGGGTCATCAGAGAGAGAGAGACGGGGCTCCAGGATGAACAGGAGGTTCATCTCTCCTATTTCTCTGGTCGGCTCCAGGCCCAGGAGCCTCACAAGAGTCTCTTGGACATCCTGACCCCTTTTCTGACCTCCCCCTGGCCTGTCAGCTTTATCCTGTCAGTCTCTTATCTTGCCTGGCAAGGGCACAGCCCAGGGACCTGAAGTCCTAAATTCAAGGTGGTTCCGCGGGGCGGTTTCCTCACACCAGGGCTGTAGTTCAGAAGGCAGCCCCTGACTCCCAGAGAGGGAGAGAGGCAGGAGAAGTGCACTGCTGGGGCCCCGGCCCCACTCTGCAGGCAGAGGACCCGGGCGCTGTGCGTTCCTTCAGGTGGACGTCCAAAGGCACAAGAATCTGGGGAGCACACACCCGCTCCTGCTTCCACCTTGCTCAGAAGAGCTCGGGGGCAGGTCCGTGTCTGCTCCCTGGGTCTCTGACTCCCTGGCAGGGAGGAACTGGGCATTGTTGCCAAAAATAAACGTTCCCTCTCCCGCTCCCTGGCTCCCGGCTCCCGCTCATTAGGATGCGTGGCGTTTGGCTGCGGTCCCACACCTTGCAGCTCATTATAAATATGCAGTCGCTGCTGGCGCTACCCCAATCATCTCTGCAATCAGAGCTTTTAATTAGGTTAATTAAATTGTATCAAATCTCGCAGGGACGCAGTTCACTGATGCTGATGAGGCAGCCAAAACAGACCCCAGCTCCTCCGCTAATGAAGGCCGCTGCTGCCTGCGCAGCCAGGGAGCCCGAGCGCATAATAAACGGAGCCTCCTCTGGGAGGAGCTGCTGCCCAGGCCTGAGCTCCGGGACCTGGCAGGGGGTCTGCATCAGCTCACCCGGCTCCAGCTTGGGCAGAGCTCCCACCCACCCGGGGACTACCCCCTTCCCTGGAGAACAGACTGGGGCAGCTTCAGGAGCCAGGGCAGGTGGGCAGTGTCAGGGCCATGAGCACCTGCCACCCCCACACAGCAGACGTAGGTGTGCCCCCAAGATCCACGGACTCCCTCTGGGGTTCCTTTCTTACTTTCCCCCCAGAATGACCCAATAAGGCCAGAACACACACACACACACACACACACACACACACGGCCCTGTCGCTGCCCCTCTGAACTGTCTTATTAAACAGGGAGGCCAGGCAGAGACCAGAAAGCTCATTCAGCCACTGGCGGCCTAGTCTCCATCTGCCATGGAGGCCATCTGCCCCTGTGGGGAGTGGAGGTGGTTTTTAATGCTACCAGCCAGTAACAGGAGGGGGTGGCACCCCCATCTCCATGTGCCAGATGGACCCTGCATCTTCCCACCTCCCTACCACTCCACCTAAAGAGCCCTAAGGGGCTCTAGCCCCCGACCTCCTGGGATCAAATTGGCTCCTTCCCTGGCCCCTGCCCATCCTGAGCGGACTGTCCTAGGCCCAGGCAATTCACTGCTGGCGGCTGGAGACCACAGGCTGCAGAGCGAGGGGGCCTGGAAAGGTCCTAACCTGCCTTTAAGCAGGAAGGCAAGTGCTGCCACCTCCAAAGGGGCTGTCCCCGACATGCTACTCAGCCTGGCTCCAACCCCCTGCTCTTAACCCCTCCAGCACGGTCTACAGGCCTGTCGGGCCTGCCGCAGAGCGCTGGGGAGATAGGATGGGGAAATTTTCAGTGCTCTCGGGACAGGCTGTTTCTGCTGTAGAAGCTGTTTTTTTGGTTTGGAAAGGTGTTTTTTTTCCACCCAGTAATGTGAAAACATGAAACCTGAAACCAACCCCCCACATTTGCCACCTCAGAGCCTTTGGGGTAACTAGGAGAAAGCCGTAAATGAGTCAGGCTGATTCAGAGCAGGGGGTGCTGCTCAGGTGCCTCGGGGCACCACAATTTCATTAACACTTATGATCCGAGCATGGCCGGCAGGTGACAGACGACAGGAGGAAAGGGAAAGGCTTCCTCCCCACCCTCTTTTTCACCCCAAACACAGTCCCCAGATCTGCGCCTCTTGTCTAGAAACAGCTAGGCCCTTGGCTCTGTGCTGGACCAGCCCCTAATGCCACCCCCAAAGCAGGGGCCCAGAGCCGTTCTACTGCCCTCGCTCCACGCAGTCTGCTTCCCTCCCACAAGAGGGGAGGTGGCCACTGCCCTTCCTCAAGCCCTCCAGTGAAGCAGGAGAGAATGGACAGGGAGAACTAGGCACAGACCAGGGTTAGGGACATGCAGGGAATGAGATGGACCCAGGAATAAGGAGCAGATGGCTTACAGGGAGTGTGAAGCCGGGCGACACCCTTCCTTTGACCAGAGCATTGAGGAGAGGCATGACCGGGCTGCCCCTCGGCCTCCTAACTCAGTGGTGGGCTTGAGACGGAAGCTCTGCCCGCCTGGAGTTTCACAACTTCTCTCTGATCCATGCCGGCACTTTCTGCTGAGACAGACCCAAGTTGCTGGGTGGGAGCCCTGCCAGCCGGGAGGCCCCGTGACCTGGCTGGTGAGGGAGTGCACCCTCTGACCCCAGGAGGCAGCTGCACAAGCCCAAGAACCTGCCGGCTCAGCCCCAAGACCCAAGACGGGATCTCGAATCCGCCCCCAATCCCTCCACTCACCTGGGGCTTTGGGCCAGGACTCCCACCCACGCTTTGGCCCGCCCTCCCCCGACAGCCTGGCACAAGGCTCTGTGAACTGACGCCCTGAGAAAGCTTGAGGAAGGGAGGCCAGCACCATACACCCACTTGCCTCACTCTTTCAAGTCCCAACAGGCCCTGGCCTGGCCAGCCCCCACAGGTCGGCAGCGCGTCTGTGTCTGCTGGCTGCCTTCCCTGCTGGAGGACGTGCGGCTCATTGCTCTCTGCCCCGCCGCCAGCTCTAAACAAACACACAACACTGCGTGCAGAGACCCTACCAGGTCTTGGGGGAACCACCCTCTGGACAACCTGGGAGTCCGAGACATTTCCTCCGTGGACCTCGTTAGAAAAGGAAGGGGAAAGCTCTCCCCTCCCAGCCCCGTCTTGGAGCCACACTAACCTCCCGCTGGGGGAGACGGGGCAGGAGAAACCCTTTTTTAATAAGAGCTCTCCTCGTGGCATTAAATCCAATAAACATATACACACCGAGCACCTATGGAGTCCAGGGTGCTGCCCCCTGAAGCAGTGTGCCGAGTTGGCTGGGCGCCAGCACCCTGAGAACGAACCTGAGAAGGGGCAGCAGCTCCACCTACTGGACCCTTTCCACCCTGTCACCAGGAATCAGTTCTCCAGGAGAAAGATTTTACTCAACAAAGCTAGGGCTTGACACTCCTGCTTTGGTCAGAAGGGCCCTCAGCTGTGGCAACGGACCAAGTGTCTGCTGGGAGCCTGGGGGAGAAGGGAGGTTCCATGTGGTCCAGGTAGTTGCTGCGTTGGAGACTAGGGTTGCACAAGAGACCTGAACCACACAAGTTCTGACTCACAGAAATGCTCCCCACCTCTGCAGGCTGCCCACACTCCCCTTGGCACACACAGCCAGAGCAGCAGGCCAAGGGCCCAAACCGCCCTCGGGCCTGGAGGGGCGGGTCCTAAGGAACCAAGCAATGGGCCAGGAGTCTGAGGTCTCACTGAACACCAAAGCCATCAGAACGCCAGGCTCCTTGAAGCTGGAGCCTGTGTCTTGGGTTAGTCACAAGGGACGGCCAATCTCTTCCTTTAGGATCCTGGAGCCTGAGACAGCCCTCCGTGTGACAGCAACTCCAACACCTCGCTCTATCCCGTACGATTCTGCATACTTCCAGCCTGGAACGTATGCTACTCCAAGATGGACTTCCAGCTCCTCCTGGCCCGTGCACATGCCTCTCCGAGCATCACTGGGAACCTAGATATCATGTAGGGCAGTGGTTCTCAACCTTCCTAATGCCTCGACCCTTTAATACAGTTCATGTTGTGGTGACCCCCAACCATAAAATTATTTTCGTTGCTACTTCATAACTGTAATTTTGCTACTGTTATGAAGCGTGATGCAAATATCTGATATGCAGGATGTATTTTCATTGTTACAAATTGAACATAATTAAAGCAGTGATTAATCACAAAAACAATATGTAATTATGTGTTTTCCGTTGGTCTCAGGTGACCCCTGTGAAAGGTTCGTTCAACCCCCAAAGGGGTCGCGACCCACAGGTTGAGAACCGCTGATGTAGGAACTAGTGTGAGTGAAACCCCAGTGGGGAGTTCGTGTACCAGAGGGTAAGTCGTGCACGTACCTGTTCACGAGGCCTGAGCAGTCTGCGCCTTGTGCCATCTGTTAATGCGAGAGCCTATGAGGTGCATGTACCTTGGTGTGGGCGTGCGCTTCAGGAGGAGGCATGTACAGTAAACGCCCTGCCATCCTTCACCTTCCTGACCAGCAGAGGCAGGAACAGATTGCTAATTGGTCTGCTCACTCCTCTGTCCAACACCTATGTCGCGAGCTCCTTCCCTGGCCAGGACTCCAGTCTCTATGTCGTAAGTCTATCAACATTTACTTAGCTCCCCACCAGAAGGGAGTTCACCCAAGACTGGGAAGCACTTCCTGAAGGCAAAAGCTACAAGCTTCTATTGCCCTGGCCCTTCCTCCTATCGTCCAGGGCCCCCAGATCTCAACCCCGCTGGGTACACCATGAGGCTTTCCTGTCAGGCTTTGTACAGGAACCCGGCAGTTACGGGAACCTAACTTTTAACGATTTTTTGTTCCAATCCTTAAAATCCATGCATAGCTGTTCACCCTCCAGGGGACGGGTTGTAAGCAAGCCTCCCAGAATCCTGCTCTTCCCACATTTCCTCTGAGTGTGTTCAGTTCTGCCCGAAGGGCTTTGGCCCACCAACCCTATATGGGCAGGTTAGGGACGGGTGGGACTCTGGGAAGAGAAGCAAGCTACCACACACCACCTAGGGTCCAATTCTCCAAGATGAAGAAGGGCTGTTCCAAGCCATTTACAGCCTCGGACTCACACGTTGGCCGGGAGCACAGAGGGCAGGAACGGAGAGCTGGGCCTGTGCTGACTTGAGCTTCAATAGAGAAGAGGTGGCCCTGTGGGTTCCTAGTTCCAAGGGTTTCTATCTACAGCTGTAAAGTGTAAGAAAAAACTCCTCCTTGGCTAACTAATGAAGCCATACACCCAACAAATGCAGAATGAAGAGTAAAAAATCAGTCTATCCTCTGGATAAAACATTATGTAAACATGAAAAATAAGATTTCATTTTTTCTATGAGCATATATTGCATTGCTGTTTTAAAATTTAGTGATGTTCAAATGGATAAGAGCAAATTATTTAAGTGAAAAAACTAAAATATAATTACAAAAAAATCTAGTGCATACCTCTACAAAATGGAGGCAATAAGCCAGAATGCTCATACTGTTCACCTCCACCACTGTCCGAGCTCCCAGCACTGTAAGTATGCAACAGCTATTTATTGTTCTAGAATAAGTATTGGCATTAAAATGAACTCATTTATTTCCCAAACTTGCTGTAATGAGATATGAAGCTTTCATAATTTTTAAAAAAGTAAGTATATAAAAATAAGACTAATTTCACAACCCAAAACCATAAGAGGGGAAAGGAGCATTGATGTTGTTTATATCAAATGTCAGATCTGCAATAAATTATAATTACAAACAGGAACACCATCTCATTTATACGAATGGAATTTGAAGTTACTGGGGGGAAAGGACATAGAATTCTTTTCCATTTGGAATGACAAGGCTTATCTATAACACTTCAACGTTTCCGGCGACTCTGAAATTTGTAAATAGCAGGGGAGTTCACCGTTTCTTTCTTCACCTTCACCTTCCGAGTTTTATCCTATAAAAGAGTAAAAGGTTACCAGTACATAGCAGGAGAGGCTTTTGTAAAACAGGGAAGTTCGTAACTACCTATTAGGAAACCCCTCATTCTGCCCTTGTCAAAGTGCAGGAGAGACGAGCCCCACCCCAAGGCAACCCCAGGAGGCACGAATCAACTTCCCCGCTGGGCACCTAGTGTGTAGAGATTCTTGGGAAAACTGAGAAGGTACTCAAATCATTTTTTTGGGGGGGTAGGGCTTATTCTCTCACAAACCCCAGTTGAGAAAGGCACAACTCAATGATCTGCAAAGCTGAAGAATTTGACATTTAGAGGAATCATAATATGAAAGGGGCATCTTATATTCCTCAGTTCTGTTATTTATCTACACAATGTTGCCTATTTTTAAACACCAATGAGAGACACCCACTGTTTTGTTAACCTGTTTAAATGTTAAAGATAGCTGCTCATAAGCTATAAAGTTCATATGCTACCCGATCCTACCCTTTGCTGTTCCAGAGCACTGACTAATAAGCCTCTTATTACCTTCTTAATCAAGGCACATTTCAACACTGTCAGAGTAGCAGACACTGGCTCAAACCGCTGCCCCTGAGGAGCAGACATTTTCACCGGGGTTGATTTACACACAGCTGAAATCCAGCCTCAGTTAAGACCTTCACAAGGGGAAAAAAAAAAAAAAAAAGCCTAAGGCTCTCTCCTCACCAGAAGATCTTTGCGTGTTTGAATTTTCTGTGCAATGACGAACAATTTCCTCTCGCGTTCAATCCGCTGTGTCAGGCAGTTATACTGCTTTTGCCTTTCTTTAGCTATCCGCTGCAGAGGAAACACACACATGTTCAATAAAACACTTCACAGGACAAAAAATAAGTAAGAAATTGTTTCTTAATCCACTTAAGCCGAAATGCATAAATGGTTTTACCAACTCCCTTCTTATACCAGAATAGATGATACTGTATGTTACTAACAAGTAAGGATACTATAAAGCTGTCCATTTTAGGAACATCACATCTTGAGCTGAACTTCCAGAGCCTTGGGGACTTGCCCGGGACACGTGGTTCACCTGGAGCAGAGTCAGGACTGTCCCGAGCCTCACGGTCCTCAGGAATCTTTCCACTACTACCCTCAGCTGCTTCAACCTTCATGCGAGTGTCCGGTTACCTAAGGTGATGCAGAATGAGCCAGTACTGGAAACCCTGCACAGGGAGTAGGGGAAAGAGAAGGGCACCAGGCAGTGTACTGGTGCCCAAGAACCGCAGCTGAGAGCAGGCATTTGTCAGCGGTAGCTGACCTGAGAATTCCCACTGCTGATGATGCCTCCAACACCAGTGTTCCTTCAATTTGGGGGCATTGTAAACCTCTAAGAAACTGAGGAAAGCTTTGGGTTATTTCTTGAAATAAATGTACTTATGTGTGTCCAAATTTGTAGGGCTCTTCTCTCATGGAACCCAGTTGAGAAAGGTAGAATTTTTTATTTTTCTTAAAAAATTTTTAAATGTTTTTACTGATTTCAGAGAGAGAGAAGGAAGAGAGAGAAACATCGATGTGAGAAAGAAACACGGATCAGCTGCCTCCTGCACGACCCCCAGTGGGGATCAAGCCCACAACCCAGGAATGTGCCCTGACTGCGGATGGAACCAGCAACCTCCTGGTGTATAGGATGACGCTCAACCAACTGAGCCACAGCAGTCGGGATAAGAAAGGCAGAACTAAATTATCTCAATGTGCATACACGTAGATACCTATTTGCTCAAAATGTCAGTGGGAAGAGGGTGTTCAGACTCCTAAAGCCCATTTGTGGACTGCCCACCCCTTCCAACTTACAGACTGAGCATTCCTTTGCAATCCACCCACAGCACTCTCTTAATAAAAATAATTTTCCTTTAAACACAACTATCAAAAGAAACACTACTAGACAAAAATGGCGGGATCCAAACTTTCCCAATTTCTCAAAAGTTACGTTAGTGAACTCTTTCTACACAGGAATTGGGAACTCTCATCTCCTTAGGGACTACCACAATACTTGAAAAGCATCAGTGACACAGCTAATTGAAAACACAACTAATTGGCAAACAGGGTTATCACGAGAACACTAGTCAGCCGGCTCCTCAGCTGGAAGTGTTATCTGCATAGAGGGGAATATTGCTGGGCCTCAGACTTAAACAATTGCCTGATTCTAGCATAGTCTCACAGCAGTGGCTTCAGACAGCTTTTGTTTTCACTTTATTGCACAGACTGTCAAATTTATGGGATTACCCAATATAGTCAAACTAATTAGGGGTATTTATATTACTAAGGCAAGTTTAGCTGCCTCTGAGCTAGAGAAACTGCTGTGAAATTAAACATTGGAAGCAAAGCTGATGCGGAATAAATGATTCAAATCAAAACAGAACAGCTGTCTGACTGAAACACATTGACAGCATTTTTTTTTTTTTAATGAATCAGTCAGAAGTGAGAGTTCAACTCCAGAAGGCTTTGAGAAAAGCATGTCTTCTGCACAAACCCAGTTACGGTGATGGAAAACACCATAAGGAAGAGTCAACACAAAATTTTGGTACAAATGCATAATATGAAAGACTTTTTGATACACGTATTCGCTGCTAAAGGTTCGATATCAAAGGTATAGCAGATCCCTTAATCTTCAGTGCCCTCTCCTTTCTCTGTATTTTAAAACTGTTGGCACCTGTTATAAGCCTTAAAAGCACAAAGCCCAGGGTTAGAGCTAGAATTCAAATGAAGGTCAAAAGGCCAACACCTACGCTCCTGACCACTAGGCTACCCATCCTCCAATCTGAGAAACCCAGGAACTCTTCTCCACTCCCATCCCCATCATCAAAACCTCCTTCTACTTTTCTAAGGGAACTTGATGTGTTTTCCACAAATAATTATTTTAAATTTGGTGACAAAAAAAAAAGGAATCTAGATCCTCCCACCCCTAAATTCAGACCCAAAGAAAAATGGAGTAAATTACCTTAAGTCGAGTCTGATGAGTAACTCCTTTCACTTTCTCCTTCTGCAATGTCTCTATGGTGGGTCTATTAAAGACTCTGTCCACTAATTCCGGGGCAGTTCGCAGGTGAGTTGCAATATCAAACCGCTCAACTAAAAGTCAAGACAATCCTTCAAGCACTGTCTCTAACACCAAACAACACAGAAAAATATGCTAGACCATCCCAAGAACCTTCAAACATTCCATACCTTCCTTTTTAGTGTCAAAAAAGAACACATGCTTATTCTGTTGCTTCCCCTGGAAATCCAGCAGGTGGAGCTCTGATTTTAGTCTTTCGATTTTCTAGAATACAGAATATGGTCTCATTTTACATTGGGCTCTTATAGGGTATCAGAAATGAATTTGCCAAAGTTTAAACCATTTCACATCATTATCACCAACCAGCAAAGAAACTGCTTCATTCTTTTAAAGGAAAGGACTGGTAAAATTTATCAAGCACCAACCACATGTCAGGCTTGGCATAATCCAAAACTCATTTAATCCTTACAACAAACCTATGAGATAGAAATGAGGAAAGAGCTTCATAGAGGTAAATTTGTCCATAATCTTGGGGCTAGTAAGTGGTAGAGCCAGAATTCAAACTAAGTCTGTCTCATTCCCCACATTAAACCCTTTCCACTCTACCATGCTTCTAAATCACTTTCACAATTAATTAAGCATACAATGCCAGAATAAATCAACATATCATTTTGGTCGAGGGATTTATAGTTTTCTTAACCAACGAAAACACATCAGAACAAAGAGTTTTTGGTTGTTACCTTCGCTTCCGCAACCCTTTTCATTTCTATGTATTTGACATCCTGAGTTCTCATCAGTTTCAGCTGTTCTGGAGTTACTTCTTCCTTAGTCTGCGGGATAACATGAACTCCATCCTGAAATCCAAATTCCAAAGACACATTCCCTATTAGATTAAAATCATTTCTAAGTTGTTGACTTAGTTCATGGTTGGAACAAAGACAACCCAAAGCTTTATGCAATAGCAATTCCATGCACTAGGCCCTCAGGGTGCACGGTCAATTTAGCACATCCAGTCTTCCACTCTTATAACGGCTCCAGGCATAAGACTACTCAGAGCCAGGGGCAGAAATGCTTGCTGCTCATGAAGGGGCAGTTTTGCTTTGGATACTGGCCAACAGCAGCACCTGGACCAACTAGACCAGTGATGGCAAACCTATGTATGACACACGTGTCAGAGGTGACACGCAAACTCGTTTTTTTGCTTGATTTTTCTTTGTTAAATGGCATTTAAATATATAAAATAAATATCAAAAATATAAGTCTTTGTTTTACTATGGTTGCAAATATCAAAAAACTTCTATATGTGACACGGCACCAGAGTGAAGTTAGGGTTTTTCAAAATGCTGGCACGCCAAGCTCAAAGGGTTCGCCATCACTGGTCCAGTTGGTAGAGAGAGGCTAAGAAAAGGCCAAGATTCTTTCTCTCCACCTCCGCTCCGATCCTTATTTCCTTATTGAGTCGGAGCTCAAAACACTAACTGATCCATTAGACACCCACCTGGAGTTTAACTCGAGTCATTTTATAGTAGAATTCATCTGGATTTTTTTCAAGAGCTTTCTTTCGAAGAGCTCTGAGGTATTCTTGCTTTTTCCGGTAGTCACTAAAAAGCAGGTTAAACAAGGTTCATACCCAAAAAGAAAAACACAACAATAACACAACAAGCAAACTTTACAAGGAGCTAAAGTTCGCACAAAATGAAACTCAAAAAGCCAAAGCAAAAAAAAGCAATGACTACATTTGATCCACACTCCACTGTCACTGATGTTGAGCTCCTCTCTCTGCAGGTCTTCTCCTGGTCAAATCTTACGTGAAATTAACTGTCCTATCTCACATATGTTTTAGTGCCATTTACATCATTACAAGGAGAGACCAAACAAAGCACAAATTAAAACTGGGTTCTGATTCAAGCTTTGGGCACCAAGTGACCAAATAAGATTCAGAAATTACACAATGCATTATAGCCAAGTAACCAGAATCATGGATTCTGGAGCCAGACACCCTGGGTTCAAACTTTGATTCTACCACTTCTGGCTGAGTAATCTTGGATAAGTTAGTTAACCACTCAGTATCCCCATTTAATCTGTAAATGATATGATAACAGTAGTATCCCAGAAGGCTGTTGGGAGGAATAAATGAGTGTAAAAGTTGTAACTCCCCTGGAACACTGCCTGCCCAGTAGCAGCCCTCAGTTATTATTATTAGCCTTAAAAACTCGGAGACCCAGAGCAACCCATCGCCCACCATCTGAACCAGGAGCATAAAAAGGACTTCAACTAACAAATAATCATAAAGTATTTTGCAAATAAAGTGCTAGCGAAGAAGAAGAATGGGATAATTGTTTTGCAAAATGTTTTCAGAGTTCATTATCACCCACGCTCAGTCTCATGAATCCATCTTTCACATCTCTTCATTCCACACCACACACATGGTGATGTAAGAGACTCAACAACTGGAATTTTAGATTTTATCTTGCACTTCAAGAAAAGGGAGTGAAAAAAGACTCAGCTTTTGGCTCAAACACCAAGGCAGGGGCAAATCAAAGCCACTATGAGAAAATGATCTGTAGCAACACAATAAAAAAAAAAAACTCACAATGCAACTACAGTTAAATAAATAATGCTCTGCTAAACAAAGACAGAAGTTTAGGGTCACAGACAAGTATCTGACAGGCTGCCAGAGCTTTGGCCATTTTATCAATGGCAGGAAATTATCCCGTTGGACACTCGGGCAATTCAACTGCAGCGCAGAGAGACTGGAAGCTTTCTTGGCAGCATCTCTACCAGAAAGACTGAACTCACTTTGCACGAAGTTTGTAATCTTTCTTTTTCTCCAGCAGGCCCAGATGTTTTCGAAAGCCAGGCTAGAAAACAAAAGAAGAAAAAGTGTTACGTTTCCTGACAACATGATGGGAACAAGCATCTCTGGGGCGCTCAGTCAATCCATGTCCTTGGAGCCAACGTGCTCCCCTATTCCCTCCCCTCCCCCAACCGGGCTCTGCCTAAGGAGGAGAGGAGCTGTGCAGGTGCCAGAGAGGTCATCAGCACTGCCGTAGTAGTTGTCCTGGCCTATTAAGGACAGGGAAAGGCAACAATGACTCGGCACTAAGCAAGCAGTTGCCAGTTGTACTAAAATTACTACAGACTTAATCCAAGGGTTTATAAAATACTACGAAGGGAAAATATAGTAACAGGCAACTGTGGTAAGAGAGCTAAATTTAGAGACTGGAGAACTGGATTCAAATGCAAGCTTTACCTCTTACCAATTTGTGACCTTGGGCAAATCACTTAACTTCTCTGAGCTGCTGTTTCCCAACTATAAAATGAAAATAATAGCCCTAACCGGTTTGGCTCAGTGGATAGAGCGTTGGCCTGCGGACTCAAGGGTCCCAGGTTCGATTCCGGTCAAGGGCATGTACCTTGGTTGCGGGCACATCCCCAGTAGGGAGTGTGTAGGAGGCAGCTGATCGATGTTTCTCTCTCATCGATGTTTCTAACTCTCTATCCCTCTCCCTTCCTCTCTGTAAAAAATCAATAAAATATATATTTAAAAAAAAAAAAAAGAAAGAAAATAATAGTACCTATTTCTCGTGGTTATCATAAGGATTCCATAAACCTCTGTGAGTGGTAGTGTCTGGACTTGGCTTGGCACATAACAGGTGCCCAGCATATGTTTACTGTTATTATTATACCTTTGGTACAAAGTATGAAAGAAAACCACGTATGACAGAACATACTTTCTATGACACAGAACTTGGATAGCACAGAAGGTACAAGGATTATATCTTGCTGTTATCTTTCCACAAGCTACCATTTGTTGAGCATTTAATACAGGGGTCCTCAAACTTTTTAAACAGGGGGCCAGTTCACTGTCCCTCAAGCCGTTGGAGGGCCGGACAATAGTTTTAAAAAAAAACTATGAACAAATTCCTATGCACACTGCACATATCTTATTTTGAAGTAAAAAAACAAAACGGGAACAAATACAATATTTGTATTTGCATGTGGCCCGCGGGCCGTAGTTTGAAAACCCCTGATTTAATATATATCAGGGTCTGAGCTAGATGCTTTTGCATAAAGTATCCTAACAGGCCACATTTATTAAGTACTTACTCTGTTACAGAGCAATCTGCTATGCTCATCAATTATGATCACATTTAATCCCCACAACTATCATGGAAAGTAGGTAAAGCAAAGAAACGGCTATCCCAATATTCCAAAAGGGAATAAAGTTTAGAGAATGACTTGCCCAAGAACACAGAACTAGTAAGTGGCAAAGCTAGAATTAGAATCCATTCTATCTGGGGCCACAGTCTGTACTCTTCCCCTCCCCACTGGACTGCATCCTTTTCTGCTCTGAACAATCTTAACTTTTTTTTTTAGAGAATTTGTATGAGTTTATTTGAGCCAAACTGATGACATATACAGGGGAGCAAGACATCAAATGCTCCCTAATCTCAACTTTTGAGGAACTGCATACACTTCTCCATTGTTTAAACTTGTATAATAATTTTTAACAGTCACCTTTCTCATCTATCATCTCTGAAGTGACGCAATAAAGAATTCAATATTTAAAAATAATACCCAAAACCTCTCCTGATAATTTTTATTTTAATTACAGCAGATAAAGAAGACTGACAGAGAGTAGAGAAAGAAAACTCAAGGGTCAAATGGGCAACATCATGAGGCAGAAATCTTGAAAGCTCCGTGTCACTTGAATGTATATCGGCATTATAGAAAAAATCCTGGCACTGCATCTGAAATAGTTCACATAGTTACACCACCCCCTCCATACAGAATATCTTCAATAGCTCCCCACTGC
Source organism: Myotis brandtii (assembly GCF_000412655.1). Classification (NCBI taxonomy): domain Eukaryota; kingdom Metazoa; phylum Chordata; class Mammalia; order Chiroptera; family Vespertilionidae; genus Myotis; species Myotis brandtii. The sequence continues at coordinate 3,388,798 of NW_005360425.1, read as the reverse complement.
CTCAATGAAGAATCAATAGGATAAAGTCCAAACTTGACCCAAATAGGAAATGCTCTTGTCAATGTGTTTGCCAACCTTTACAGATGGCCTTCTCCACACCTCTCCCACGAAGACCCTCTATTCCTATTCAGACATGGCCATGTCTTACTCACTACCTGCCTTCAAAGCCCTCTATCTCCTCTGCTAATCTAAACCAACTACTTACAACTATGACTCTAGACACACATTCAATCTCTTTAAGCATCAGATGCCTCATTTGTAAAATGAGGACCATGTCCCCCACATAGGGATGCTGTGGGATCATATGAGATAATCCTTGTACAGCATGTTGAGCTGTACCTAACATACAGTCAGTGCTAAAAAAGTGACAGCTACTAGCATTGCCTTTCAAGTCCAACAAGTTTCATCATGATGCTTTCTCTCATCTCTCTACTCTTCCCACTCAAATTCCTCATTTGGCATTTTTTATGTGCCACCTCTTATAAAATTGCCTCTTTATTCATCTTTTAGTAGCCTCTGGATTCAAAACACTTGGTCTGATGCTTGGCTTTGCCACTTGCCAACTATAGCTATATGTCTTTGGGCAAATTACTTACCCTATCTGAACCTTAGTATCCTCATCTGCAAATGTGAAAACACAATAGTACACTTCCACCCACTGTTGGGAGTTATGTAAATGAGATAATGAGAGGACAGCATTTTGCACTTTGTCTGGCTCAGGCACACAGTAAACACTTCTAGCTATGATTACTTTTAGCTAGATCCACACACAGGTCCAAACAAGGTGGCAAATTACACTATTGTTCCCAGCACACCACGAGCACACACCAAGTAAACAATAAATGTTTGATAAATGCGATTAAGCAGGAACACTGAACTGTGGTTAAGAGGCCTTAGTTTGCCCGGCCGGCGTGGCTCAGTGGTTGAGGATCGACCTATGAACCAGGAGGTCACGGTTCGATTCCCAGTCAGGGCACAAGCCTGGGTTGGGGGCTTAATCCCCAGGTGGGGCATGCAGGAGGCAGCCGATCAATGATTCTATCTCATCATTGATGTTTCTATCTCTCTCTCCCTCTCTCTTCTCTGAAATCAATAAAAATATTTTTTTTTAAAAAAGGCCTTAGTTCCATTCCATCAGCTGGCCACACAACTTTAGGCACATCCATCTCCCTCTCTTTCTCATCTGTAAAATGAAGTCTTTCTGAATTGGTATTATGGCATTCCCACAATTTGTCTTGCAAGTGTAGAAATGGAATAAATTGATTCTGCATACATTAAGCGAATGTCTACTCAACCTCCCCACACACACACACACACACACACACACCCTCCAGAGAAGTCCTACAAATGTTTATTCGGCCTGAATTTGGTGTTTGTGACTGGGCACGTCACTTCAGCTCTCTGGGCCTCAGTTTCCTCATCTGTATAATGGGGGTGAAAAACACCAACATTACAGGGTGAGACATAAACAAAAAGCCCACGATGATGACACTATACTCATAACATCGGTTCTCTTCGGGCACCGCCCCTATACGCAGCGAGCGGAGCCGAGCACCTTAGGATGAGGGTGCCAGTTCCAGCCGGGGCGCTTACTGGCTGTGTGAGCTTCGACTTCAAGTTCCGCCGGGGTCAAGCCCTTTACACACAGCACCCCATTTAGTTATCTCATTTAAAACTTGCAAGATAGTTTTGATTATCCCCGTGCTCTCCCCAAAAAAGAACGACAGGTCCTTCTTCGCAGAGCCAAGAGGCTCCATCCCAGCCACGCCGGCGTCATCACCATATATTTGCATTTATTTACTCGCAGTGTCAGAGTACAGACCCGGACCCGCAAGCAAAGAGGGGGGGTTGGGGCGAGAGAAGCACATGGGGCCAGAGCCGGCGCTCGTGGATCCTGTGAGGTCTTACCTGGCTTCGCTCTCGGTGTTCCCGCTGTCGGGACTTAGCTGCCTTCCGAAAAGCCGCCGACATAGCTGCTCACGCCTGGGAAAGCTCAGTAGACAAGGCTGGCGCCGCACCACCTCAGTCTCCGGGTCCACTGAACCTACAGGAAACGGGCCTAGCCGCGGAGGCTTAGGACCGCCCACTTCCTCTCCACAGCCTATGCGGCGCCAGCTCTTCCGGAAGTACGTCCTCTAGCAAAGGCGTCCACCACAGGCTGCTTCTGGGAAATGTAGTCTAGTGTCCTGACTTGACAAGGGCCAGTTCTTATTCGCCAGAGCTTGTCCACGTGTACCTCGCCTTCGCGCTCGGCTCCGCGTTGGCACCTGGGAACACGTGTCTGGCACTGCCCTCGGCTGAGCTGGGCTTGGAGTGTGCGCATGCGCAGTGACCTGTGGCTGTGCTCCACTTGCCGTATTTACCCGGTGCATTTAAAGCCAGGAGCTGTGTGAATTTTACAGTGTACTGGAAAAGAGCACTCAATAGAGAGACAACAGACTCTAAAATCATGTCTGACTCTGCTACTTATTGGCTGTGTGACTTTTGACAAGTCACTTGACTTTAATGAGCATCATTTTTCTCATCCATAAAACAATAATACTAGCATGCACTGCGTGCCTCATAGGGCCATCAAGGAGCTCACAGTTGAATGGAGGAGTCATACCATAGCAATAGTTTTAAAGTTCGGAGCCTTATCCCCTCAAGAGAATGGCTGGTTTGCAGAATGAGTGCCAGGGGAAGTACAATGTCAATGATTAGGACCATGAACCATGGAGGTGTGTTCTGATCCTAACTGCTGTCAATTAAGACAAAGTTAGCTTCATTCAACCTTGGTCTCCCCATCTGTAAAAGTAAGGTAATGCTACTATACCCACAGAATGGTTGTGAGAATTAAATGAAATAATATGTTTAAAATGCTGTGTTCAGCCATAGGCCTGCGGACTGAAGGGTCCCGGGTTTGGGTTTGATTCCGGTCAAGGGCACATGCCCGGGTTGCGGGCTCCATCCCCAGTAGGGGATGTGCAGGAGGCAGCTAATCAATGATTCTCTCTCATCATTGATGTTTCTATCTCTCTTTCCCTTTCCCTTCTTCTCTGAAATCAATTTTTTAAAGTTTTTTAAAGAATTTTTTTAAAATGCTGTGTTCACAATCAATTAGAGCTATTATTGTTGTTATTATTACTAAACCTAACTGTAAGGACAGAGAGTGTTGGGCACAGCAGAGCCCTCGTGAGGGATTTGATTTCTTTTCCATCACGTAAAGCTAGCCTTCAGTGAGTTCTGAAATTGCACCCATTTCACACGACAGGGCTCACTCTTCCAGCTGAAGAGCTCTGGGGAAATGCTCTCCTCTGTCCTTGGAGGCATAAGTCCAATAGACCAGTGGGCATAAAACCTGAAAGTAGCTGAGATCTGCAGGGTAAAAAGTTTTTTTCTGCATCTGAGTCTGAGCCTTGCCCAACTAGGGCTACATGCATTCACAAATTTCTATCTCATTTGTTATTTAACCATTGAAGGACAAGGCCCTTCATGATCCCACAGATATCCACCTTTCCAGCCTCATCTTTTTTTATATATATATTTTTATTGATTTCAGAGAGGGAGAGGGAGAGAGAGAAACATCAATGTTGAGAGACAATCATTGATTAGCTGCCTCTTGCACGCCCCCTACTGGGGATCAAGCCCACAACCCAGGCATATGTCCTTGACCGGAATTAACCCCGGGACCTTTCAGTCCCCAGGCCGACACTCTATTCACTGAGCCAAACCAGCTAGGGCTCCAGACTCATCTTGATTAAGAAGCCCAGCCATCAGGCAGAGTGCCCAGGTGGCAGCCCCAGTCCCTCCTGCCACTCCCTCTGAAGAAGACATTGAGAGATGGGTATACCCAGGAGAAGGCAGCTCTGCACACTGAAAGGGGGAAGGAACCCTAGGCAGCCCAAAGGGTAAGAGTGAGCAATACACCCAAAGAAGGAAAGAAGTTTTCTCACTGGGGGAAGGAAGGCTTGTGGTTACAAGCATCAGAGAATGATTCAGCACCCAGAGGAAACCACGAGAGGCCTGTCAGTCGTCACCCAAGGCCTCCTTTTAAAAGCCCTTCCAAGGTGAGAGAATAGCTGTGAGACCCTGAGGAAGCCCCCTTCCACCACAAGATAAGGACGAGTGTGTGGGGACCTCCTGAGTGGCTGGGTGGCTAGATCTCACTTACCCAAGGCTAGTTGTTCAACACTCAGGCTCTGCTTCCAGTCCCAGCTCAGACACACCTGTTCCCTGAAGAGGGGGGTGGGGGGAGAGACTGACGAGAAACAGGAACAGGGAGTCCATGTGGTTGATCCCTAGAGCTCTCTGGGGCACGTCCTCCTGGTCGTCGGAAATAGAGCAGGCAGGGAAATGTGAGCCCACTGGGGAGCTGGAAATGGAGAAGGGAACCAGAGGGGCATTTATAGTTTAGGCATCAGGAACAACAACGATAAACAGCCCCATGCCCTACACCAGTTTCCCTTCCCCAGGTTGGGCCAAGTCAGAAATCTCCTAACTTTTTCTGGCCTCCAGACTCCAAGTCCAGCAGCAGAACCTTAACACTTGATCATGAAACATTGAATATTGAATACCTACTGTGTGCTCTCATCCAATCCTCACAAGAATGCTGTGAGACAGGAAGACAGCCACTCTTAACAGATAAGGAGACTGGGGCTTAAAGAGATTAAATGACTACAGAGGCTGTAGAGTTTAACAGTTAGGCTCTTGAAGGGAACCAACGTTTTGTTACCCAGAAGCTGCCTTTTTGGGATATTTAAGCTGTTTATTAAGAAACAAAAGACTCAGAAATCTAATAAG